>NC_136261.1:405482515-406065015 GCF_964187855.1 Myxine glutinosa | reverse complement strand
AAGATGGAGAGCTGTTTAACCGTGTGGATGGAAGATCAGGCTCAGCGCCATGTGCCTTTAACCCAGTCAATCATCATGGAGAAGGCGAGAAACATCTTTACCCACCTCCAGGGACAAGAAGGCGAGACATCGATGACGGAGACGTTTGCGGCCAGCAGAGGTTGGTTCCACAGATTTAAGCTCAGAAGTAACTTCCACAGTGCTGGCATCAGTAAAGACGCTGCGAACGTTGCCGACCAGGCATCCCTCGAATCGAGCTCGACGACATCTCCTGCTCCAGACAAATACTCCGGGACAAGAAGCGCCAGGCAAGGCAGGCAACCCTGCATGCCTACTTCAAGAAGAGGCCTCCAGTTTGACAGGAGGAGGAACCACAGCCTCGGCTATCTTCCCTGCAGTAGCTCCGCCCACCTCGACCCCCGTTGCAGCCATGTGGGAGTAGTAAGTAGCAGCGATGGCAAGTGAGACTATATGTACATTACGCACTTAAACACTTCGGCTGGAGCAAACACGTACGGGGGGACTCCATATTGTTCGGTTGCTTTTATAAGCTTTAAAGGAAGACTCCAGACCCAAAAAAAAATTTTTAGTTAAATGCTTCCACATAATCTTTGATCAGTACATAACAACATAATCTAACAAAAAATCAACCCGCGAAGTTGTTTCTTTGTAATCCGGACCTTAAATGCGCCAGTAATAGACCATCGACGAAAACGCTTCTGCAAATCTTAGACCACGTGCCCATGCACAGTAAGACGTCACACGAGGTGATCGGGGAGCCGGAAATACCTTACAAATGGTTTATATTGTCCTGCATATCGGATTCTAAATGGTTTATAGTTGCGTTTTGTACGGGTGCAGCAAAGTCTCGGAGGCTTTTGTGCGAACACTGCATGAATTCCCGAAGGATGTTGCCAGTAATAACACTTGGAAGAGGTTTGTCCGACGAACTCGAGCACGATGGAAAGGTCCTACCAAGTCGACGCGGCTTTGCAGTGAACATTTTGAACCAGAGTGCTATGTCAACTTTTTGGCTTGGAGTATGGGACACGCTGCCAGACTAGATTTGAAGCCTTTGCAAATCCCATCCAAATATCCAGAGGGTACCTGCAGGACACTTGCTTCGCCAGCCACCACGTCGAAGAATATAAAGCCGTCTACGTCGATGATGATGATGTCGCCCACTCAGGCCACTGGCGCCGACACTGAATTTGCGATGCCTACCGTCTTGCTCCAGGCCCAGACTTCATGTTCCACGCCGACTTTGAAGAGACCTCGAACTGCTGTCGCTAAACGAGAGTTGATGAGGGTAAGAAATCTCTTTTTATTACTACTTAGGCCTATGCCTTGTGGATGATATAATAGTTCGCTTCAATTGACCATTCATCATGCAGGTTAGCTGTTTTCCAGAATTATCGCTCTTATTTCCACAATTTTTATCAGAATTTGCTGAAATTTGGCTGAAATGTTTATTATCTTTTGTCACAACTTCTGTGAAAATTTCAAAAATATTAGTTTCGAAATAAAACAAAAGGTTACTTTTTGCAGTTATTTTTCGTTGTAAAACAACGGGGTCCCCTTGAGTAGCTCTGTACTTATTCATTTGAGGCTGAAAGTTTCTGAAACTTTCACATTTCAATTTTTTTAAGTCAACTGATTGAGAAAAAAATACGAGCCAGAACTGCAATCCTGTACAAATAATGGATACAACAATAATTATTCAATGTAATTGTACCCTGCCCCCCCCCCCCCACTCCGATATAAAACGGTAGGGCCACTGCTCGTACCTGATTTTCAAAAAGTACCCCCTATCTCGGGTGCGGATCCAGGGGGGCGCAGCGGGCGACCCCCCACCCCCTATTTTGAAAAAAATATTGATTTTTCATGCAGTTTTTACACCAAAAATTCATGATTTATAAATTTGATTGTGTTCAGTCACCTATTTCCACCCAGCGCCCCCTCTATTCCGAGATCTTGCATCCGACCCTGTGTCTCGGGAACAACTTTTGTAATTTAACCCCCTTTTTGTTGATTTTTACCCCCTACCCGAGCAAATTTGAGGCAAAAATTACCATTTTTGTTGATTTATTTATGAAATTTGGAAAAACACCCCCTTTTTAGCATTTCTCGGGAGAATTCTCCCAAGATGCAGGACTGAAAAAGACCCCCTTTCCCAAGAAAAGTTTTAGGGTGGCATAGTTCCGAACCCGAAGGATCGGTAACCGACACAATTTCGGTCTTCGAGGCCGGCCGATAGGCACAGTGTGACTGGAAGAGACGAGGTTCTCCTGACCACGTGGCCCTCGACTTGATGGGGTTTGTCCGCACAATGTGGGCACTTCAGGATGAACTTTAGCCGGGGAGCATTTGGGCGCCCCGGTCTGATACTGCCGCACACGCGCAGAACACCTTGTGAGCGCACGTAGGTCCCGGCGGTCCCACTGGCCTAGCGCTACCATGTTTAGACAGCGAAATCCGTCCCCGGGCACCGGCACATACTCCCAGAAGTCGAGAGAATAGCGGCGCCAGGCACGGTAGGACACCCGCGGAGCCCCGGCGGACCAGGGACGCGTGAGCCTACGTGTTAGCGTGCTACGGCAGAACCAACGGCTTCGGCCACGGCCAGGTCGATACTCGGCCCGGCCGCACCAGAAATGAACTGGTTTGACACCCGCGCTCGAGAGGTCGCGGGCGACCGAGATGTATTAACAAATTAATTAATTAATTTGAGACGTCCAATTTCTAGTGTTTGGAAATTTGTGGTATGCGCATGCGACCCCCTTGACCCTCGGGAGTGGGGGAGGGGTCCAGGAATTGTCATGTATAAATTGTGGGCTATCCACCCCCACCCCCCCTCCCGGGATGCGAGCATAATTGTTTATGTATCGACTTATTTCGGGGTCTAGTGGAACATGCCTGCCATAAATATAAATAAATTGGCCAAATTCTACGAAACGCCGACGTACAGTGACCAGTGCATTTGTACACTACACTCAGTAGCTGCAGCCTGCGTGTCTGTGGCTACGCCATGATGCAGGCACAAGGCAATCAGGTTTTTACCGTTTTATCGATCAAACAAAGTCACTACTGCAATATCACTCGCTTGATATAAATATTCCTCGCATATTTAACCGAAACTATCAACAAGTAGGCTAGCCCAACAAGTACCAGTAATCTAAATCTGCGAGCCGTTCAGCATCATCTTCGTCGTTTTCCATTTCGACCTCCGTATTGGCCTCTGGATCTTTGTCGGCGTATTCCGGCTCAAACTGATATGGTTGAACACCAAATTCTCTCCGTTCTATAACAAATACTTCTACAAAACTTTCCTCAGCCTCTGATACGTATTCATCGGCTGAAAAGTCCGACAGATCGGAGGAAATATCGAGCGATTCGGAGTCAGAAACTTCTTCTTCTGCCATGTCTGCCATGTGTATGCACTGTGTGCACCGCGATCAGCTGAGATCTGCACCTCGTGTGACGTCACAGTGACGTCACAAGGATTCCAGAACTAGCTTTTTTTTTGAAATCGTGCCTTTTTAAAAACGCATTTTATGACTAATTTAGAATCAAAATTTTTTTTTTTAAAATTAAACATTACCTAATTCTAAAGATTTAAATAATTAAAAAAAAAATGGGTCTGGAGTCTTCCTTTAAAATCTCCCGCGATGAAACTAACTCCGATGGCCTTTCACTTACTCATCGCAGGCAGGTTGGTGGTCTTTCTGTCTTCTATCGACTCCTCTCCGTCCTTGCTCCCCCAGCTCTCTCTGGGCTCTGCCCCCAAATATTCCTACAGGTCGCACAAGATCTGCCTGCAACCCTCTTATGGTTAAACTGCCAAAATCAAGACTCTCTGCTCACCTTCACTCTTTCATTCCTCTTTTCTCCTGCCTCTGGAACAAACTCCCTCACTCTCTTCAATCCCACTCCTCCCTCCAGGTCTTTAAAACAGCTGTTCATCACCATCTCTTATCTTCCCACATCCAAAACCTTGATCTTTTCTACCCCTGTTAATTCACCCCAGATCCACTTTTCTGAAATACCGACTTCTTTCCTGGAAGTCCTAGCAGTGTCCATGGTGTTGTTTTACCTCTCCCACCCATAGCCCCCACCCCCCTTCCCATGCCTCCTTCCCCCAAGTCCTCTCCCTCCCACAGATCTCCCGATGTCCCTGCTCTCAAATGTTGTGTTTGTGTGCTTCCCGCTCTCTCCCAATATTGTCTACTGCTCCCCTTATTATATGTTTTATGTGTCTGTTTGATTTTTTTTTTGTGTGATTAATGTTAGCTCTTCCACGAGCCCCGATCTTGTATCCCTCCCCCCCCCCCCCCCCACCCCAAAGGGTTCTGCCGAGGATACCGAAAGATAGTCAGATAGCCTAACTGACTTTATCGCATTGACGTCCGCTGTTCATGCTAGTGCGTGCTCTTTTAAACCGTCTGTGTAGATGTGTAAGGATTGACACCAAACCGTGCTGATATAATCCATGGCCTGGTTACATGTCACAACCAAGTTGTCAGTGTCGGTTTTTCCCCATAGATCAAGGTGAAAACGAGAGGCTTCGAGAGTCCGGGGGGCCAACTTGCCACTTTGTTTGAGGGATTTACAGGAAAAGAATCCAAACCCATTTATTTCGCTGCCTTCGCACACGCGAGTGCGAAGGGAGGTGTGATGGAGGTTCTGCCGATAGCTTGGCACTCCGAACAGTCCAAGAACGAAGCTTTAAATGGATGCGGAAACGACGAATGCCAAAGCATGAACCGACAAATTCCACATTCCTGTGACACATTCAGTCGAACGTTAGAAATGGACAGCCTGTTCTTGAAGGCCTTGGGCAAAAAACGGTGAATGGCAAACCATGAACCAAACAAGTACAGATACATACAAAGTACACCGCCCCCATGCCAAATAAATAAATAACTAGATGGTATTCATAGAATACTTTCTCTGCACAGTCGACTTGTTGCGAGGTAACTCTTCTGTTTTTGAACTTTTTTTTTTCTTTGATCCAATATGGCTGCCAGACCATGTGAGCGATGACATCATAAATTTATATTCTCTAATATAATTGTTGCATAGATCACGCTCAATACATTTCAAACTGATCAGACTAAGCGTTGTCCCTGTCAAATTATGACGTCATAATTATGGCACCAATGACGTCATCGTTAACCACACCTCTTCCCCATATGGAGTTCTTTACAATGAGCCATGTTTCAATTTTTTCCATGCAGTGGTTTTGGAGATATGGAGGTGCAACATTTTTCAGGTTTTCCAAGATGGCGCCTGTACCACATGACCTTTGACGTCATGATTATCATTCAAATATTCTACAGGAGGCGCTCCTTTGGTGAAAATTTGTGAAGTCCACATCTGTCACAACTGGCAATCCACTTCTTATTGTCTCAACAATAACAAACTTTCCATGTAGCTTCCTCATGAATGACACCATTTCTGGGTCCACAGCAAAGCTACATGGGTCCTCTCTCAAAAAAACGAGAGCAATGCGACTATCGCCAATATGCTTCGGTATAGTCCCACAATGGGTAGATGCCCTCGTTCACTGTCCTAAAAATAAACAAGTTTGATTTAAATCCCTTCAGCTGTTTTCAAGTATCACATTTTCACCAACCATGACAGGTTTCACATCGATCGGTGAAGCGGTTTCAGAGAAGGGATATTAAAAAAACACCTGCTTTCAAGCTAATCTGGCTGCCAAACCACATGACATATGACCTATAAAATGTACACTCTGCATATGTATGGGTAGGGGATCACGTTTCTGAAGTTTCGTGTTAATCGGATAAGGTTTGTTTTTCTATCCAAGATGGCTGCCAAACCACGTGACCTACGACATCATTTTCAAACTATATGCAACAATGGTGTTCGATGATATTTGTAAAATTTCACGTAAATAGGGTAAGCGGTTTCAGAGATATAATTATTTTATATTTTCCTTCAATCCAATACGGCTGCCAAACCATGTGACCAATGATGTTTTCGTGGTCATCTTTTAATTGCCGTGCCTAGTCAATGACACACACAACGTTTCGAGTAAATCGATTTGGGGGTTTGGGAGAAGATGTTTTTTGAAGGTTTTTGGTTAAATCCAATATGGCGGCCAAACCATGTGACCTATGATGTCATAAATATAATATTTCAATGCAAATGGGTCATAGATCATGTGTATGCAATTTCAGATTTTTAGGATAAGGAATTTGATTAAAACATTTTTGGCTGGTAGACCACTTCACCTATGATGTCATCATTATCGTGCTTTCCCTCACCAGAGGGAATACTTTACAATGTGGCAAGTTTCAAATTTTTCCATTGAGCGGTTTCCGAGAAATATATTTTTAATTATTTGCATTTAATCCAAGATGGCTGATATACCACGTGACCTATGATGTCACAATTATCATGAAAACATTCTGCATGGGTCTCGCTTCTACCCTGAAAGTTTCGTCTCGATTGGACATGTGGTTGCTGAGGAAAACGAGGTTTAGCCCGGATGGACAAACAACCCGAAAACATAATGCCTCCGGCCACCTTCGGGGGCGGAGGCATAAAAATTAATTTGAAAAGTGAGATTTCAGCAGTTGGCGTGAGAGCGTGACCCGAGTTTGAAAAGCGGGAGTTTCACGCCAAGTGTGTCAGAGTTGACAGTTAAGGAAGGATAAGGGCGTTATATAGGATAACGAGACTTTCCTGATGAGCTCCCCACGTTGTACCGGATAGACTATGTAAAAGGTTAAGGCCTTTTTTTTGCACATTCAGCAGCAAGCTTTTGAATATGGGAGTTCCAGGTTAGGCCCTTATCGAAAATAATTCCTAGAAAGGACACATCCAATGAAACTTGAAGGGAAGTACTATTGACTGTTATCAATATGTCTTGGTCTTCCTTTTGGGGTGCATATTATGAATTTGGACTTGGATCCAGAAATTGAGAATCTTCATTTTTGGTGCCACTGCTCGATCCTACAAACATCAGCCAAGAGTTTTTGATTTCATATTTTTATTTGTTTGTATGTGTTTTATGTTTTTGTTAATACTTACTGATGTTATTAAAACAAAAATATTATTTTTCCTTATAGAATAACTAGCTTGGATTGGGTCGCTAGGCTCGCACGTCATCGCTGCAGAGGCACGGGATTGTTTTAACTGAGGATATTGACTTGACTGAACTCGAGTTGCTGTGTTGTCATGATTTACACCAATCATAATATGGACATATCTTTTGTATAAATGTATTTGTAATATTGGTGGTATTATTTATTTGTAATTTATTTGGAATATAAAAAGAAAAAGGTCCAAATGGTCTTAAGCTCGAAATGGTCAATGGTCCAAGCTGGTCTACAGGGTCTTATGGGGGTTTTGGGGATCTTAGGGGTCTTTTGGATATTTTGGGTCTTCATGGTCTTTAAGTGTCTTTTGGGTGTGCGGGGTCTCGACAGATCTTTGGGGTCTTCAGGCTCTTTTGGGTCTTCAGAGTCTTGAAGGATCTTTAGGGTCCTCTAGGTCTTTAAGGGTATTTTGGGTCTTCATGGTCTTTTGGGTCTTCAGAGTCTTTTGATTATTCTGGCTTTTCTGGGTCTCCATGGTATTTTGGTTCTTCAGGGTCTTTTGGATCTTTGATGCCTTTTAGGTCTTTTTGGTATTCTGGGTCTTTTGTGTCTTCATGGTCTTTGTGGTCTTTTGGGTCATCGGGGTCTTTTGAGTATTCTGGGTTTTATGGGTCTTTTGTGTCTTCGAGGTATTTTGGGTATTTAGGGGTCTTCAGGTTATTTTGGATCTTCGGTGTCTTTTTGATATTTTTGGTATTCTGAATTTTCTTGGGTCTTTTGTGTATTAAGGGTATTTTGGGTCTTCGGAGGGGGGGTGGTCTTCGGGGTCTTTTGGTTCTTCAGGGGCTTTAAGGGTATTTTGGATCTTCAGTGTCTTTTGGGTCTTTTTGGTACTGTGGGTTTTCTGGGTGTTTAAGGATCTTTGGGGTCGTTAAGGGTCTAGACATATAATCACGGACGGCCTTACGGACTGGATGTCCGTTTTTTGGTTTTATATAGTATGTATGTTTGTCATCTGTATTATTATATTATTATTGCTGGGAGGTCTGTGGTTAAAAACCCCATCTGAGTCAGACCAAAGACACGTGATGCTTCATTGGTTCATGTTCAGCATTTAAAAAGACAGGATACAGACAAACAACGCTGGGATGGCAATGGCAAACCACTCAGTATAACCCTTGCCACGAAACTACTTCATCAGCCCAATGCTCTGTCAAGAGTAGGCATATCAAAATAAATTTTTGACCTGACCCATTAGCAAAAACAAAATATTTTTGGGAGAATAATAAGCCGGATAACCGTTTAAAAAAAAAAATTGACTGGTTCACTTCCGTCTATTCATGCGACATCACGGGTGCGCAACTCAATTGCCGGGCGCGTACTCATCACAAGTTATTCTCGTGTTCAAGATGCCACAGTGCCAAGCCTTTAACTGCAAGAACCGTCGACAAAGTTGCCCACAGAAGTCGTTTTTTTGCATCCCTGACCCACGAAAAGATCGTCAACGTTGTGCTTTGTGGTTGAAAAACATCGGAACAACCAAATTCAACATCGAAACGTATGTTCATTCAAAATATCGTGTCGTTTGCGAAGACCACTTCGAGCTGTCCGCATTCGTATTTGATCAACAGGCTTACTACTTGGGAAACAAGCCTCGGAAATTGCTGAAACACGATGCTGTACCGACACTTGAAGCAGTTCCCCCATCACGACCCTCTATGGTTCGGAGACAAAATGCAGAAATACAAAGACAGGTAAGACATTTTATTTTTTTCCCATAATATTATCCTTTGCAACGTGTCGTCGATGTCGCTAGTTGTGTAGAGACAGTCCACTAGATGTACATACTACCCCTATGTTATATTCAGCAGGTATAGTAGTAGAGAGTACGTAAAAATAAAAGTTGTCAATGATTGATTGGGATATGATTCCTTTCTGCTTCTTCAGCTTCTGCTTCCAGAACTGTCCATCTGGTCTTCCAGCTAGTATTGTGCCCTTGCCGGCAGAGTGTACCGGGCTAGACATGGGTGAAAGTTACTGTACATGTTGATTTGAAGCCAGGCCCATGTGAGCCAAGCTCAGTGCTTGTCCTCAAGTAGTTACCAAGATTACCGGTATGAGGTACCTGATGGAAATATCGGCTTTATAGAGATAGATCTACAAATGCACGTGAGAGAAAATTTTGAGGAATAAATGATTGTACACCGCTCCTTTTCCGATTCCATCTCCAGGCACTGCATGACGTCATCGCTGGGCACCGAAGGGGGTCCAGCGATGACGCGCGCCGAAAGGGAGTACTCAGTTTTCACTCGTTGTTTTCTTGTTGTTTGTTTTCTTTCTTGTTACCTCCGCCACCTAAGGTTGATGTTGGTTGTGTTTTCACGCCTGTCTGCTTGTCTGTCTGTCTGTGAACAGGATATCTCAAAATGTTGTGGACGGATTTGGCCGACATTTGGTGGAAAGGTTGTGTGTGTGACAAGGGTGAATTTATTCGATTTTGGTTCAGGTACAAATCCAGATCCGGCCTATCACTGGGATACAAAACTTAAACTGTTCAACCTGGTGGAGGTGCCTGTGCAATACATTTAGCCAGGTGTTGGCTTAGCGGTTTAGGTGTAAGGTCCTGAGTTTGAGCTCCTGTTAAGCCGTTGAATTAACACCAGGTGGGTTGACTCAGCGTGTCATCCTTCTGTGGTCCGCAAAATGAGTACCAGGTTATTTGGATGAATGAGCCATTCGAGAATCCTGCGTTGGAATGGCGACCCGTCCAGGATTGTTCCCCAATAGTTAAGAAACTGCTTCGGCAGCCACATGTATCTGAAGATGCAAAAAGGAGTCATCATATACAGGTATATATATTATATATATATATATATATATATATATATATATATATATATATATATATATATATATATATATATATATATATATATATATATATATATACACAAAGAATTAAGTTAAGCACCCCCCCCCGTTTTTTTACAACCTCGCACATTACAAGTTTGTTGTCGTCAAAACAGTGTAATATACCCATGATATTGCTATATTTTCTGGAGAAGTGATATTATGGTCACATAAAAACATAACAATCATGCCGTTTTCAATATTTTATTCTGAATAATTTAAGGTGAAATTTTTTGGGAATATTAGGCATATTTTCACCTCAATTTAAGTATGGAGCTATAGGTCCATCACGGACAGTGTGGATGACGTTTATGTTTTCTAACGTACAGTCATTGTTCTGAGAAGACCTCTAGCGATCTTTGCGTCAATAACGTGTGTAGGACCCACGTGATCGGATCACTGACTCAACCCTACGTCTCATAGACCCTGTAAGCCGTCGTATGCGTTGCTGTGGCAGGTTGAACCCCCTCGAGCACGTTTGGGACATGTTGGGACGACAAATTGCGAAGATGGTCCCTCCAATAGCCAATCTGGATGAATTGGAACGTGCATTACATCGGGAATGGAACAACCTGCCACAGCAACGCATACGACGGCTTACAGGGTCTATGAGACGTAGGGTTGAGTCAGTGATCCGATCACGTGGGTCCTACACACGTTATTGACGCAAAGATCGCTAGAGGTCTTCTCAGAACAATGACTGTACGTTAGAAAACATAAACGTCATCCACACTGTCCGTGATGGACCTATAGCTCCATACTTAAATTGAGGTGAAAATATGCCTAAAATTCCCAAAAAATTTCACCTTAAATTATTCAGAATAAAATATTGAAAACGGCATGATTGTTATGTTTTTATGTGACCATAATATCACTTCTCCAGAAAATATAGCAATATCATGGGTATATTACACTGTTTTGACGACAACAAACTTGTAATGTGCGAGGTTGTAAAAAAACGGGGGGGGGGGTGCTTAACTTAATTCTTTGTGTATATATATATATATATATATATATATATATATATACATATACATATATATATATATACATATATATATATATATATACATATACATATATATATATATACATATATATATATATATATATATATATATATATATATATATATATATATATATATATATATAAATAAATATAAATAAAATCTTCTTGAATCAATATGATAAATATGATATGCAAATTGTCGAATTGGATCGAGTAGTTACAGAGTTGATGCACTTTTACCGGACCCACTTTTTGCGATTCTCCATGGTATTACTAGCATAAGGCTAGCTTCGCCAGGATGGCTGGAACACTGTGTGACGTCATTCTGACGTCAAGATAGGCTCGTTGTATGTATTTAATCTATATCTATGGTCATGCGGATGAGAAGTGTCGATTTACAGTATTTTAAAAGAGCATTAAATGTGTGTTTCCCAATTGCGTTGTTCATCTTTTTTAGAGCGCTTTAAACGTGCGTTTCCCAAACAGCCTGTTATTGGGATTTGTCACAGGTTGTGATCACAGGGCGGTCATTCTTGTTCGTTCTTGTTAGCCCATCCCCACGCGCAGTAAGGTGTGTGTGTGTGTGTGTGTGTTTGTGTGTGCGTGTGTGTGCGTGTGTGCATGTATATACGTGTGTGTGCATGTATATGCATGTTTATGTGTGTGCATGTATATGCATGTTTATGTGTGTGCATGTACATGTGTGTGTGTGCACTTATATACGTGTGTGTGCATGTATATGCGTGTGTGTGCACTTGTATACGTGTGTGTGTGTGTGTGTGTGTGTGTGTGTGTGTGTGTGTGTGTGTGTGTGTGTGTGTGTACTTGTGTACTTGTATACGTGTTTGTGTGCATGCGTGTCCGGATCGTAACTTTTTTACCATTTGAGTTTTGTCATCAAGTTTTCAACAAAGCTTTATTGTGAGAATATGCAAAGACAAATTAATGTTTGTTAAAAAGTCAAAGGTCAGTGTCACATAAAATCATAAATCTTCATCAAATTGACCTGACATTTCAATTTAGTATTTGTGCCTTGTCATCAAATTTTCAATAAAGCATTGTAATAATATGGAGGAGACAAATTAATAATTTGGTAAAAAGGTCAAAGGTCAGCGTTACGCAAAATTCATCTATTTTCATCGGATTGATTTGAAATTTTAGCAATTTGAATATTGTGTGACTGAATTGATTCACCAATCAAAAGCTATAAGGCGATTGTTGTTGTTTTTTCTTAATCAAAAAGGTCAAAGGTCAAGGTTGTATAAAATTGCCAATTTTCATCCGATGGACTTTGAATTTGAGCAGGCTTTGCATATTGGGTCACTGAAGCCTATTATTACTTATGAGGTGAAAAGGTTTTTTTTTTTTGCTTTTTTCGTCATGTTTAGCATACGGAAGAAATGTGAATACAAAGCGGATGCAGGTGGGCTTTGCATTCTCAGATAGTTTCTAATTATGAAATTGTTTGAGAATAAAAAAGATTACCGCATTTTTCCGGTGTATTAACCGCGCTTTTTATCGGCAAAAAAGTTAATAGTTGGGGGTGTGTTAATGCACAGATACAGAAATATATATTTTTTTTTTAGGGAGAGTGGGGGGTGCTGCCTCGTTCTGAACCTTACGTCACCGATGGCGTCATGCAGACCCGTGTTGGCATGGCATACACTGCTTTTCCCGCTGCTGGAGTATAAGAAGAAGAAGAAGAAGAATCTTTAGAGGCCATTTTTCCCTGCAGAGCAGGGGTTGGCCTTTTTTGGGCACCATGGTCCCACATATGGGACCACGGTGAAGCAATGTTTTACGGCCGGATGCCCTTCCTGCCGCCAACCCTGTTAGTCGCCTCTTGCGACACACAGGGGATTACCAGTGAACTGGTACTCAATTTGCCGACCTCGGAAGGATGATAGGCTGAGTCAACCCCCCTGGTGTTAATTCTGCGATCGGACCAGGATTCAAACCCAGGATCCTCGGATCCCAAGCCAGCACCCTAACGGCTAAGCCAACACCAGGCCGCTGGAGTGTAAAAGGCACTTTAATTTGAGCTCAGTGGGTCGATCATCAATACGATTGGTAATAATCTTTCTGTCTACCCTGACCGAAGCAAGTCAAGTCCACAGATCTTCACGTATCCATGAAGATGTCAAGGCGTTCGTTCACCGCGGCGTTCAAACTCTCCGTCTGCCGGTCTGCAGAAGAGTTTGGCTACCGGGAAGCCGGGAGGCGATTCGGCATGGACGAGTCCATCATCCGGCGCTGGAGAACGAGCAAGGCAAGGATAGAGAAGATGCCGAAGAAGAAGAGGGCGCTGAGGGGAAAGTCTGCGAAGTGGCCTCGGCTCGAGGAGCGTCTCTTCGCCTGGGTCCGGGAAAAGAGAGCGGAGGGTGACGCCATCTCGACGCTCGCTCTCAGGACGAAGGCGAACGGCTTGGCCGAGGAGGACGACGTCCTGGACTTCACGGCCACCTCGTCCTGGGCCTACAGGTTCATGGCCCGCCATGATCTGGCACGCGACTCCCAACATCTACCCGACGACGCCGCGACCCTTTCCAAGGCCACACATCCGCAAGAAATATGCGTCATACCGGTATGCGGACAAAGTTCATGGACAAACGTATTAGATCAGATCAGAAAACAAAATGATCAATATACATGTACATTGAGGGTGAAAAACAGGGGTGCGGTTAATACACTGGAAAATACCGGTTAATACACCGGAAAGTACCGTATGCATTTCAAATGCTTATGACGTCACTCTGTAGTGTATGATTGTGCGCACGTTTGAATTGAATGGGCGGCCATTTTTCCCCGCGCTATCCCGTGTGTGTTAGTTTGTGTTGAATTTCGCCACGCCCAGTGGGAGGGGCTTGTACAAGCGCACAAGGTGCTTTGGTTGTTGAGTTCAAAGATTTGATTTATTACCTCCGCCACCAAAGGTGGATGGAGGTTATGTTTTCAATCCTGTCTGTCTGTTTGTCTGTCTGTACGTTTGTGAACAAGATATCTCAAAAAGTTGTGGACGGATTCGGACTACATTTGGCAGAGATGTAGGGTATGTGACGAGGACGAAATTATTACATTTTGATGAAGATTCGGATTCGGATCCGGCTACTGGAATTTTTAAAGTGATTCTTCACCATTGGGAGATAGGGACAAAAACGATACATAGCAGGATATCTCAAAAAGTTATGGATGGATTTAGACGAAACTTGGTGGACAGGTTGTGTGTGTGACGAGGACTAATCGATTCAATTTTGGTGAAGATTCGGATCCGGATCCGGGTCGTATAATTTTTTAAGTGATGCTTCACCATTGAGTGATATGGCCAACCAGGCGGAGGTATCTACTGAGTGCCGTTCTGGTTTTATTTGTTTCTGTGCCTCGTGTCGGCACGTCACGTGACCTGATTGCGTCACCGCCGGAATGCCGGCACCGGTCCGTCAGCGGGTTACCCGCGCGCGTGTGTCGCACCACGTGCGTTTCCAAACATGTAGCCGCCACTTCGCGAACGTTAATTCATCGACCACAAATCAATTCAACGTGTGGCATCAATTCAACATGCCGAGTCGGTGTATCATTGTTGGTTGTAGTAACACGACCAAAGATGGAGTTAGCCTTCACTCGTTTCCGAAGGATCCTGCGTTACGGCGCAAATGGACGGCCAAGGTGAAGCTGACGAGGGCGCGATGGCAGAGACCTTCTGAAACCAGCGTGATATGCAGCGCTCACTTCGAGGAAGACGCCTTCGAATTTGGACTCCACTCCCTGTTTGGTATCAAGAGATTTAAAATGCTGAAACGCAGCGCCATCCCGACCAGAATTAAAGGGTTTGCTAAAGCGATCAGCTCCCAGAAACTACAAGCAGAAGCTTCTAAAAAAGTTCAGAAGAGGGTACGAGTGTGTGTGTGTGTGTGTGTGTGTGTGTGTGTGTGTGTGTGTGTGTGTGTGTGTGTGTGTGTGTCCATGTGTGTTTGTGTGTGTATGTGTCCATGTGTGTGTGTCCATGTCCAGGTTCCGCATCCCGCACTTTGCCTCCTCCCCCACCCCACTCCTCCCTCACCCACCCACTCCTCCATCCCCCTCCCCACTCCTCCCTCCCCCTCCCGCTCGCACCCCCCTGCAAAGTAACACTCAAGTATATATTGTATTTCCTCGAAGGCTCGAAGCACCCACTTACGGAGTTATGTTATTATTCTTATTCAAACGTGTAATGTCCAGGACTTCCGCCTCCGGTTCCCACAGAGAGGAAGTGTCCTCCGATCTCTCCACGTCATCAATGTTGAAGTATTTTCCCATTTGTGTCTTTGTCAAATTTCCACTCGTTATTTTATTATGTATGTGTTACTGTGTGTTTCTAGTTTGTGTTGGTTTGTAATTCATGCAAACTTGTGTGTATTTCATCATTTTCTGTCCGCACCCCAGGCCCCCCTTCCTCCTTCAAGATGTTTCTGATTCCTTAATATCTCTTCCTGGTTACTCCCTCCTCCGGTATGATAGACCTTAGCCTCGTCCTGGTGGTGGGGTGGCTATCCTTATCAAAAACTATCTTCCTCACTCTCCTTGCACTGCCCTCACTCCACCCCACCCCCAGGAGTACCTCTGGCTATGGCTTCCCCTCCGCACCCACCTTTTGTTCATATGTGTTCTGTACCATCCTCCAAAGAGTGATGACTCCATTTACATTTTGCTGTCTGACAACATGGACCAACTTCTATCCACTCATCCCAACTCTCTCTTCCTCATATGTGGTGATTTCAACTGTCATCATGCCAGCTGGCTGGGTGTGGGTTCCTCTAACACAAGCCATGGCACCTCAGCAAAGGACTTCTGCGACTAACTGGGACTGACACAATCTGTCAATTTCCCGACCTGGATCTCAGTCAATGGAGTATCTTCTCTTCCAGATGTGGATATGACAAACTTCCCTGCAAATGTCTGCTGCTCTTCTTCTGCTCCAATCGGTTCTTCTGGTCATTTGCTTGTTGAAGTAGACATCTCTCTGGCCATTCACAGAGAGCCTCCTCAGCGCCGACGAGTCTGGCATTTCACTCAGGCTGACTGGCGCGGTCTTCAAGCAGCCGTCAATCATCTGGACTGGTCTCCCATCTCTACTGCCTCTGACATCAACTCTTCCTGGGAATTCTTCCAAAGTAAACTGCTCTCTCTCATGCACAGATTTATCCCATCTTGTCTTTAGTTGTCATACCCTTCCTCCCGTCCATGGTTAACGGAATCTTGTGGTGAGGCAGTTGCCCTGAAACAACTTGCTTTGCCTCTTGGAAGGCTAATCCAACTGAAGGCAATCTCAGTTCCTTTTACAAAGCTCGGAAAAAGTGTGTGTCTACCCTCAGGAGAGCCAAGAGGTACTATCTCTCTACTCTCAAAACTGAACTCTCAATCCGGTCTCCCTCCTCCAAATCCTGGTGACGTCTGGTCAAATCTGTTTCTGGTGTTTGTTCCCCATCCATCCCCTCCCCTATCTCAAATGGATACACAGCCGACACCGCACATGACAAAGCCGAATGCCTCAACTCTGTGTTTGCCTCAGAATATTGTGTCCCAAACCCATCACATTCTGTACCCACCTTACCCAGTCGAACCCAGCTGCTCCTGGACTCCTGCAACTACAGACCAATCAGCCTGCTCCCAATAATCAGCAAGGTCATGGAATCGATCATCGCTTCTGACATCAAATCCTTCCTCTTCTCCAATGGCTTGATCTCGGATCATCAATTTGGATTCAGACCAGGTCATTCTACTCAGGGCATGCTGCTTCTGCTGTCTCAACAATGGATGGAGGTCCTCAATGCCAAACAGGAAATCAGAACTGTCTCCCTTGACATATCCCGTGCCTTCGATACGGTCTGGCACCCGCTCTGCTCAACAAACTCTGCTTGTATGGTATCCATGGAAACCTCCAGGCATGGCTTGCAGACTTCCTTTCTGGTCACAGTTAATGTGTGGCCCTGAATTGAATTCTCTCTTCTCCCCTTCCTCTTCAGGCTGGAGTTCTTCAATGCAGTGTTCTGGGCCCTGTGTTTTTCTGGTCTTCATCAATGATCTCTCTGACTCTATGGAAAATCCTCTCTATCACTTTGCTGATAACTCCACTCTCTGCCGCTCCATTCCTCAACCATCAGATCGACAGTCTGCAGCCTCTTGGCAGACTCTCTGCAGACCTGCACAATATCACAAATTGGTCAAACAAGTGGAACATGTCTTTCAATCCTGACAAATCTCACACTCTCACGTTGTCTCTCCGAAAAGACCGACCGGACAACCCTCCCATCTACTTTCTAAACAATCCTCTTGAAGAAGTTCTGTCACTCAAGATTTTGGGTCTCACTATCTGCCATGATCTTTCCTGGGAAAACCACATTTCCAAGCTGGCCTCCAAAGCAAGTCGCCGACTGGGCATCCTCCATCGTGCGAAGTCCTTTCTGGGCACTTCTGAGCTCCTCACCACATACAAAGCTTTCATCCGCAGCTCAATGGAATATTGCTCTCCCCTCTGGGCTGGTGCTCCTGCCTCACACCTAGCTCGGCTTCATGCGGTTGAAACCAAAGCATTCAGAATCATTGGAATCTCCCACGATGAAGCCGATTCTGAGGGCCTTTCTCTCTCACCGCAGCCAGGATTTTCTGGCAAAACCAGAAACGACCTTTGCTGATAGGTGGTGTTTCTGTCTTCTACCGACTCCTCTCCGGCCTTGCTCCGCCTGTTCTGTCTGTGCTCTGTCCCCCAAATATTCCTGCAGGACGCACAAGATGTGTTTATATGTGTGTGTCTGTCCAGGTGTGTGTGTGTGTGTGTGTGTGTGTGTGTGTGTGTGTGTGTGTGTGTGTGTGTGTGTCTGTCTGTCTAGATGTGTGTCATGGAATCGTGTGTGTGTGTTAAGAAAACTGCCAAAACCAAGACTCTTTGCTCACCTTCACTCCTTCATTCCTCTTCTCTCCCCCCTCTGGAACAAACTCTCACACTCTCTTCAATCCCTCTCCTCCCTCCAAGTCTTTAAAACAGCTGTTCACCATCTCTTATCTTCCCCATCCAAAAACTTGGTCTTTTCTACCGCCGTTAAACACCCCAAATCCGCCTCTTTTAATCCTTCACTTCTTTCCTGAAATTCCTAGAAGTGTTCATTTGCTTTATACTGTGTACCTCTCCCTCCTCCCCAGCTCTCCCCCTTCCACAGATCTACCGACATCCCTGTTCTCTTCTGTTGTTGTGCTTGTGTGTTTCCCTCTCTTCCCCTCTTGTCTCCCGCTACCTTCATTGTATGTTTTATGTGTCTGTGCATGTTTTCATGTTCAATGTGTTAGCTCTTACACGAGCCTCGATTCTGTGTCCAAAAAATAATAATAATAATAAGATTCGTCTGCAACAGGCAACATGTGACTGTATTAGTCTGCAACAGGCAACATGTGACTATTAGTCTGCAACAGGCAACATATGACTGTATTAGTCTGCAACAGGCAACATGTGACTATTAGTCTGCAACAGGCAACATATAACTGTATTAGTCTGCAACAGGCACCATATGACTGTATTAGTCTGCAACAGGCAACATGTGACTGCATTAGTCTGCAACAGGCAACATGTGATTGTATTAGTCTGCAACAGGCATCATATGACTGTATTAGTCTGCAATAGACAACATATGACTGTATTAGTCTGCAATAGACAACATATGACTGTCTTAATCTGCAACAGGCAACATATGACTCTTGGTCTGCAACAGGCAACATATGACTGACCGACTATTGGTCTGCAACAGGCAACATATGACTGCATTAGTCTGCAACAGGCAACATATGACTGACTGACTGACTGACTGACTATTGGTCTGCAACAGGCAACATATGACTGACTGACTATTAGTCTGCAACAGGCAACATATGACTGACTGACTATTAATCTGGAACAGGCAACATATGACTGACTGTATTCGTCTGCAACAGGCAACATACCATAAAACTTCGACTATAATGCGCCGCTGTGCATAACGCACACCCGCAAAGTGCAAAGTTTAAACATAGCAGCGAATATTAAGCTAGAACAGCACTCAGTAGAGAGCATACCTCCACCTGATTGGCCATAACACTCAATGGTGAAGAATCACTTAAAAAAAAAAAAATTCTCATATCCGAATCCATATTCAGATCTTCACCAAAATCGAATCGATTATTCCTTGTCACACACCCAAGCGGTCCACCAGGTTTCGTCCAAATCCGTCCTTAACTTTTTGAGATATCCTGCTATGTATCGTTTTTGGCCCCATCTCCCAATGGTGAAGAATCACTTTTAAAAATTCTAGTAGCCGGATCCGAATCCGGATCTTCACCAAAATCTAATCATTTCGTTATTGTGACTTACGCTACATCTCTGCCAAATTTCGTCTGAATCCATCCATAACTTCTTGAGATATTTTGTTCACAAACAAACAAGAAGACGTCATGGAAAATCTGGGAAAATCCACCCGCCCACCCTCCCTGCCCCCCTAAAAAAAAGGATGCCATTGATCCATCAAATTGTCCATTTCATCCAGATTAAAATTGACTTTCTCGATCAAAGCTCGGGTTAATAGGATGAAAAGTGAAGTGTCACCTTGAGTTGACCTTTGACCTTTTGACCTCAATTTGTTTGTTTCCCAATTCAGTGAGGCGCTATGCAAATGCTGTTAAATTTTCAAGTCAGTCAGATGAAAATTGATGGTTTTTCAGATGAAAATTGATGAAATTGGAAGTTTCACCTTGAGTTGACCTTTGACCTTTTGACCTCAGGAATAGTCGGTTTCCCTATTTGGTGACTCGATATGCAAATGCTTCTCTATTTTCAAGTCAATCGGATGAAAAGTGATGATTTTTCAAATGAAAATTTATGATTTTAGAAGTGTCACCTTGAGTTGACCTTTGACCTTTTGACCTCAAATATTTTCCCAATTCAGTGAGGCACTATGTAAATGCTGTTCCTTTTCCAAGTCAATTGGACGAAGATTGACGATTTGTCAGATGAAAATTTATGATTTTGGAAGTTTTTCTCGAGTTGACCTTTTGACCTCAAAAATAGTTGGTTTTTCCAATTTAGTGACAAAATGTGCAAATGCTGTTCAATTTTCAAGTCAATCGGATTAAAAATGGCGATTTTAGAAATTTGACCTCCAGATGACCTTTGACCTTTGCCCTCAAAATCCATTGGCTTCTCAGTTGTGACGACCTCTACAACTTGGTGACGTTTCGTGACGATCGGTTTAGAATTATGACCTGTAGGCTGGTGACAGACAGACAGAATAAACAAACGCAACCGACCAATATAAAATTGAAAAATCTTCGATTTTGCAAGTAACAAACGGACAAACAGACAGGGATGAAAACATAGCCTCCATCCACCTTTGGTGGCGGAGGTAATAAACGGCGGAAGTCGGATAGCAATCCAACGAAGCAACCCATGGCCTATTGTCGGACGACAATCACGTGGTACACAAGTTGCTGATATCCATGAGTTCTCGACGACGATCATACACTGCGGCTCAAAAACTAAACATTGTTGGATATGCTGAAGATCACGGCAACAGAGCTGCGGGGCGGGAATTCGATGGAATATCTGAGGTGAACATCAGACTATGGAGACGACAGAAGGAGCGTCTGCAGTCGCTCCGACGAAGCAAAATGGCCGAACGGGGTCATGCGGCCGCCCATCCCGAGCTAGAGGCCAAACTGCTCGATTGGGTCACAGATCGTCGGCAACAAGGCGGTGGCATCACCATTTCGGAGGTGCGTGTGAAAGCCGTCATGCTTGCTAAGACCATGCCAAACATGGTCACCTTCAAGGCGTCACGTGGATGGGGAGATCGTTTTATGAAGCGGCACAGTCTCTCCGTCCGGCGTCGAACAACGATCGCGCAGAAGTCCATTCCAACGTCCATTCAATTACCGGTATAATTTTTTTCATTCGTAGAACTAGCGTGACTCGGCGCGCTCCTCGCGCCTCACCGCACGTCGTTTCAGAGGGATCGGCATCTTTGACCATTTCGTTGTCTTTTGGGTCTTCATGGTGTTTTGGGTCGTCAGGGCCATTTGGGTCTTTTGGATCCTATGGGCCCTAAAGGATATTTTGGGTCTTTGGGGTGTTTTGGGTCTTCGGTGTCTTCAGGGGCTTTTGGGTCTTAAGGGTGTTTTGTTTCCTCTGGGTATTTAAGGGTCTTTGGGGGTATTTAGGTTATTTCGGGTATTTAAGGGTCTTTTGGGTCTTAAAGGTCTTTGGTGTCTTTAGGGTCGTTTGGGTCTTCAGGCTATTTTGGGTCTTTGGTCTCTTCAGGGGCTTTTGTATCTTAAGGCTCTTTTGGTTCCTCTGGGTCTTTAAGGGTCTTTAGGGTGTTTTTGGGTCTTCAGGGTGTTTTGGGTCTTCAAGGTGTTTTGGGTCTTCAGGGTGTTTTGGGTCTTCTGGGTCTTTTGGATCATGTGGGCCTTTAAGGGTATTTTGGGTCTTTGGGGTGTTTTGGGTCTTTGGGGTCTTTGGTGTCTTCAAGGGCTTTTGGGTCTTAAGGGTATTTTGGGTCTTAAGGGTATTTTGGTTCCTCTGGGTCTTTAAGGGTTTTTTGGGGGTCTTTGGGGGTGTTTTGGGTCTTCGGAGTATTTTGGGTCTTTGGGGTATTTTGGGTCTCCGGAGTGTTTTGGGACTTTGGCGCCATTTGGGTCTTCAGGGTCTTTTGGATCCTCTGGGCATTTTAGGTCTTTGGGGTGTTTTAGGTCTTCTGTGTCTTTTGGGTCTTCCGTGTCTTTTGGGTCTTCCGTGTCTTTTGGGTCTTCCGTGTCATTTGGGTCTTCCGTGTCTTTTGGGTCTTCCGTGTCTCTTGGGTCTTCCATGTCTTTTGGGAATTTGGGGTGTTTTGGGTCATTGGGGTGTTTTGGGTCTTTGGGGTGTTTTGGGTCTTCTGGGTGTTTTGGGTCTTTGGGGTGTTTTTGGACTTCGATGCATTTGGGTCTTTGGGGTGTTTTGGGTCTTTGGGGTGTTTTGGGTCTTTGGGGTGTTTTGGGTCTTCGGGGTGTTTTGGGTCTTCGGGGTGTTTTGGGTCTTCGGGGTGTTTTGGGTCTTCGGGGTGTTTTGGGTCTTCGGGGTGTTTTGGGTCTTCGGGGTGTTTTGGTTCTTCGGGGTGTTTTTGGTCTTCGGGGTGTTTTGGGTCTTCGGGGTGTTTTGGGTCTTCGGGGTGTTTTGGGTCTTCGGGGTGTTTTGGGTCTTCGGGGTGTTTTGGGTCTTCGGGGTGTTTTGGGTCTTCGGGGTGTTTTTGGTCTTCGGGGTGTTTTGGGTCTTCGGGGTGTTTTGGGTCTTCGGGGTGTTTTGGGTCTTCGGGGTGTTTTAGGTCTTCGGGGTGTTTTGGGTCTTCGGGGCGTTTTGGGTCTTCGATGCATTTGGGTCTTCGGGGTGTTTTGGGTCTTCGGGGTGTTTTGGGTCTTCGGGGTGTTTTGGGTCTTCGGGGTGTTTTGGGTCTTCGGGGTGTTTTGGGTCTTCCGGGTGTTTTGGGTCTTCGGGGTGTTTTGGGACTTCAATGCATTTGGGTCTTTGGGGTGTTTTGGGTCTTTGGGGTGTTTTGGGTCTTTGCGGTGTTTTGGGTCTTTGGGGTGTTTTGGGTCTTTGCGGTGTTTTGGGTCTTTGGGGTGTTTTGGGTCTTTGGGGTGTTTTGGGTCTTTGGGGTGTTTTGGGTCTTTGGGGTGTTTCGGGTCTTTGGGGTGTTTTGGGTCTTTGGGGTGTTTTGGGTCTTTGGGGTGTTTTGGGTCTTTGGGGTGTTTTGGGTCTTCGGGGTGTTTTGGGTCTTCGGGGTGTTTTGGGTCTTCGGGGTGTTTTGGGTCTTCGGGGTGTTTTGGGTCTTCGGGGTGTTTTGGGTCTTCGGGGTGTTTTGGGTCTTCTGGGTATTTTGGGGTCTTTTGGGTCTTCGGGGTGTTTTGGGTCTTCTGGGTCTTTTGGGTCTTTAAGGTTATTTTGGGTCTTCAGGGGTCTTGGTTGTCTTCAGGGTCTTAGGGGACTTAAAGGGTCGTCAAAGGTCTGACGGGTCTCAGCAGTCCAAACGTAATTCAGAGGGTGTTCATTTTATTTGAAGAAGAAGACGTTTTGGTCGCATTTAAGCATACATTCAAACAAACATACATAACCATATACGTTTGCTCTATTATAATAAGAAGATAATTTTCAAACTTACCAGACATTAAAATCAACAATTAATAGAACACTGGTTTACTTACTTCATGATTGTGAACTTGCAGATTAAATACAGACTCTCCTCGAGTTACGACTCAGTTGCTTCTTGTGGCTTGCGCTGACAACATCCCTTACGCTCCATCGCCTATAAGTGTGCGTGTACCGTACTGCCATCATCATGTCGAGCAAGAGGAAGAGTGCATCCACTGATGGATCGGAGAAAAAGAAGAGGAAGGCGATCGACCTCGGGTTAAAGATGAAAATAATCATGCAGCTCGAGAACGGTAAAAACGTGGCCGCCATCTCACGTGACTTAGGCCTCTCACATTCGACGGTGTCCACCATCTTGAAGGATAAACACCGCATCAGAGAAGCTGTGAAGGGATCGGCCCCCATGGGAGCTACCATCATCACCAAGAAGCGACGAGGGCCTATCCATGAAATGGAGAAGATGTTGATGACGTGGATGGAGGACCAGCTGCAGAAACGTGTGCCGCTAAGTTTGCTGATGATCCAGGCGAAGGCTCGGAGCATCTTTGAGACCCTAAAGGAGCGTGGGGGAGAGGATTACTCCGAAACGTTCACCGCCAGCCACGGCTGGTTCCAACGTTTCAAAAGAAGATTCAATCTTCACAACGTCAGAGTGAGTGGAGAGGGTGCTAGCGCAAAGACCCAAAATATGTAATAAGTAATCCACTATGTAAGAGAGATGTTGGTCTGTGTCGCCATTTTTCTCAGAGATGGCTGAACGGATCTACGTCAAACTTTCAGGTGTTCATCAGTCAGTGCCTGGGAGTGTTATGAGGCAAGAAAAAAAGAATGAAAAAAGAAAAGATCATTTTTTTGGAGTTAAAAAAAATTCGCTCGATAGTGCCTAAGCCTTTTAAAATTAATGACAGTTGTATATATAGAAGTACACATTCGCATAAATAAATACAAAACAATCACCAGACATTTGAATACAAATAAATCAAACAATTCCGGAAGTGTACGAATTTGGTAGTATGGCTTCTTCTTCTTCCTGATCGGCATCACACTTAACTCAGAAACGTGAGCCGCATTCACCCACCAGCATATATATGAACCCCCTTCCTCTCCTGCCTCCTCCCCTCCCTTCCCCTCCCCCCTCTCCTCTCTCCACTCTCCCCTCTCCTTCCCCCCTCTCCTGCCTCCCCTCCCCCCCTCTCCCCCTCCCCTATCTCCCCCTCCCCTATCTCCCCCTCCACTTCCCCCCTTCCCCCCCCCATTCCCCCTCCCCTCCCTTTCCCCTCCCTCCACTCCCCTTCCCCCTCTCCCCTCCCCCTTCCCCCCCCTTCACCTCCCCCTCCCCTGCCCGGCAACGCCGGGTATTTCTGCTTTGTATATAATAAGTCCATGAGGAGTGATTCGACTTACGACGACTTCGACTTGCGACCTGCTTGTCGGAACGTAGCCCCGTCATAACTCGAGGAGAGTCTGTATTCTATATTAAACATTTAGCTATTCTTTGTTGTTGTTATTTGAGTATTGCCTCTTCCGTTTTCGAAGACGTCCTCGACGATCGTTTCAATCTGAAAAAAAGCTTACAAAAAATTAGACCTATGTATAGTACGCACCTCTAACGTTAAAAAGATTTTTTGGGTAAAAAAAAGTGTGCGTTATAGTCGAAGTTTTACGGTATGACTATTATCTGCAACAGTGAACATATGACTGTATTAGTGTGCACCAGGAAACATATGACTATACAGCAATACCCCGTTTTACGCCATTTCGACCTATGTCAAATCCGACTTTACGCCACTCTTCCGGAGTAAATTTCAGTTCAGCGAACGTCATTATGTGCGACTTTACGTCACTCCTCCATCATAATAGGAGGACGTGAAAAAAAGTAATTTTTCCTTAAAAATATATTTAAAATAAATAAAATAGTACATAAAAATTAACAATGAAAGAAGCTAAAAAACAATTTAAAATACAATAAAAAGCACATAAATTTTTTTTTTTAAATGTACGTACAGTATACTACTGTACGTATGCGAAGCTGTTGGTTCTCATTCAAAACAAAGGCGACGCCATATGCATTTTGTCCTGTGCTGCGGTCGCGTGCTTGCTTTGCCTTTCGCTGTTATTTTTGTGATTATTCCTTTACTGTGTCTGTGTTAGCCATGGGTCCTAAGAAGGATAGTGCTCGTGTTTCCAAGCGTAATGTGGTTACGATGGAAGATAAGTTAAATCTGATTAAAAGGTATGAAAAGGGTGAAAAAGTGTCGGTGATAGCGCATGCCTTAGGGCTGCCACGGTCCACGGTATCGACCATCATTCATGATAGGGAACGTATTCTTGCATACGTCACTGAAAAAGCACCGTCGGCAAAGACTGCTGTCATGAATCTGAAGAGGGGTCAGATTTTCGATGAGATGGAGAGACTCCTTTCGGTGTGGATCGAACGCCAGACCCATGAACGCATACCAACGAGCCAGCTGCTGATACAGGAGAAGGCAAAGTCTTTGTTCCAGGATCTTCTGAAGAAGTACCCGGAGGATAAAGACACAACCTTCGTTGCAAGCTCTGGATGGTTTGCACGCTTTAAACGGCGCTTCAGCTTGCACAACGTCAAGATTCAGGGCGAAGCCAAGTTTAAAGTGAATAACATAATTTTATTAATTTTTTTTATTATTCTTTACAAATTCATTTATTAATTGTGTTCATTACTCATTAAAAAATATGACTAAAATGTGTTTTTAGTGTTCTTTAAGGTTTAGCGATAGTTATATGCTTTCGCGAGTTGTTTACTCTAGTTTTACGGTGTTTGTCTTCATTTTAAGGCATTACGCCTGGTTTACGTCAAAAACCGAGTTATGTCACGGCTTATGGAACCAATTAATGACGTAGGCCGGGGTATTGCTGTATTAGTCTGCAACAGGCAACATATGACTGTATTTGTCTGCAACAAGCAACATATGACTGCATTTGTCTACAACAGGCAACATATGACTGTATTTGTCTGCAACAGGGAGCATATAACTGCATTTGTCTGCAACAGGGAACATATGACTATTTGTCTGCAACAGGCAACATATGACTGTATTTGTCTGCAACAGGCAACATATGACTATTAGTCTGCAACAGGCAACATATGACTGTATTAGTCTGCAACATGTAACATATGACTGTATTAGTCTGCAACAGGCAACATATGAATGTATTAGTCTGCAACAGGCAACATATGACTGTATTAGTCTGCAACAGGCAACATATGACTGTATTTGTCTGCAACAGGCAGCATATGACTATTAGTCTGCAACAGGCAACATATGACTGTAGTAGTCTGCAACAGGCAACATATGACTGTATTAGTCTGCAACAGGCAACATACAACTATTAGTCTGCAACAGGCAACATATGACTTTAGTAGTCTGCAACAGACAACATATGACTGTATTAGTCTGCAGCAGGCAACATATGACTGTATTGGTCTGCAACAGGCAACATATGACTGTATTGGTCTGCAACAGGCAACATGTGACTGTATTGGTCTGCAACAGGCAACATATGACTGTATTAATCTGCAACAGGCAACATATGACTGTATTAGTCTGCAGCAGGCAACATATGACTGTATTGGTCTGCAACACGCACATATGACTGTATTGGTCTGCAATAGGCAACATATGACTGTAGTAGGCTGCAGCAGGCAACATATTACTGTATTAGTCTGCAACAGGCAACATAAGACTGTATTGGTCTGCAGCAGGCAACATATGACTGTATTGGTCTGCAACAGGCAACATATGACTGTATTGGTCTGAAACAGGCAACATATGACTGTATTAGTCTGCAACAGGCAACATATGACTGTATTGGTCTGCAACAGGCATCACATGACTGTATTAGTCTGCAGCAGGCAACATTTGACTGCATTAGTCAGAGGCCCATTCCACAACCGCAAACCCGTTCATCTTCTCTTCTTCTTCTTCACTAAGTTAAATAATTGTGTTTTTCACTGTGTCCTATTAATCATCCTGATTTTGTTTGTTTCTTGCAGCGTAAAACGTTTTCTAGAGTCCGGCTTAAGCATGGGAAAGTGGAAGAGACCGCTCTCCAGTCCAAGTCCAGCCATGATAAACAACTCAGGATGAGTCTCAACTTGCCGATGCTTATCGACGACATTTGGTCCTCCCTTGAGATTGCAGAGAATCTGACCATCAGTGATGATTCAAAACAAATAAAGCAAACCATTGATGCACATTTTGGAGCAAGCCGGATCACCCATTCTCCAATGCAGGTAAGCCTGCTTTGATTGGCTGGCGACTTGTTTGATTTATTGTCTTACAATTTACCTTGAACTCTGAATAAACAAAAAGATTTGAAGAATTGGGTTAAATTGTTAATGTTGAGAATAATTTGGTGCTTGTCGAATGGTGGCTTTTTTGTCCTTTTTTTTTTAGATGGATCATTCATATTATGAACTTCCTGCTGGTCATGCCAATGGGATGCCAGATTTTCCGATACATTACACCCCAGAAAAGCCAATCATGGTAATGTGTGGAAAGACTTTTCCATGCAAAGTGAAAGTCAGGAATCAGTATGATACGCTTGTCAGTCTGTCTGTCTGTCCCTCCATCACATATCGTGAGATGATGGAATCTCGCGAGATTGTGAATCAAGCATCGCTTCATTATTATTTAATTTTGATATTGTTTGCTTCGCGAAGAAGATAATCGATTTGGATGATTTATTAACATGTGGAGAGGGGAGTGGTTGATGACTTTGGGTGGGGGGAGCTTGAAGACTTGGAATGGGGAGGGCATTTGAAGACGGGGTGGGGAGGGGTTTTGAAGAATTGGGTTGTAGGGGGTGTAGGGCATTTGGGGAATTGGGGTGGGGAGGGGGGTTAAGAACTTGAAGTCAAGGGTAGGCTGAGAACTTAGGGTTGCGAAGGGGTTGAGGGATCAGTTGAGGACTTAGGGTTGGGAGGGGGTTGAGGACCTGGGATTGGGGGGTTGGGATAATTGAGGACTTGCTGTTGAGGGGGGGAGGGAGGGAGCAGAGTTGAAGATTTGAGGTTGGAGGTGTGAGGGGTGAGAATTGAGGACTTGGATTTGGGGTGGGGGAAGGAGTTGATTTAATCAAGCAACTATTCTTTGCAAAATATTGTTGAAGTTACATTTTGCATTTTGTGGGACTTCCTTGGGGACCTGCAAGTGTACACATAAATGTAGCAATGCCCGACTTTTCGTTTTCATTTTTCTCATTGCAGAAGACTGTTGGCACACAAACTGATGGCAGATGTTTCTGCAAAGATATTGAAAAACTCCCTGGAAGACCAAAGGCCAAGTATGAAAAAAAGGTTCTTCAATCGAAGATCAAAGTTGATATCCGAAAGAATCAGGTATCTTTAACGACACAAACTATTTCTCTTTTTTATTTTTAAAAAAAGTTTTTTTTGAAGGATCAAAAGGGCATGAAGGTCAACAGAGAGAAAATGCGTCGGAGGGAAGAAAGAGAGAAGAATGCATAGATGCACCAAGAGAAGCGTTACAGGTGAAAGGCATACAAGGTTTCGGTGATTGTAGTAAAGCTCAAGCCATGGGAGACCATTCGTTGGTGGTGGGCAGGCAGACTTGCGTGTGCCAGATGGAAGACAAGAGACCACACCCTTGAGAATATGGGTCCACAGGCAAGAGATAGAGGGGGATGAAAGAATGGAGTTCATTTAATTTTGTATGCAGCATGAGGCTGCTGATTTGCATCATTGCTTGGGGGTGAGCGGGTCAGGGTGCACCTGTGCCGCTGGTGCTGTGCCCCCCTGTAGGTTAGAGCAGGAATTAGTAATTTGTTCAAAGTGCTGACAAGAGCTCACCTACTCTTTGTGAAGGACACCGTGGCATCTATAATATTGGCAAGCAGGACATCCAGTTTAACATCCATCCAAAGAATGACACGTACACTGATGAATTAACCTGTCTGTGAAATACTTGGAAAACAGTTTTTTTTACTTGCGCCGAGATTCAAACCCAGGCAAGACAGCTCAGAGGCGAGTGTATGTACGAGGTGTGTTCAAAAAGTATGCGACCTTAATTTGTCGTGCGTAAACAAATGAAGCTAGGGAGGCGTTGATTGGTGCACGTATGTAGGCGATCCTAATGCGCACGCGTGAATTTTTTCCCACCTGCAGAAGCTGTCATTCGACGGCAGACCGCCGATGAGTGAGGAAGTGTAAGTGAGAAACGTCGGATTTTCGTTTTTGACAAAATGACGGAAAAACTTGAACAACGCTACTGCATCAAATTTTGTGTAAAGCTTGGCGATTCCCAAGTGGAAACGATCCGCAAGATTCAACAGGCCTTCGGGGACGAAGCAATGAGCACCACACAGATAAAGGAGTGGTACAACCGCTTCAAAGATGGCCGCACATCAGTGGAGAGTGAAGCACGTTCGGGTAGGCCCTCAACATCCCGAAATGAGATCGTCATTGACCAATTGAGGACCCTGGTGATGCAGGATCGTCGAATCACGATCAGAGAACTTGCAGACGAGGTGGGCGTCAGCATTGGATCCGTGAAGGAGATTAGTGTAAGTTTGTTGTATCTGGATACGAGTATTTTTTATGAACAAAGGTCGGATACTTTTTGAACACACCTCGTATGTCTAGGCCATCATGCCAGCCCACAATGGATGTGAGTGTTCAGCTTTGATGTTGGGAGGGCAACAGGGAAAGTGTTGGGATATCTAAGATGGCCTCGTCTCTGCGGCCTCACTTTCATGAACCTCAATCCTGGAAAGAAACTAGAGCAATGCGACTGTGTCGCCAATATGCCTCCGCGTAGTCCCTGCCCGTGGCAATGGGTAAATGCCCTCGTTCACTGTTCTAAAAATAAACAAGTTTGGTTTAAATCCCTTCAGCTGTTTTGAAGTATCACATTTTCACCACAGGACAAGTTTCACATCGATCGGTGATGCGGTTTCGGAGAAGAGTTTTGTTTTTTAAATATCGGCTTTCAAGCTTATACGGCTGCCAAACCAGTGACATATGACATTAAAAATGTACACTCTGCATTTGCATGGGTAGGGGATCATGTTTTGTGTCGATTGGAAAAGGTTCATTTTTCTATCCAATATAGCTGCCAAACCACGTGACCTATGACATCATCATTTTAAAACTATACTCAACAATGTTGTTGGCATTTAAAAATTTTTGCATCAATGAGGTAAGCAGTTTCAGAGATATAATTATTTTATATTCTCCTTCCATCCAATATGGCTGCCAAACCCTGTGACGTATGATGTCATAAATTTAATATTTCAATACAAATGGGTCAGAGATCATGTGCATGCAATTACAGATTTTTAGGATAAGGCGTTAAATTAAAGCATTCTTGGCTGGTATACCACTTCACCGATGATGTCATCGTTGTCATACTTTTGTCCCCATTGGGATCACTTGACAATGTGCCAAATTTCAAATTTTTCCAATCGGCGGTTTCCGAGAAATAATTTTCAATTATTTGCGTTTCATCCAAGATGGCTGCCAGACCATGTGACCCATGACATCACAATTATCCTAAAAACATTCTGCATGGGTGTCACTCCTACCCTGAAAGTTTTGTCTCAATTGGATATGTGGTTGCGGAGAAAAACGAGGTTTATCCCGTACGGACGGACGGACATATGGACAACCTGAAAATATAATGCCTCTGGCCACCTTGGTGACAGAGGCATAAAAATAAATTTTCATTCTTGCATAACATCCCAATCTTTTTATAGAAACCATGTCACTTGCATTGAATTACTGCTAGAAAGGGAAATGAACATGTAAATGGATTACACGTTGTAGGTCAACAAGAGCTCCGCATGGTTGTTGCTGTTGTTGTTTTGGTTGTTGTTGGCGGTCAATTTTTGAAAATGTGGACCCATTGGTCAGACAGCTGACGGACCCCACCCCTCACATTTGTTGCTTCACTCCACCCACCATGGCACCCTGACGAAATAGTATGGCCGCCATTTTGGTTTTCTGGTGGCCCAAAGACATCAGGCCTGTAGGCCTCTGATGAGTATACACTGCCCGGGTTTGTTGCGTCGGATTTCCATCGGCTTTGTTTGAGTCTAGTGTTAGTCACGATGAGGGATCCTCTCCCGAGGCGTTACCTCCTTGGACAAACCGTGTTAATGTGTACAAATAGTTTATCGTGGTGTTTCATGGAAAACCCTTACCGGAAGTAAAACTATTATCAACCACAAACACGTATGATTACGTTTGGAAACGGTTGTTATTGCTGTTTGACACCAACCTGAAAGGGAGGAAACTCCGGGTGTGTTAAATTACTAAGCAGCTATCTAGCGCTTGTCAAGCAAGCCGTTCCTTAACGGTTTTGAATGGAGTGCTCGCTTTAATGCTTAGGCCACTTGGCGAGCGCTCTACAAGAAACTTGGTAACTGAACGCAACCCCGACCCTAGATCTACTGTAATCTACAGGGGGTGTGACGTGTGACGCTGGGAGGTGTGACGATTTTCAGAAAACTCGTACACAGTTATTTTTAGTCGAATTTCAATTTTTTTTTTTTAAAAGACTACATATATAATGCCATTTAAAACACTGTAACAAAGACATTTTAAAAATGTAATTCATGTTTGAATTGGGTATAACAATGCAAGTGGGGGGTCTAGCGCATGCGTGATGGCTGTTGGTTACTCGTTGTTAGGCACCATTTCAGTAGCCATGGAGCTGTGGACGATTGAACATCGCGTCTTTGTTGTTGAGACGTTTATTCAAACGGGTAGTTCGGTGGTGCTTACACAGCGCAGATTTCGTACTCACTTCAATGTTGGTCGACGTGGCGCCATTCCATCTCGAAACACAATATTGAAGTGGGTAAAAAACTTCAGGACAACTGGATCTGTGAGGCCGGGAGCAGCTCGGGGAGGTGATCGAACCGTTAGGACCCCGGAAAACATCGAAAGGGTTCGACAAGCTGTGGAGGCCAGCCCTCGTCGGTCAGCGGTACGGCACGCTCGCGCTCTACGGATGTCAGACAGATCAGTTCGTCGAATTTTGCACTTGGATATAGCCAAGAAAGGAAAGACCTTTCCTGCTGCTCCCGTAGAGAACGGTTGTACTAGTCTTCAAAAAGTAAGAAGTTCCTGACTTGTAGGGCAGTATCTCCATGGCGAGGGAATGATTGTTTTGTAGTTGTAAAGCCACATTAGTCGGGGCCGTGTGCATCAATATCTGCATGTTTGGTCTGTCCAGGTTCAACCAACATGTAAACCCTCAAGGAAGAGAAAAAACGTCCTTGAAACATCAGATTCTGAAAACAAGAAAGATGTGGTGAGTGTGTAATTATTTAATATCTGTGTTATACAGTGAATTAGAATGACGTTCCCTGAATCAGAATGACGTACCCCGAATCAGAATGACGTACCCCAAATCAGAATGACGTACCCCGAATCAGAATGATGTACCCCGAATCAGAATGACGTACCCCGAATCAGAATGACGTACCCCGAACCAGAATGACGTACCCCGTATCAGAATGACGTACGCCAAAGCAGAATGATGTACCCCGAATCAGAATGACGTACGCCGAATCAGAACGATGTACCCTGAATCAGAATGACGTACCCTGAATCAGAATGACGTACCCTGAATCAGAATGACGTACCCTGAATCAAAATGACGTACGCTGAATCAGAATGACGTACGCTGAAACAGAATGACGTACCCTGAATCAGAATGACGTACCCTGAATCAGAATGACGTACCCTGAATCAGAATGACGTACGCTGAATCAGAATGACGTACCCTGAATCAGAATGACGTACCCTGAATCAGAATGACGTACCCTGAAGCAGAATGACGTACCCTGAAGCAGAATGACGTACCCTGAATCAGAATGACGTACCCTGAATCAGAATGACGTACCCTGAATCAGAATGACATACCCTGAATCAGAATGACGTACCCTGAAGCAGAATGACGTACCCTGAAGCAGAATGACGTACCCTGAATCAGAATGACGTACCCTGAATCAGAATGACGTACCCTGAAACAGAATGACGTACCCTGAAGCAGAATGACGTACCCTGAAGCAGAATGACGTACCCTGAAGCAGAATGACGTACCCTGAAGCAGAATGACGTACCCTGAATCAGAATGATGTACGTACCCTGAAACAGAATGACGTACCCTGAACAAGAATGACTTACCCTGAAACAGAATGACGTACCCTGAATCAGAATGACGTACCCTGAATCAGAATGACGTACCCTGAATCAGAATGACATACCCTGAAACAGAATGACGTACCCTGAACAAGAATGACTTACCCTGAAGCAGAATGACGTACCCTGAAGCAGAATGACGTACCCTGAATCAGAATGATGTACGTACCCTGAAACAGAATGACGTACCCTGAACAAGAATGACTTACCCTGAAACAGAATGACGTACCCTGAATCAGAATGACGTACCCTGAATCAGAATGACGTACCCTGAATCAGAATGACGTACCCTGAAACAGAATGACGTACCCTGAACAAGAATGACTTACCCTGAAACAGAATGACGTACGCTGAATCAGAACGACGTACCCTGAATCAGAGCGACGTACCCTGAATCAGAGCGACGTACCCTGAATCAGAGCGACGTACCCTGAATCAGAGCGACGTACCCTGAATCAGAGCGACGTACCCTGAATCAGAGCGACGTACCTTGAATCAGAGCGACGTACCCTGAATCAGAGCGACGTACCCCGAATCAGAGCGACGTACCCCGAATCAGAGCGACGTACCCCGAATCAGAGCGACGTACTCCGAATCAGAGCGACGTACCCCGAATCAGAGCGACGTACCCCGAATCAGAGCGACGTACCCCGAATGAGAGTGACGTACCCCGAATGAGAGTGACGTACCACGAATCAGAGTGACGTACCCCGAATCAGAGTGACGTACCCCGAATCAGAGTGACGTACCCCGAATCAGAGTGACGTACCCCGAATCAGAGTGACGTACCCCGAATCAGAGTGACGTACCCCGAATCAGAGTGACGTACCCCGAATCAGAGTGACGTACCCCGAATCAGAGTGACGTACCGCGAATCAGAGTGACGTACCCCGAATCAGAATGACGTACCCCGAATCAGAATGACGTACCCCGAATCAGAATGACGTACCCCGAATCAGAATGACGTACTTGATGCAGATTTTCCAATTAAAAAAAATCTTCAAGAAATTCTACTAGGATTGCGGTTACTCTTTTTTAATTGATCTTAATTGCAGTAATTGATTACTTCCCTACATTGCCTTAACTTTATTTGTCTACATTTCTGGAATATTCTTTTCGACATTAATTTTCGATTGGTTATTGCATTTCCACACGTGAGGTTTTGATGATTACCAACGGTATTCTTAATATTTAATCCATGACGAATGATTTAATCATTTAATCGAATCATTTAATCGAATCGACGAATCATTTAATCCATATTGAGGAATTAGTTAATTTCAACTGAGATATATTTTCATCACTGAATGAATGATCGTTTTAAAGGCCATTTTCCCCGCTAGAGCGGGGGTTAGCCTTGCGGCCCCAGGAAAATCATGGTTCCCTGTTTGAGGCAATGTTTTTATTGCCGGATGCCCTTCCTGACGCCAACCCTTAGTCGTCTCTTACGATGCGCAGGGATATGGTGTACCTATTCTAAGCTGGGGTACACACCGGGATCATTCATCCCAGCAAGCTGGTACTCAATTTGCCGACCTCGGAAGGATGACAGGCTGAGTCAACCCCACTGGTGTTAATTCAGCGATCGACCGGGATTCGAACCCAGGATCCTAGGATCCAAAGCCGGCACCCTAACCGCTAAGCCTAAGTACCCCGGCTTGGAATAGGTACACCGTAACCCTGCGCATCGTAAGAGGCGACCAAGGGTTGGCGTCAGGAAGGGCATCCGGCCATAAAAACATTGCCTCAAAACAGGAAACCATGATTGTCATGGGGCCCGCAAGGCTAACCCCCGCTCTAGCGGGAAAATGGCCTTAAAAAACGATCATTCATTCATTCATTCAAGTACGATTCTCTCTCTGTGTTCCCCTTTGATCTTCTGTCCATCTGTGAAACTGCTGCCCTCTGTTCTTTCACTGCTCCCTGAGCCAATATTTCTCGATGTACAAAAACAGAGCGACGTACCCTGATCTGATCATGTCCTTGTTATCTGATCATGTCCTTGTTAAAGTGGACATCTCTCTGACCATCCTCAGGGAGCCTGCTCAGCGTCGACGAGTCTGGCATTTCACTCAGGCCAACTGGCACGGTCTTCAAGCAGCCATCAATCATCTGGACTGGTCTCCCATCTCTACCACCTCTGACATCAACTCATCCTGGGAATTCTTCCAAAGTAAATTGCTCTCTCTCATGCACAGATTTATCCCATCTCGTCTTCAGTTGTCATACCCTTCCTCCCGTCCATGGTACACGGAATCTTGTGGTGAGGCTGTTGCCCAGAAACAACTTGCCTTCGTCTCCTGGAAAGCAAATCCAATGGAAGGAAATCTCATTTCCTTTCACAAAGCCCGAAACAAGTGTGTGTCCACCCTCAGAAGAGCCAGGAAACAATATCTCTCCGTTCTCAAGACCGAACTCTCTTATCTGTCTCCCTCTTCCAAATCCTGGTGGCGTCTGGTCAAATCCGTTTCTGGTGTTTGTTCCCCCTCCATCCCCTCCCTTACCTCAAACGGCTACACAGCTGACTCCGCACGTGAAAAAGCTGAATGCCTCAACTCTGTGTTTGCCTCTAAATCTTGTGTCCCAAACCCATCCCTCTCTGTACCCACCATACCCAGTCGTACCCTGCTGCTTCTGGACTCCGTGTCCTTTCCTCCTGACAAGGTGGAAAAGTTTCTGTCAACCCTCGACTCTGATTCTGCAACTGGACCCGACGGCATCAGCCCACGGGTCCTAAAATCCTGCTCTGCTGCTCTATCTCACCCTCTCTCTGTTCTCTTCACCCTCTCTTTTGCTCAAGGTCAACTGCCATCTGCTTGGAAATCAGCCAACATCACCGCTTTGCACAAAAAAGGTGCAAAAACAGATCCTAGCAACTACAGACCAATCAGCCTTCTCCCAATTATCAGCAAAGTCATGGAATCCATCATTGCTTCTGATATGAAATCTTTCCTCTTCTCCAATGGCTTGATCTCTGATCATCAATTTGGTTTCAGACCAGGTCACTCTACTCTGGACATGCTGCTTCTGCTGTCTCAACAATGGATGGAGGTCCTCAATGCCAAACAGGAAATTAGAGCTGTCTCCCTCGACATATCACGTGCCTTCGACACGGTCTGGCACCCCGCTCTGCTCACCAAACTCTCCTCCTTTGGTATCCATGGAAATCTCCACGCATGGCTGGCGGACTTCCTCTCTAGTCGTCGTCAACGTGTGGCCCTGAATGGGTTTCTCTCATCTCCTCTTCCTGTTCAGGCTGGAGTTCCCCAAGGCAGTGTTCTGGGCCCCGTGCTTTTTCTGGTCTTCATCAATGATCTCTCTGACTCTCTCGAAAATCCTCTCTATCTCTTTGCTGATGACTCCACTCTCTGCCGCTCCATTCCTCTTCCCTCAGATCGGCAGTCTGCTGCCTCCTCACTCTCTGAAGACCTGGACAAAAACACAGACTGGTCAAACAAGTGGAACATGTCTTTCAATCCTGACAAATCTCACACTCTTACTATGTCTCTCCGAAAAGATCGACTGGACAACCCTCCCATCTACTTTCTCAACAATCCTCTCCCAGAAGTTCTGTCGCTCAAGATTTTGGGTCTCACTATCTGCCATGATCTTTCTTGGGAAAACCACATTTCCAAGCTGGCCTCCAAAGCCAGTCGCCGACTGGGCATCCTCCGTCGTGCGAAGTCCTTCCTCGGCACACCTGAGCTCCTCACCACATACAAGGCTTTCATCCGCAGCTCAATGGAATACTGTTCTCCCCTATGGGCCGGTGCTCCTGCCTCACACCTAGCTCGGCTTCACGCTGTTGAAACCAAAGCTTTCAGAATTATTGGAATCTCCCGCGATGAAGCTATCTCTGAGGGCCTTTCACTCACTCACTGCAGGCAGGTAGGTGGTCTTTCTGTCTTCTACCGACTCCTCTCCGGCCTTGCACCCCCAGCTCTCTCTGTGCTCTGTCCCCCAAATATTCCTACAGGTCGCACAAGATCTGCCAGCAACCCTCTGATGGTTAAACTGCCGAAATCTCGGCTCTCCGCTCACCTTCACTCTTTCATTCCTCTTTTCTCCCGCCTCTGGAACAAACTCCCTCACTCCCTTCAATCCCACTCCTCCCTCCAGGTCTTTAAAACAGCTGTTCACCACCATCTCTTATCTTCCCCCATCCAAAACCTTGATCTTTTCTACCCCCGCTAATTCACCCCAGATCCACCTTGTTTGAAATTCCAACTTCTTTCCTGGAAGTCCTGGCAGTGTCCATATGTTTTATACCTCTCCCACTGCCCCCTTCCCACGCCCCCCCCCAAAGCCCTCACCCTCTCTCAGATCTCTCGATGTCTCCATGTCTCTCGGTCCCTGCTCTCAAATGTTGTTTTGTGTCCTTCCCCCTCTTCCCCCTCTCTTTTGTGTCCTTCCCCCTCTCTCCCCATCTTGTCTACCGCTCCCTATGTTATGTTTTATGTGTAGGTTTGTCTTTCTGTGTGATTAATGTTCGCTCTTTCACGAGCCTCGATCTTGTATACAAAAAATAAATAAATAAATAAATATCTGCCTTATTCGTGTCTAAATCCGATTCTAAGCAACGTGAGCTTTCCCTCACTGGTGAACAACCTTCCACATCAAATTTATGACTGCACGAGGATATTACCCCACGTACGCAAAGCAAAAAGTGGGGTTAAGCAATTGGTTCACATCTGTCTGTCTATCGGTCTGTCCACTGTAGAACACTAATATGTAGTTTAACAGTACTTTGGGTCTGAAATTCTGTGGCGTTTCGTCCCGACCGCGCATGCGCGGAGAGGTTGGTAATTTCTTTGGTCTGTCTGCCTGTCTGGCGGTCAAACAAAATTGAAAATCATTCCAAACAGGAAACTTAGTTTTTAGGGAGATCATAAAGGATACAAAATCAGGCATGAATAACTAATTTAAAGTGTTTAATTAGGTGGTGTAAAAGGCAATGCATTAATGGCGGTAAACTTCCGAAGAAAGTTTTTGTTTTCTACAGCATTTAAAACCTTTATTTTATTTCAATTGAATTATATATTTGAACACTGTAGAAACACAAATCAACTTGTTGGCACTTCCAAAAACCTCCAGTTTAGCAGTAGGTGGACAAAATATTACGCCATTTTACGCTACCTCAACCAATCAAATGTGCCACTCGTTCTCTCATCGTGAGGGAATATCGAAATTCAGACAAAATGGCGGCTTGCAGTAAATATATATTGTGCCCCGGAAACGTAAAGCAAGAGTCGAAAAGACCCTTCCATATCCTTTTTCTCAAGACTGTGTGGGCAAAGGCGTCCATGAACTCTTTAGTTGTTGTTTGTAGTTGTAAAGCCACATGATATCGAACAGAGAGCATCATTCCCGATGTGCTCGATTGTGTGCAGGTAAAACCAAGTCATAAAGCTCCAAAGAAGAGTCAAAAGATACTTCAAACAGCTGCAGCTTCGAAGAACTCTCCAGTTGATGTGGTGAGTGGACAATTATTTCATGTTCACATTTTACTCCGTATGTAGATTTATCTTGATTGAGAAATATTCACAATCATTTTTCACTAGCAAATCCCACCTGTCGCTTCGCTGATGGGAATACTAAGAGAGGAGTGGAGAGAGAAAGATGGGAAAAAGAGAGGAGGAGGAGGAGGGGGGAGAGGAAGGGAGTTAGAGGGGTGGTGAGGGAGAGTGATGCCTTCCTGCAAAATCCCATTGACTTAATGTATTAAAGGGGGAATGTGTTCAGGCCTGTAGATCAGCAGAGGCTTCCAGGCTGAACACATTAGGCCTGTAGCCCTCTGCTGATTTATATGCTTCGCGGGTTTGTTGTGTCAGATTTCCATTGGCTTTGATTCGGTCGATTGATAGTCACTCTGAGGGACCCTGAAAAATCTCATCATATGTTGAATAATAGCAAGGATTTATCAAGCGTGTCAGAACTTACGTTGTGTCCAGAATGCACAGTAATCAAGTGTTGTTACATTATGTTACATAATCAAGCGTTACGTTACACTAATTGCAAAAAAATAATAGCGTTATGTAATTTTTGAATGGGCCCCATATTGGGGTTAAGCAATCCGTGACCTTGTGACGAATCAGCTCGTTCTGATATAACCTTGTGAAGGGTGGCATGGATGAGAGGTGTCGAGTTAATTTTTTTTAAAGTGCATTAAATGTTTGTTTCCAAATTGCAGTGTTCGTTTTTTAAGAGTGCTTTAAATGCACGTTTCCCAATCGGCCCATTACCGGATTTTGTCGCAGGTTGTGAACATTCTTGCTTATTCATAACTGAAGAGGTCAAACTAAACAATGGCATAGTTGAAAAAGGTTACAAGTCAGGAATACATACCTACAAAATGCATGTACAAATCAAAATTCACTGGTTCCAAATGTATTCGGCCCTTTAAGTCCATATTTGGTGGAAGCATCTTTTGCAGAAATGACTGCTATGAATCTTTTTGAGTCGGTCTCTACCTGCTTTTCACAGCGAGATGGTGAAATCTTTGCCCATTCTTTACGTCAAAATTGTTCTAGTTCTGCCAAGGTTGATGGGGATCGTCGATGGATTGCAATCTTCAAGTCTTGCCATAAATGTTCATTTGGGTTCAAGTCAGGACTTTGACTAAGCCACTCAATAAAATTTATATTCTTCTTCTTCAGCCATTCCAGTGTAACTTTATATTTGTGCTTCGGATCATTGTCCTGCTGAAATGTGAGTCTCCTGCCCAGTTTCAGATTCATGGCTGATTCAAGCAGGTTTTCATCAAGGATTCTTCTGTACTTTGCACCGTCCATTGTTCCTTCTATCCCGACAAGCTTCCCAGTCCCTGCTGATGAAAATCAGCCCCATAACATGATGCTGCCACCACCATGCTTGACAGTATGGATAGTGTTGCCCATGTAATGTGCATTGCTCAGCCTGCACCAGATGTAACTCTTTGAATTTCGACTTCTTTTTCAGCTTTTTCACAAACGGCTTTTTCAACGGTTTTTTTTTCGCAAACTTCATCCGAGCTTTTAGATTCGACCTTTTCAGTAATGGCTTCTTTCTTGTCACCTGTCCGTAGAGGCCATCTTTGTGAAGGGAACGGGATATTGTTGATTGATGAACACTGACCCCCAACTCAGACATCGAGCCTTGTAGATCTTTCAACGTCATTATTAGATTTACAGTGATGTCCCGAACCAGTTTCCTGCTTGCCCGGCTGCTCAATTGGGGTGTGCGACCTGAGCTGGGTAGAGCCTGGGTGGTATGATACATCTTCCACTTCTTGATTATGGATTCACCATACTGAAAGGGATAATAAGTTACTTTGAAATCTTATGATCCTCTCCTTAACTGTGCTTCTCCACCACTTTGTCCAGCTCCATCACTTTGAGCCAATAGACTTTAAAATATGGGCCCACAGGCAAGAAATAGAGGGGGATGAACAAATGGAAGTTGTATAATCTCGTGTGCAGCATGTGGACGCTGACTTGCAACATCGCTGAGGGGGGGGGGGGGGGTGGAGGGGGCAGGGGGTGGAGTGGAGCGAGGGGTGCGCTTGTGCCGCTGACGCAGTGCCCCATATAGGCGAGAGCAGGAATTTGCCAATTGTTCAGTGTACTGACGAGAGCTTGCCTACTCATCGTGAAGGACAATGTGGCATCTTTAATGCCCCCCAATGCAGGCAAGCAGGACACCCAGTTTGAAGTCCATCAGATGAGTGGCACGCATCAGATGAGTGATCGACGAATCACCTTGCCTGTGAAATACCGGGGTGACAGTTTATAGCTGGGCCAAGTTATAAGACAGCTCAGAGGTGAGTGTGTAAGTGTTCAGCATTGATACTGGGAGGATAACAGGGAAAGTGTTGGGAGTATCCAAGGTGACCTCGCCTCTGTGACCTCACTCTTCCTTGAGTCTCAATCTTGGAAAGAAAAATAGATGCTCATTTTAACATAACGTCGTAATCTTTTTATTCAACCTTTCTTGTCACTTGCATTGAATTATTGCTAGAAAGGGAACTGAATATGCAAATAAATAACATTTTTGCAGAAAGAGCAGTTTTATAATATGAGTATCAATTTGTAATTTTGCATTTGCTCGCAACAGTGAAATTCCCTTAATCTACCAGCCAGCGACATAAATTTCAACAAACGGTAACACCAATGTAAACCACCTTAGGAACCATCTGTTATGTTTAATCATCTTTAAAAAGTAAGAAGTTCCTGACTTGAAGGGCAGTATCTCCATGGCGAGGAAATGATTGCTTTGTAGTTGTAAAGCCAAGTTACTTGGGGCCGTGTGCATCAATACCTGCGTGTTTGGTCCGTGCAGGTACAACTGAGGTGTAAACCCTCAAAGAAGAGAAAAAATGTTCTTGAAACATCAGATTCTGAAAACAAGAAAGATGTGGTGAGTGTGTAATTATTACCCTCGCCAGAGGAGAGGGAATTGCATTTCGGTCCGTTTGTCTGTCTGTTTGTTACTTGCAAAATCGAAGATTTTTCAAGTATATTGGTCGGTTGTGTTTGTGGTTCTGTCTGTTTGTCTGTCTGTCTGTTTGTTTGTCTGTCTGTTTGTCACCGGCCTACAGGTCACAATTTTCAACCGATCTTCACGAAACCTCACCAAATGGTAGAGTTGGTCAAAAGCAGGAAGCCTATTGTTTTTGGGGTCATTAGGTCAAAAGGTCAACATAGGCCAAAGGTCACCAACTTTGCTAAATTTCTAAAATCCTCAATTTTCAGCCGATTGACTTGAAATTTGAAGAGGACTTGCATATCTGGTCACTGAATTCAACCACCAAGTATTCTTGAGGTCAACATAGGCCAAAAGGTCAACATAGGCCAAATTTCTAAAATCCTCAATTTTCATCCAATTGACTTGAAATTTGAAGAGGACTTGCATATCTAGTCACTGAATTCAACCACAAATTATATTTAGGTGAACATAGGCCAAAAGGTCAACATAGGCCAAAAGGTCAACATAGGCCAAATTTCTAAAATCCTCAATTTTCATCCAATTGACTTGAAATTTGAAGAGGACTTGCATATCTGGTCACTGAATTCAACCACAAATTATATTTTCGGTGAACATAGGCCAAAAGGTCAACATAGGCCAAAAGGTCAACATAGGCCAAATTTCTAAAATCCTAAATTTTCATCCAATTGACTTGAAATTTGAAGAGGACTTGCATATCTGGTCACTGAATTCAACCACCAAGTATTCTTGAGGTCAACATCGGCCAAAAGGTCAACATAGGCCAAATTTCTAAAATCCTCAATTTTCATCCGATTGACTTGAAATTTGAAGAGGACTTGCATATCTGCTCACTGAATTCAACCACAAATTATATTTTAGGTGAACATAGGCCAAAGGGTCAACATAGGCCAAAAGGTCAACATAGGCCAAAAGGTCAACATAGGCCAAAAGGTCAACATAGGCCAAATTTCTAAAATCCTCAATTTTCATCCAATTGACTTGAAATTTGAAGAGGAGTTGCATATCTGGTCACTGAATTCAACCACCAAGTATATTTGAGGTCAACATAGGCCAAAAGGTCAACATAGGCCAAATTTATAAAATCCTCTATTGTCATCCAATTGACTTGAAATTTGAAGAGGACTTGCATATCTGGTCACTGAATTCAACCACCAAGTATTCTTGAGGTAAACATAGGCCAAATGGTCAACATAGGCCAAATTTCTAAAATCCTCAATTTTCATCCAATTGACTTGAAATTTGAAGAGGACTTGCACATCTGGTCACTGAATTCAACCACCAAGTATTCTTGAGGTCAACATAGGCCAAAAGGTCAACATAGGCAAAAATTTCTAAAATCCTCAATTTTCATCCAATTGACTTGAACTTTGAAGAGGACTCGCATATCTGGTCACTGAATTCAACCACCAAGTATTCTTGAGGTCAACATAGGCCAAAAGGTCAACATAGGCCAAATTTATAAAATCCTCAATTTTCATCCAATTGACTTGAAATTTGAAGAGGACTTGCATATCTGGTCACTGAATTCAACCACCAAGTATTTTTGAGGTCAACTTCGGCCAAAAGGTCAACATAGGCCAGATTTCTAAAATCACCAATTTTCATTTGATTGACTTGAACTTCTAAGAGGATTTATATATATGGTCACTGAATTCAACCACCATCTATTTTTGAGGTCAACATAGGCCAAATTTTTAATATCCTCAATATTCATCCAATGGACTTGAAAATTGAACAGCATTTGCACATTGAGTCATGAAATAGTGAAACGAACTATTTTTGAGGTCAAAAGGTCAAAGGTCAACTCACGGTCAACCTTCCAAACTCATCATTTTTCAACTGAAAAATCGTCACTGTTCATTCTGTTGACCCGAGCTTTGATCAATATTGTAAATTTTAATCTTCATGAAATGAACAATTTGCTGTATCAATGGAAAACTTTGGGGGGCGGGGGGGGGGGGGGGCGGTGGCGGATTTTGCAAGTATCGTGCTACACATGACGTCTTCTTGTTTGTTTGTTTGTCACCGGCCTACAGGTCGCAATTCTAAACCGATCGTCACGAAACTTCACCAAGTTGTATATGACGTCCCAATTGAGAAGCCTGTTGTTTTGGGGGTCAAAATGTCAAAAGGTCAACATAGGACAAATTTATAAAATCCTCAATTTTCATCCGATTGACTTGAAATTTGAAGGGGACTTGCATATCTGGTCACTGAATTCAATCACTTAGTATATTTGAGATCAACATAGGTCAAAAGGTCAACATAGGCCAAATTTATAAAATCCTCAATTTTCATCCGATTGACTTGAAATTTGAAGAGGACTTGCATATTTGGTCAATGAATTCAACCACCAAGTATTTTTGAGGTCAACATGGGCCAAAAGGTCAACATAGGCCAAAAGGTCAACATAGGCCAAATTTCTAAAATCCTCAATTTTCATCCAATTGACTTGAAATTTGAAGAGGACTTGCATATCTGGTCACTGAATTCAACCACCAAGTATATTTGAGGTAAACATGGGCCAAAAGGTCAACATGGGCCACATTTATAAAATCCTCAATTTTCATCCAATTGACTTGAAATTTGAAGATGACTTGCATATCTGGTCACTGAATTCAACCACAAATTACATTTTCAGTGAACATAGGCCAAAAGGTCAACATAGGCCAAAAGGTCAACATAGGCCAAATTTCTAAAATCCTTAATTTTCATCCAATTGACTTGAAATTTGAAGAAGACTTGCATATCTGGTCACTGAATTCAACCACCAAGTATATTTGAGGTCAACATTGGCCAAAAGGTCAACATGGGCCACATTTCTAAAATCCTCAATTTTCATCTGATTGACTTGAAATTTGAAGAGGACTTGCATATCTGGTCACTGAATTCAACCACCAAGTATACTTGAGGTCAACATAGGCCAAATTTCCAAAATCCTCAATTTTCATCGAATTGACTTGGAAATTGAACAGCATTTTCACATTGAGTCACTAAATAGGGAAACGAACTATTTTTGAGGTCAAAAGGTCAAAGGTCAACTCAAGGTCAACCTTCCAAAATCATCATTTTTCATCTTAAAAATCGTCACTTTTCTTCCTGTTGACCCGAGCTTTGATCAAGATTGATAATTTTAATCTTGATGAAATGGACAATTTGCTGTATCAATGAATTTTTTTTTCTTGTGGGTGGGAGTGGATTTTGCAAGTATCGTGCTCCGCATGACGTCTTCTTGTTTGTTTGTTTGTCACCGGCCTACAGGTCACAATTCGAAACCAATCATCACGAAACTTCACCAAGTTGTATAGGTCGTCCAAATTGAGAAGCCTATTGTTTTGGTTGTCAAAATGTCAAAAGGTCAACATAGGCCAAATGTCACCAACTTTGCTAAATTTGTAAAATCCTCAATTTTCATCTGATTGACTTGAAATTTGAAAAGGACTTCCATATCTGGTCACTGAATTCAACCACCAAGTATTTTTGAGGTGAACATCGGCCAAAAGGTCAACATAGGCCACATTTCTAAAATCCTCAATTTTCATCCGATTGACTTGAAATTTGAAGAGAACTTGCATATATGGTCACTGAATTCAACCACAAATTATATTTTAGATCAACATTGGCCAAAAGGTCAACATTGGCCATATTTCTAAAATACTCAATTTTCATCCGATTGACTTGAAAATTGAACAGCATTTGCACATTGCTTCACTAAATAGGGAAACGTACTTTTTAGGTCAATAGGTCATAGGTCAACTCAAGGTCAACCTTCCAAAATCATCATTTTTCATCCGAAAAATCGTCACTTTTCTTCCTATTGACCCGAGCTTTGATCAAGATTGTCAATTTTAATCTTGATGAAATGGACAATTTGCTGTATCAATGGAATTTTTTTTCCTTGGGGGGGGGGGGGGGGGGAGCGGATTTTGCAAGTATCGTGCTCCACATGACGTTTTCTTGTTTGTTTGTCCGCACAGAATAAATATGATTTTCTCTGCAACCGTTGGTCCGATTGACTGGAAATTTCCACCATAGGTGCATCTCAACCTGTATAATTTTTAATGATAATTATGACGTCAATAGTTACGTGGTATGGGCGCCATCTTGGAAAAACCGAAAAACTTTGCACCTCCATATCTCTGAAAGTGCTGCATGGAAAAAATTGAGACATGGCTCATTGTAAATAACTCTCCATGGGGAATAAAATATGCTAATGATTGTGTCATAGGTGCCTCCATTATGACGTCATAATTCGACAAGTACAAAACTTCATCCGATGAAGATGAAATTTCTTGAGCATCATCTAGGGATAAATTGGTAGAGAAAAAATAATTATGATGACGTCATTGGTCACGTGGTTCGGCCACCATACTTGTTTTTAACACAAAAGCCTTATAAACCACTGAAAACACATTCTTGCGAGGGTCTGCAATCTCTGATTGCTCTTTCTTGTTTATTCCCTGTGTTATACATTGAATCAGAATGACGTACACAATGAAGATTTGCAAATGAAAAAAAATCTTCAACAAATTGTAATTGTATTGCAGTGACGCATTTCAAAATTTGGTGTTTCTTACAAAATCAGTTCTGTTGTAACACAATTAAATGATTGAACAGGATTATAACAAATTAATTGATATCTTTGGGAAAATGACATGCCCAGACGAGGAATCAAACCCAGGTCCTCTTGAAAACCGTACCAGTGCTCTGCTATCTGGACGACCCTGACTGAGCTTGCAATTTTCCCACACATATGATTGCCACTCTCTTTCCATAAATGCTTCCAGGGCACTCGCTGCCAACGATAGGAGCACCAACAGCCTGAACACGAGAGTCAGTCAGAAAATTGCATGCTTGGTCAGGGTCGCCCAGATAGCTGAGACGGCAGAGCACTGGTACGGTTCACCAGAGGACCTGGGTTCGATTCCTGGTCTGGGCGTGTGATATTTTCCCACATATGTCAATTAATCTGTTGTAACTATTTGATGCTGCCAGACCAACTAATATTCCCCACAAATTGTTTTTAAAAATAAGAAGTTGATGACTTATTATTTTCGTGGAGAGGGAATTACTCCTTTGTAATTACCTCTCATGCGTGAAGCGAAAAGCAGTGTTAAAAAATTTGTTCACTTTGTCTGTCTATCTACAGATGTCGGTGTGTGATCGAGGTACGACTTGATGTCAATTGAAAGATATATTTTCAAAACTGTAGAACGTGAATATGTCATTGAGCAGTACTTCGGGAATGAAATTGGCAAATTGTAGGGTGTCTCGTCCCGATCGCGCATGCGTAGAGAGGAGTAACGTAATTTTTTAAAGTCTGTCAGGTGGTCAAACAAAATTGAAGATCATTCCAAACCGGAAACATACTGTTTTAGGGAAGTCATAAAGGATACGGAAACAGGCATGAATAACTAATTTAACGTGTTAAATATGTTGGTGTAAAAGGTGGTGCATCAACGGTGGTAAACTTGCTTTCCTTTGTTTTCTACAGCCTTTAAAACCTTTATTAGCGCCACTTGGACTTAGTCCGAAACGGGGGCTTATGGATTGGGTCTCGTCCGTCTGTCTGTCTGTGCGTGCTTGTGTCCGCAACCATATCTCAGACATGTATGGACCAATTTTGTTCATACTTGGCATAAAGACAATACATGATGGTATACATATGCACATCATGTTTTTTCGAAATCAAATCCAAGATGGCCGACTGGCGGCCATTTCGTTAAGTTTCCCCAATAATTTCTCAGATATGCATGGTCCGATTTTGTCCAGACTTGGCACAAGCATAGCACATTACGGCATGCATGTGCACCTCACTTTATTTTGTGATCTGATAAAAGATGGTCGACTGGTAGACTGGCAGCCAATTTAGTTGTAAAAAAAAATAACCCGGTCCTGAACACGTCCTCAACCATTTATCAGAAATGCATTTACCAATATTGTTCAAATTTGGCACACAGATAAGGAATGATGGCTTACATATACATGTCATTTATTTTCGAGATCAGATCCAAGATGGCCGACTGGTGGCCATTTTGTTACTTGAAACGTTTCCCCGACCATTTCTCGACATGCATGGGCCGATTTTGTTTAAACTTGGCAAAAAGACAATGCATGAGGGTTTACATAGGCAGAAGGTTTTGTTTTGTAAGCCGACGAAAGATGGCCGACTGACGCCGTTTATCTCCGTGCAACAAAATTGATAAAATCCTGGGAGCCCTGACATATTTTATTTCTTTTTCTCCTTGTTTTATTTCAATTGAATTATCTACTTGAACACTGTAGAACACAAATCAACTTGTTGGCACTTCCAAAAAAACCTGTTTAGCAGTAGATGGACAAAATATTATGCCATTTTACGCTACCTCGACTAATCAAATGTGCCACTCGTGCTCTCAGCGTTGAGGAATATCGAAATTCAGACAAAATGGCGGCTTGCAGGAAATATAGATTGTGCTCGCAAATACAAAGCAATAGTTGAAAAGGCCCTTCCATGTCCTTTTTCTCCAGACTGCACAGGGTTAGACTAGAGGCAAAATCTGAAAAGGGGCCTAGAAATCACTTTAGGGAGTACGGAATGTTAGGAGCTGGCATCCATGTCAGACTGTTAAAGTGGTTCATAGTGAACATATTTCAAGTGGATGCCCATCAAATTTGGCCTTTTTAAATATTATACAGCCAAAACAAAGTGGCCGCCATTATCGAAAACTCCGAAAACTCCGGATTGTAATAAAATTACACAACTTTGTATTTATACAGGATAACAATGAAATTTGCTGTATTTGGACATATTATAATAATACACACATCTTCCTCAAACGATCTAAGTGATATTTTATCTATTTCTTTCCCTATGGAGAGACAAACATGAAAAAATGCTCTGAAAATCTAAGAAAATTACATCTTGATGCATTATATTGAGCTTGTACAAATGTACGGACATACTTTGATGAAGTTCGTTTGATTTCAAAAAAAAACTGTGTTGGGATAATATTAACATCAGTCTTCGGTGGTGTAGTCCGAGTCATCTTGGGCACTGTTCAAAGGATTCCGACACGTTCCGTCAGCGCAACCACAACCAGCGGTACATCTTAGCTCCTTAAGACGACAACTGCATCTGTGAGATTCGCAATTCTTACACTGGCATTGTGTAAGCTTGAGGTAAACCTCTGGAAATGGTTTATCACTCATCAAATGAGGAAGTATATTTCCAGTTGTACCGTCCTTGTTCCATCCATTTCCCACCGGGGAAGATATATCTGGTTGTGCGATCAGTGAAGAGAGCCAAATTGTACACTGATGGTGTGCTCACTTGATATGCAGCTTCAGAGAAGATCGGGTTGGTGGCAACTTCTCTGGTTCTTTGTGACCTTTGAGGAACATTTTGAAACGCACGTCATTGATGTTTGTGTTGTTATCATTGTTTGAATACAGTCTGCAGATGAAGCTCTCTACATCTGTCAGTGTTCTTTCAGTAAGTGTGCCGCGTCCGAGCCCGTCCAATAAGGGACAGTTCTTGATGAACGTTTTCCATGCTATTGTTTTGCCAATGCCACAAAATTGACTGACTGTGTCGCAGCCCGAGAGGGCATGGAATGCTGGAAGATTGTGGCGGGGAGCTGGATCAAGGTCTACAGCGTGCACAGCAACAAAGCTCCGTTGCTTCGCTGTTCCCGTTTGCAACCAAAGCTCTCCAGATAAGTCACTGGCAAAGTGAACGAGGAGAACAAGGACGTCTGTGTCCCTGGAACAAATGATCAGACGCTCAAACCCAAGATCTGTCACAGACTTGGCGTGTAACAATATTCTGGTATCAGCTTCATCGTGGTTTGATTTGAGGGAGTTGACGTCCGTTCCACGGGATGACTCAACCGCCGTTCGGTCATGGAATCCGCCAGATGTCACGACTTCACGATTCGGTTGAGTCGACCTTGCTTGACGAATGAGCTCCATGCTCAAAAAGTGTTCCAGGTCTTGCTTGTTTTCTGGGAGGTCAATAAATTGCCTCCAGTTGACGGGTAATGGCACATCCCTGTTGTCCACTTTGCGACGTATTGGCCGGGTTTTCCCGGTCCGTAAAATCCGAGTGGTGTCCTTGATGGTATGTGCTTCATACCTATCAAACACAACGTCAACTCTGGAGCAAGTGTCACTGAAGTGACTGAAGACAGAGGCTACGAACCGGTCTGCGAGTTGTCCAAAATTGTGGGCATTTGCAGGTTTGCCGATTGCTTGAACAAGTGCCTGGCCATCGATGATTACACACGTTTTCAGATTTGCTGTCGGCGGCTCTTTCTCTACAGTTGTTCTTGTCTGAAGGATATTTCCGAGAGCTGCTTTGTTTGTGGATCGCATTGCTCCGGATGTGTCTGCAAGTGATAGAGGAACCAGCGAAAGTTCATGGCTGAGGATTTCCTTCAGGTCCACCTCGCGTCCAGCTTCTTTTGAAACAAGCAAGCGTTGAAAGAGGTTACGGTCTGCTTTGACGAGTTTTTGTTTCAGACTCAAACAGGGAACCATGATTGTCATGGGGCCCGCAAGGCTAACCCCTGCTCTAGCGGGGAAATTGGCCTTAAAACGATCATTCATTCATTCATTCAGTCGAATTTTTGTTCTGGACCTGATACATGCTTTTCAGCGTCAGGCTTTTCGACTGTCTGAGCTTGTCATGGAATCCCACTTTTTTCGTGATGAGACGTAAGCCCACAAATTCTTTCAATTTGTCTTGCCCTTGTGCATGTGCTGTCAGAAGACATTCCGTTATTTGAGGAGAAGCTACATCTCGAGTGGCCAGGCTAACGACAGCTAGATTTTGGTGTTGAAAAATGCCGAATTTCTTCAGTTGGTCGACAATCTTCTGAACATCTTCCTTGTCCCGCTTTAGTCTTGAGGGTCCGGCTTCTTTTACATAAGAAGGGTTGTAGTCTTCATCTGTAGCATGCATGTCCAACATGGCGCTTGTGTCGTCTACTATTCTGCTCCGTTCGTTGAATGTGAGGCACCATTGATCTCTTGCTCCTTCTGATCTCGTTATTCCTACAAGACCACCGGCAACTTTGCCGACTTTGTTGACGTGCTCTAAGGCTTGATCCGTCGATAGCTGATTGAATGTGTTATTGGTTGTCTTGACCACAAAATTTCCATTCATGAACTCCTGGTGAACATCGGGGTGGCTTGTTTCAAGGATCATAATGTCAGCAAGATAAACTGCCCCCCAGCGAGTGTAGTTTGCGTGGTCATACTGAGCAAACCAGGGTAACATTGCAGCAAAGGACGATTTATGTAGGTTCCAATTTCCAGTTCTCTCTGCACGCAGGAACAGCAACAAGATGGAGATCATTTTGATGTACGTCACCCAAAATCTGGTAGTGGGTGGTTGTGTCTCTTGGAAGTCGTCCAACAGTCTTGTTATTCTGGAGTGCTGAACTGCGTCTTTCAGTGCTTTGACTTTGTTGCTGGTCACATCTCGCTCATTGTGTGCTTCCAAAGCTTCTACGACGTGGACTGATAATGTTTGGAGCTCAACTTCTTCTACTTGGTGATCTTTAGCCCATACGATGAATGTCGGCCAGAGTGTTTTCCAAACAGCTTCAAATGTTAGCTTGTGTGCACGAATAGCCCGGTTGTACGATTTGGCCTGCATGTTATTTTGAGCTGTATTCTCTCCAAAAACGGAACTCTCCGCCCACACCTCCGTAAGACCAGAGTCTGCAAAATGATTTGCAATCACACACATGAAATTCTTGACAATGTGGAACCCCCCACGTCGCAAGAATATCGTTTTGCATTCATTACTGTTTGCCCACTGTATTTCCTTGGCCTTGCAGTACAGCTGCTGGTCCAGAGTAATGACTGTGGACTGGCCAGGATTTATAATGTTGGAAATCCTCAGGCATCGCATCATAACTGTCCACAGCGTGTCGTTCTCGTGGGCCGGGGCGTTGAGGAGCGGCAAATACCCGATTGTGCAGAGCTCGTGTTTGTCTTGTGTTGTAACTTGGTTGAACCCGGTCCACGCTGGCACATCGTCACTGTTAGAGCCATAGATGCAAGAGAGAATCCAGGCCATATCTCGGGCAGAAGCTTCGTCAGACACCTGATCATCTGGGGTAAACATCGTCTCATTCAAGGTGGCTGTGAATTTAGGATCTTCTCGAGAAGATTGGCGAGTGACTTTCTCCAAACGATGAAGTTCGGGAGGGACCTTCAAGGACCTTGACTTTCCAAGAGGAAGTACTTCCTGTTGCTGATGTTGAGGGGTCCCTCTCTGGTAAACTACCATCTGCGTCGCATGAAACGTCCCCATACCATCTAACGTTTCTTCGATAATGTCGATGTTATCAGCAGCGTATTGGCAAAACTTGTTGGATGATATATTTGAAGGGACAGGAGTATTGTTGCAATCTGCGAAGTGTTGCAGATTTTGAACTCCAAGAGTTGTGTCCAGTCTACGTATCTGGTCATAGCTGGGACAGTGTCCTGCGTGATGGATGAGTTCAATCAACGATTTTGAACGTGTTGCCTGATGAATTGCTAGGCCAAGTCCAACGTGTTTTGGTGTGAGCGTTTTGTGCTTCGACACTGCGTAGACTAGGTCTTGACTTATGCTCAAAGCAGTTCGCTTCACAAATTTATCGTCAGCCTGTCCGTCCACTTCCCCAGACAGCAAAATACTGAGGAATAGAAACAAGCTCTCCGGTACAATCTTTTCGGCACTCTCCTTACTAACTGACGTGCAATTATTTAGGCCTGGACGAGAACTGATGTCACCTCTAATGCGTAACGCGCAGTGATGCAAGGTCAACAACTCTTCTGTCTCTGAGCGCGAGAACTGGGTTGGCCTAAGATCATCCATATTTCTCTTTGTCTCCATTTCATCCGAACGCCTTTTCTGTGTCTGAACAGCGATCTTAGATGACAGTGTGGAAAACAACAATTGTGGTTGATGTGGATCGAGTTGAGGTACAAAGTTGATCTGTCCTGGAAGAAGTCGGTGTAGTTTCTCTTTGAGGCGGGATTTATTGTCCCGGTATGGTCCAGCGTCAATGCCGAATTCGCTGAGCAAAGACCTGTACCTTTCCCAAACGTCTAGAAGCGTATAGATTTCACCTCGGGCCAGTCCAGTCGATACTTCAGATGCGACTTTCTCAAAGTAGATATATCTCTGGACGTTTGAGTTGTGCTTGTACTAGATTTCGATGCTTTTCTATTGAACTGTACATAACACTTAAGATGATACCTGGCATCAGCAGCCACGAGATCACTTACTCCTGCCAGGCGACACCGCAACACAGGGTCTGTTTGAGCTCTTTGGAGAATTTTGTCAGAAACATCAAAGGTAGCGACCAAATACGTTTGTTTGCAACTTTTCTCTTGGCAGAAAAAGCACAAATCAGTGTCCATAATGGACAGTTTACTGCGTAGAGATGGTCTCGGTGGTGAACTTGTCTCAGGTGCACTGCTTGAGGTGGCAAGAGTGCTTTCATATTTTTTCCTGAGTCGAGTTATTTTGAACGAACTTGTAAACGTCGAATAGCAGTCTTTGTGATTCAGGACTTCAGTCTGTTTTGTGATTTCCTTAAAGTCAATGTTTTGAATTCTTTCAACAGTGTGCCAGTTCTCAGAGTCATTGTACTTCTTGCGCTCTGCAGCGGCTTCACGGACTCTTTGAATTCCGGCGTCTCCGAGGTTTCTCGTTGGTTTCTTTGGGTCTCTGTTTTGACAGAAGATGCAGAGGGTCCAGTCAGTACTTGTGTCAGAACTCCGCTTTTGGCTCTGGCATTTTACCTTGGATTCCATGTTGAAGCTCAACTCAGTTCACCACATCCTGCAAACATCAGAAATTGCATAATATGATAGCCAGTTTCTGCCAGCATTTTTACGTGGCGTCCCGACCGTGCCGTCCCATTACTGCCGTAATGTCGAATCCTATAAAAAATTGAAATTTGTGCAGCCCGACTTCACGATAGCCGGACTGCGGGCTGTAGGTATCAAACTTTTCAATCAGCGTTTTCCCGTCGCAAAGATGTCCGTGTTCAAGCCAAAAAAGATCAATGCTGCACCTGTATAGCTGGTGAAAAGCTGAAGTTCATCTCAAACATCGGTCATCGGTCTGAACATCAGGCAACACTGACGCTGAACGGAAGCGGAAACACCGGAAGTGAAGCTGACCTGATAACGAGGCACTTCCGGCCGCGCCCAACATGGTGGATACGAACAGAAAATACGTGAATCTTTCCATAATGAGTTTCAGGTTTGTGAGAGGTTTAACGCCTAATGATTTGGTGAAATTATGTTTTAAACACATATGCTAAAATCACATTATGCTAAAATAATTTATTATATAATAAATGATTTTAACATGTGATTAAAACATAATATCTTTGCATCAATATATTTAGGACAATTCATATATTTAGAACAATTCATAGGTATCAATGAGATACAAATGCAACATTTCAGAACCATATTTTTGGTAAAGGTTAACATATTTTTCTTAATAGTCAAATCTGACTATTGTATATAAATATGCACATAACTTTATCAAATATGTATAGTTTGGCATGATATTTGCAGGACATCTTACTGGTATCACTGGAGTAAAATATACCAAACTACACAAACATACCCACAGTAAAAGTCAAGATAAGTCGCGTGATTTGAAAATTAACAGAGTTCAGCTTTGAGATTTTTTGTACATTTTTGTGACTGATCTGTATATAACTTTATCAATTCGTTATGGAATGGCCTAATACTTCTTGGACACTTTACTGGTATTGCTGCGATGATATATGTCAAATTTCAGAACCACAGCTTCAGTACAACTGAAGTTATCAGACATTTTCTAAGTTATACATTTTCTATTTGTCCGGCCATTTTGTTTTTGGTATAAAAAAATTAAAAAGGCCCAAATCAATGGGCATCCACCTGAAATATGTTCAGTATGGGTCATATTAACTAGCTGACATGGATGCCTGCTCCTAACATTCCGTACCCCCTGAAGTGGAATTTGAACATTTTTCCACCAGTCTAGGTAAGGTGTTCCATGAACTCTTTAGTTGTTTGTAGTTCTAAAGCCACATGATGTGGAATGGAGAGCATCACTCCCGATGTGCCCGATTATGTGCAGGTAAAACCGAGTTGTAAAGCTCCAAAGAAAAGTCAAAAGATGTTTCAAGCACCTGCAGCTTCTGAGAACTCTCCAGTGGATGTGGTGAGTGTACATTCGTTCAATGTTCACATTTTACTCCAAATGTGGCTTTTCTCTTGATTGAGAAATATTTACAATTTTTTTTTTATGAACAGATAAAGGGCTTTTTCAAGATTATTTCGATTATTCAATTTGAACTACTTGTGTTTCAAAATCTGCTTTATAGTTTATAGATCTGCTGTTTATGGGAGAGGCAGATGTACACGTCATGAATGCACCACCTGTCCATCGAGGCCGGCTTTGTGAAGGGAATGGGATATTGTCGATTGATGGAAACTGACTCCCATCTTGGACATAGAGCTTTACAGAACTTTCAAAGTCGTTCTTCGATTTACAGCGATATCCCGGACAAATTTCCTGCTTGCCCGTCTGCTGCGCTTTAGTGGGCGTCCTCGTATGGGTGGAGTCTGGGTGGTATGATACATCTTCCTCTTCTTAATGATGGATTTCACCTTGCTCAAAGGGATAATAAGTGACTTTGAAATATTCTTATAACCCTCTCCTGAACAGTGCTTCTCCACCACTTTGAGACAAGAGACTTGAAAATATGGGTCTACAGGCAAGAGATACAGCGGGATGAAAGAATGGAGTTAATTTAATCTCGTATGCCAAATGGGGCCTCTGACTTGCATCATTGCTTGGTGGATGGAGGAAGGAGGGTTGGGGGGGGAGGGAGATGTGCCTGTGCTGCTGATACAGTGCCCCCTGTAAGTTAGAGCAGGAATTTGTTAATTGTTCATGGTGCCGACAAGAGCTTGCCTACTCGAAGAAGGGCAGACACTGTGGCATCTTTAATGTCCACCAATGCTGGCAAACAGGACACCCAGTTTAACTTCCATATGCGGAATGGCACGCACATTGATGTGCAGTCTGTGAAATACCGGGGTGACAGTTTATCGCTGGGTCAATAATACAGCTCAGAGGTGAGTGTGTGAGTGTTCAGCTTTGACACTGGGAGGGTAACAGGGAAAGTGTTGGGAGTATCCAAGGTGACCTCGCCTCTGTGGCCTCACTCAGCAAATCGACAAGTAGAACGCCCGATCTGATCGGTATGAAATTTCTCGAGTGTGATCCCGGGATAAATTGGTTGCGAAATAAATTTGATGATGTCATCAGTCACATGGTTCGGCAGCCATTTTTTTACGGCTTAGCCAGTAGGACAATGCCATCTGAAAGAGTGTTTGTCCGTCCGGTGTATGTATGTCCTCACAAACGTCCAATCAGAGCTGCGGATCTGGTCACATGACACGGAGCCAGCAGGTCCTCCACTCAGCAGATCCAAGGAAAGCAATTTACTTTTCATCCCCAACTTTTCCTCAGTTGGCCTCGTTCTTCCATGAGCCTCAAACCTGGAAATAAAAATAGATCCTCGTTCTTGCGTATAGTAAGGGAAACATATGAAAATCTGTTAACTAAATTGTTACCAAAAAATTTCTTCACCAATATGTTTGTAAAGGTGTGTAATAACATGTGTTAAAATGTTGAAGGTCAACTCCCGTGGGAAACCCAGAAAAAACGCTGTTGAATTCGGGTACCGAAAAATTATTTTCGAGAATTTTTATTTTTTAAAATCTGCCCTTAAGTAACTTATGAGGGGTCAAATAAGGGTTTTTCATGATTCTGAGTTGATTGTTAACATTTATATTTCACCACAGACACTCCTTTGTGGAAAAATAATTTCTAAATATATCTCATTTTCTACTTTGCAGGACATGGAGTCTAGCAATATGGATGAAGACGTTACTCCACCTGTGCTCAATTGCTTCATCTGTGCACGCTCGGATACACCAGCTGAAAGGCTCATACAGGCAACTCCAAAGGGATACTCAACTTTATTGAAACAAGCAGAAACTGTCGAAAATGTTACTGTTGTGGAACGTATGAAGGAGGCTCAAAAGGAAGGAAAACTGAGGTACCACCAGAAGTGTAAAAATGATCTGTACAACAACTTTGTTGCAACCACCAAGAAGTCAGCTCAAGCATCAAAAGCAGAGAAAGAGTCATCAAAGTTGAAGAGAAGACGCACTACTTGTGAGTTCAGTTCATCAACTGGCTGCAGTTCTAGAAGATCACAGTCAGTTGACCTCCTGTATAAGGATGTATGCATTCTTTGCAACCAACCAGCCCAGCTCTACAAAAATAATCCAGCACAAGCTAGAAAGAAATACAGAGTGCCAGATCATTTGACTGCAGATACACTGAAGGCAAGCTTGCTGAAGACAGCACGGAGTCGCGGGGATGACTGGGGCACTGAAGTCACTGGACGCCTGGAAGGGATCAACGACTTGGTAGCAGAAGAAACACTGTACCATTTGCGATGCAAACTTATGTTTGCGAGAGGTGACAGTTTGTCCAAGACTGATGAGGAAGGAAAAAGGAAGAGAGGACAGAGGAGTATTGATGAGGAGCGAGAGGCAGTTTTTATTGAATTCTGCGAATGGTTAGACTCAGAATTAGAGCATGGGGTAATGAACATGGACCAAGTCCATGAAAAGCTGCAGGAGTTTGATCAGTCACCAGAGAAGAGCCTTTCTTATTCAAAGCATTGGCTAAAGATAAAACTTCTAGAGAAATATGAAGACACCTTGTATTTCACAACACAGGAAAGAAGGGCAGATGTACTCTGTCTCAAAGATGGCACCGACAATATTCTGCGAGAGCATCATGCTAATCTTGACCATGGAGATGAGAAGACTCAGATCATAAAGACGGCACTCAAGTTCATATCCAATGATATTGCCTTGATTGATTTAGGTCCAAAGTCATACCCCACCACACACAGTATGACTGACATCGATAGTCAGCTGACACTTGTTCCTGCAAGCCTTCAGATGTTCTTGAGACCGATTGTCAAGACAGACGAAAGAGTTGCCGTTTGGGGGCAGAATTTTATTAAGGCCTGTCGACCTCGGTCTGGAGTATTGCCACACCAAATGGGGCTTGCCATACAACTCGATCATAGATTTGGGTCAAAATGGATGCTCAACAAGTTCCACCGGCTGGGATACACTGAGTCTTACACGGAGACACAAAACTACAAATACTGCTTCCTTAATAGTAGGAGTGGAGATGATGTTCCAGATACTTCTGGCACTCTTGACACCATTGTGGAGGAAACCGATGAACAGATCAATGATGAGGTTGCGGTTGATGCTGCGCTTGAGGATCAATCAGTAATGACAGCCAAAGTGCCAGCCAGTGAAAGTGAATTGTCAAGTAATGATCAGGTGGTCTTTATGGAGGTTGGGGAAACAAACAATGCAGTCACTCAGTTTGTTGGAGACAATATAGATTTAAACATTGTCTCTATTCACGGAAACACTCCCTTTCACTCAATGGGTTGGATCGAAGTCACCTCTCCGGCACCACCTTTGCCAGATCCACAGACAACAGCAGCTTTCCCCCGGGTGAAGTTGAAGGCACTCGACAAAGCTAAGATCCTGAGAGGAACTGAAGTAAAGATTATTCCATTTACGAACAGGAAACAGATAGGAACGAACGCGATCATGTTTCTCCCCCTCGCTGAGCTTTCCTCCTCCCTGGCTCATGATCAGCCACTCCTCACTCCAGATGACACACTCTGGGCAGCAGCAGGAGTGATCAAACCAGAGACTCTACCTCCAACAGAGGGTGCAGCTGCACAACATTCACTCCGTGCCTACCTGCAGACCCGGGACTGGATCCTTCTACAGAGCATGTCTCTGAACCCCAGTGACTATGGATGGACAATAGGTGTGCATGGGTATGAGCCAGTTCCAACACTGGACCCCACGGCTCCTGAGGAGCTATTGCAGTTCACGAGCTGTAATTGTCATGGAGGTTGCAGCAACCGGCGATGCAGCTGCAAGAAGAATGGGGTCACGTGCATCTCGGCCTGTGGAGTCTGTAATGGCATTACAAGCAGAAACTGCAGTCATGATGTTGTTGAGTCTGAAGAAGACATAGACAATGACTGTTGAAACTTCTGACATTGTGAATGAGAAATAACTCTTGAGTATTATATATGTATGTGAAATAAAAGCTACTTTGTGTGTAAATGTAAAAGTGAAAATATAAATGTTAACAATCAACTCAGAATCATGAAAAACCCTTATTTGACCCCTCAAAAGTTACTTAAGGGCCGATTAAAAAAAATAAAAATTCTCAAAAATAATTTTTCGGTACCCGAATTCAACAGCTTTTTTTCTGGGTTTCCCACGGGAGTTGAACTTCAACATTTTAACACATGTTATTACACACCTTTACAAACATATTGGTGAAGAAATTTTTTGGTAACAATTTAGTTAACAGATTTGTGAAATATCTCATAAAATGCCCTTACTAGTAACATCGCAATCTTTTTCTTCAAACTTCATGTCACTTGCATAGAATTATTGCTATAAATGGAACTGAACATATAAGTAAACTGGAACGGCACTCAGTAGAGAGCATACCATACCTCCGGCTGGTTGGCCCTATCTCCCAATGGTTAAGAATCACTTAAAAAATTAAATAATTCTCATATACGAATCCATATTCAGATCTTCACCAAAATCGAATCGATTCTTCCTCGTCACACACACAACCGGTCCACCAAATTTCGTCCAAATCAGTCCACAACTTTTTGAGACATCCTGCTATGTATCGTTTTTGTCCCTATCGCCCAATGGCGAAGAATCGCTTAATAAATTCTGGTAGCCGGATCTGAATCTGGATCTTCACCAAAATCTAATCATTTCGTCCTTGTCACAAACGCTACATCTCTGCCAAATTTCGTCCGAATCCGTCCACAACGTTTTTTGATATTTTGTTCACAAACGGACAGAGAGACAGGGGTGAAAACATAACCTACATCCACCTTTGGTGGCAGAGGTAATTACAATTTTGTAGAAAGAGCAGTTTTATAATATGAGTATCAATTTGTAATTGTGCATTTGCTCGCAACAGTGAAATTCCCTTAATCTACCAGCCAGCGACATAAATTTCATCAAACGGTCACACCAATGTAAACCACCTTAGGAACCATCTGTTATGTTTAATCATCTTTAAAAAGTAAGAAGTTCCTGACTTGAAGGGCAGTATCTCCATGGCGAGGAAATGATTGCTTTGTAGTTGTAAAGCCAAGTTACTCGGGGCCGTGTGCATCAATACCTGCGTGTTTGCTCCGTGCAGGTACAACTGAGGTGTAAACCCTCAAAGAAGAGAAAAAATGTCCTTGAAACATCAGATTCTGAAAACAACAAAGATGTGGTGAGTGTGTAATTATTACCCTCGCCAGAGGAGAGGGAATTGCATTTCGGTCCGTCTGTCCGTTTGTCCGCACAGAATAAATATGATTTTCTCTGCAACTGTTTCTCCGAATGACAGGAAATTTTCACCATAGGTGCGCCTCCTCCTGCAGAATTTTTAATGATAATTATGACGTCATAGGTCACGTGGTACGGACGCCATCTTGGAAAAACCGAAAAGCTTTGCACCTCGATATCCCCGAAAGCGCTGCATCGAAAACATTGACACCTCTCATTGTAAAGAAATCTCCATGGAGAATAAAATATGATGATGTCATAGGTTCCTCCATTATGACGTCATAATTCGACAAGTACAAAACTTCATCCGATCAAGATCAAATTTCTTGAGCGTCATCTAAGGATAATTGGAGAAAGAAAAAAAAATAAGGATGACGTCATCGGTCACGTGGTTCAGCCGCCATATTTGATTATACACAAAAGCCTTAAAAACACTAAAAACACGTCCTGGCGAGGGTCTGCAATCTCTGATTGCTCTTTCTCGTTTCCTATTTACCATTTTGATGCTGCCACGGTAACTAAGATTCCCAACGATTATACAAAAAAGCAATAAGTTGCTGACTCGTCGTCTTCCCTGGAGAGGAAATTATTGCTCTGTAATTACCCCACGTGTGCGAAGTGAAAAGTGGGGCTAAGCAATCGGTCACTTTGTCTGTCTACAGATGCCAGTCTATGATCAAGGAGCTACTTGATTTCAATTGAAAGATGTATTTCCAATACCATAAAACACGAATATGTTATTACCCTGCTCCCGCGAAGCGAAAAGCAGGGTTAAGCATTCATGTGCGTATGTGTACAGTGTGCCGTACGTGTGCCGTGTGCCATGTCTGCATTTAAAAAAAAAATCATGACGTCATAGGTCATGTGTTACAGGCGCCATCTTGGAAAAACCGAAAAATGTTGCACCTCTATCTCCAAAACCGCTGCATGGAAAAAATTGAAACGTGGCTCATTGTAAAGAAATCCATATGGGGAATAGGTGTTGTTAGCGATGACGTCATTGGTGCCATAATCATGACGTCATAATTCGATAGGGACAATGCTTAGTCTAATCAGTTTGAAATTTATTGAGCGTAATCCATGCCACAATTATATTAGAGAATATAAATTTATGATGTCATCACTCGCGTGGTCTGGCAGCCATATTGGATCAAAAAAAAAACGTTCAAAAACAGAAGAGTTGGCTCGTAACTAGTTGACTGTGCAGGGTAAGTATTCTATGAATACCATCTAGAATCTAGTTTAAGAGTGCTTTGGGTCTGAAATTGGCAAATTGTACGACGTCTCATCCCGATCGCACATGCACGTGTTGAAAATCATTCTGTCTGGCAGTCAAACAAAAATTGAAAATCATTCCAAATAGGAAACTTAGTGTTTTGGGGGGAGTCATAAAATACACAAAAACAGGCATGAATAACTAATTTAACGTGTTAACTAAGGTGGAGTAAAAGGTGCTGCATCAACGTGATGATCCAAAAAAGTTTGTTTTGCCTTTTTCTACAGCCTTTAAAATCAGTTCCATGTCCAATCAAAAGACCGTTCCATGTCCTTTTTCTCAAGGATGTGTGGGGTAAGGTGTTCCGTGAACTCTCTAGTTCGGCTTCCTGTGAGGTCCCCCCTGGAAACCTGTTGTTCTTGTAAGGATTATTATTCTCACACATTTTGTGGTGAATTCCTAGAAATTCCGAGAAAAAAACGACAATGCAGCTTCGTGCATCGTTAATTTTGTTTTTGCAATTTTGACTTACAGTGGCTGCCATTGCCGATGACGTATTTATCTTTAAACATCTACTGCTCCAGATGCTCTGAACGGATCAACGCAAAATTTTACAAAAATGATCGCCTAGCTATGGGGATAAAAGTTTGTGAAAAGATACATCATCGGTCATGTGTTTTGGCGGCCATTTTAGGATTTAAAGAAAAACTAATTGAAAATTGATATCTCCAGAACCGCTTAACCGATCCAAACCAAAATTTACAGATATGATCAACTACTCATGAGGACAATTTATTTTAAATGATGATGCCGTCAGTCACGTGGTATGGCGGCCATCTTGAATTTAAGCCAAATTTTTTATTATCTTTTCTCCAGAACCGCTCAACAGATCAATCCGACACTTCATAGGCTTGATGAACTATCCATGGGGAAAAATGATTCTCAACCATGACATCAGCAGTCATGTGGTAAGGTGACCATCTTGGATTTAAGGAAAAAATATTTGAAAATCCATATCTCCAGAACCAATCAACGGATCAATCCAAAACTTCATAAGTATCATTGAAGACACATGAGGATCTATTTTGCAAACTATGACATCATCAGCAGTCACGTTGTATGGTGGCCAACTTGGAATTAAGGGGAAAAAATTGAATATCTATATCTCCATAGCCACTTAACCGGTCCAAACCAAAATTTACAGAGATGATCGAATACCCATGATGAAAATTTCTTGAAAATGATGACATCATCAGTCACGTGGTATGGCGGGCATTTTACCTGGAAGCCTATCATCACTGCTCATAGTTCTAGTTGTTGTTTGTAGTTGTAAAGCCACATGATTTGGAACAGAGAGCATCACTCCCAATGTGCCCGATTATGTGCAGGTAAAACCAAGTCATAAAGCTCAAAAGAAGAGTCAAAAGATACTTCAAACACCTGCCGCTTCTGAGAACTCTCCAATGGATGTGGTGAGTGGACAATTGATTAATGCTCACATTTTGCTCCAAATGTATTTTTTCTCTCGATTGAGAAATATTCACAAAATTATTTTTTAGGAACAGATAAAAAGGCTTTTTAAAGATTATTTGGATTATCCAATTTTAACTAAATTGCATGGATTATAATAGTTATTCCCCTTAATTGATGTTTTAATGCAAGTGTGTGGTAAAATGAATTGTAATAGCAATGGGCGTCGATAATAGTGTAGAAATCAGGTTGTTATCCCCTACAATCTTTCTTTCTAATCCCCCACTATTTCCATTCAATCCCATTTCTTGTTTTAGCCTTTGTAATCTGTCTCTTATAAACGTTTAAAGGAATCACGGCCTCACAACACTAACCATGGACGAGTTTAGGTGCAATCCCACAACATCTGGAAAGTTCTGGTAGAGCCAAGAGGCACAGGGGTGGGGTTAACACCACCTCCCCCAATTGGTGCCAAGTTACCAAGGCTTGTTGATGTCACTGAGCGGCTGAGTGTCGGGCAGATCCTTAAAAGACCGCCCAAAGAGAAGCAGCTGGTTCAGTGAAGGACTTCTAGAAGCTGAAAATGAAGGAGGTTCAGTGAAGGACTTCCAGAGGCTGAAAGTGTAGGAGGTTCAGTGAAGGACTTCCAGAGGTTTAAAGTGTAGGAGGTTCAGTGAAGGACTTCCAGGGGTTGAAAGTGTAGGAGGTTCAGTGAAGGACTTCCAGAGGCTGAAAGTGTAGGAGGTTCAGTGAAGGACTTCCAGAGGTTTAAAGTGTAGGAGGTTCAGTGAAGGACTTCCAGAGGTTGAAAGTGTAGGAGGTTCAGTGAAGGACTTCTAGAGGCTGAAAGTGAGGGAGGTTCAGTGAAGGACTTCCAGAGGTTGAAAGTGAGGGAGGGTCAGTGAAGGACTTCCAAAGGCTGAAAGTGAGGGAGAGTCAGTGAAGGGCTTCTCACTTTTGGAATGAGTGAGAAAATGAATTTAGAGCGCTTTATCTTATAGAAACAGTTGCTGCCTGTTCCAAGGTCCGTTGTGGTTCCGTACGAAGTTCCGCATGGACGGCACGGCAACAAAAAGGCAAAGGTAAGTCACTAACTACACCAAAACAACAACCACAAAGGTTTACCAATTATTTAAGCAAAAATACAAATAAACAAATGGAAAGGTGAGAGAATGTTGAAACAGGGAGGGGTGTGTTCCATGACCAAGCAACTTGAAGTGTGCTCACTGAATGGCTTAAGTACTCAAGCAAGTACTCCAAGGAAACGGTTGATAAGGAACACCTGGCTTGGCAAGCAATTAGCGTTGTATACTGCGATTCATAGGTATGAAGATCAGGCAATCGATGATATGAGTGAGGTGAGCGCTTTATTGTACAGAAACTGTTGTGGCATGTTCCAAGGCAAGGGATTATTGAGCATGCGTACAAAGTTTCGGGCGCTAGTTTTCATGGTTTTGGAGTTATGGAGGACATCTTAGGTTTCATTGTTTTGGAGTTATGGAGGACATATTAGGTTTCATGGTTTTGGAGTTATTGAGGAGACACACTGGCACTGATGCAGACACTTTCTATTATTTTTTAAATTATTATTATTATTATTATTATTATTATTATATATATATATATATATATATATATATATATATATATATCTATATATATATATATATATATATATATATATATATATATATATATATATATATATATATATATATATATATATATATATATATAGATATATATAAGAAAGTTTTTGTTTGTTTGTTTGTATGTTTGTTTATTTGTTTGTTTGTCTGTGCACGCTAATCTCCTGAACAGTGAAAGATGGGAGGAAACCTCTAATACAAAAAATGTCGGGATGGGCCCCGGAAAGGTTATAGGCTAGGTGGCGAGACCGGTCGAGGCCCTCCTCGGCCGGGCTGGGCCCATTTCGCAATTAAAAGCTGAGCTGAATTATAGTAGTCTTTCTTCTACGGCCGAGAGTAAAAGCTGAATTATAGTAGTAAATTAATTCAAAAATAACTAAAAATGTCGGGACGGGCCTCGGGAAGGTTATAGGCTAGGTGGTGAGGCCGGTCGTGGCCGCCTCGGCCAGGATGGACCCATTTCGCAATTAAAGGCTGAGCTGAATTATAGTAGTCAATCTTCCACAGCCGCGAGTAAAAGCTGAATTATGGTAGTAAATTCATTCAAAAAGAACCCGGGCAACGCCGGATGCTTTCGGCTAGTAGATCAATAGAATACACACAAGTAAGAAATAATGTTGATGTTTTCTTCCCGGGGAGTTTATAACGATTCACTGTCTTCTGAATAGTTTGCGAACGATTTGGAGCAGAATTGAGATGAGAAAAATGATGAATGAGAGCTCCCGGTGTGCTCCGTATGTGCAGGTGAAACCAGGATGTGGAACTCCAAAGAGGAACCAAAAGATCCTCAAAACACCTTCAGCTTCAGAGAACTCTCCAATGGATGTGGTGAGTGCACAATAATTGTTTAGTCCTCACATTTTATTCTGAAGAGGAGTGACACAAAATAACTGGTTGGGAATGTGGGAGCATGAATGGGAAAAGGAAGGGAGATTGTTGAGATGGTGAAAAGAAGCAAAGTGCAACTTTTACGTTAATAGGAGAGTCATAGTATGAGGAATAGGGAAGATGATATAAACTGCTTTATGTTGGCAGTAGGAAGAAGAAGAAGAAGAAATAGAGTTGGAGTAATTGTGGTGAAAGATTTGATGGGTGAAGTAGAAGAAGTGAAAATAACAAGTGACAGATTAATATGAGTAAAAATGGTTAAAGGAGTAATTTTGAATGCATGTATTGTCATGTTATCATGCACCACACACTGGATGGACTAGATTAGCGGATCTGGTTCAGCAGATGCCAGACGGAGAGAGGTTGTTTATTGAGGAAGATCTATATGGACACATAGAGGAGAATGAGGGGTAGGGGCCATGACAAACTCCCTTACGTCAGTACCCATCCCTTTCCCTCCCCGCTCCCCCTTCCCCCCACCAATCCCCACATCATTATCATACCCGGGTTTCCCTCACCCACTCCAGACTCCCCCAAACCCACCCCTGATCCCTCACCTCTCCTCTCTTGACTCATTAGCGATTCCCACAGCTTTTGGCACTGCACCATTAGGGATGTTGTAATTATATTGTTTGTTTGGTTCTGGCACCACAAGAGAAATTGTATTCAATTGTAGTATATATTGCTAAAAGGAGGTATGTGTGTGTGTGTGTGTGTGTGTGTGTGTGTGTGTGTGTGTGTGTGTGTGTGTGTGTGTGTGTGTCTCTGCTTGCTTGTTGTTGAAAAGGAAATGGTAGGAACTCGACACCTCGCATCCACGGATATTTCTCGTATTTATTATATTTTTGGAGTCTGATATGCATCCAGGAACACAACAATATTATGGATAACAATTTGAAATTGGCACTCTTTGGTGTATATGCTGAAAATTATGTAAAAAAAAAATCTATTTAACTTACAGATTTAGTACCAGCAAGGGCAGGTTAAAAAGTACCCCATCTTGCAGAAATGAGTCACTGAACTTTCACATACCACACATGCGTGAAATGTCTCGTTAGCATTCATACGTAACTTCAAAGATCCTGTATTGTTGAAAAAGATTTGTAACTTGTGGAAAAATGAAAAACGAAGAAGCTAGTTGCTACCTTTGTATAAGCCGAAGGAGATCCTCCTGAGTGAAACCTGTGATGGTGTCTTCCTGGTAACGAATGCAAATTAGTTATCTGTAGGTCATAAATTATTTTGAGCATTGCATCACTCCTCGCGGCTCGTGCAGATTAACCAAAGGCCAAAAGGTCCGAAGAGGAGAAGGAAAGGTCGTAAAAAGTCCAGAGCTCCAAAGAAATATCATAAAGATGCGGTGAGTGGACAACGAGATAATCTTTGTGCTTGTTGAAAAATGACTTCGCAGAGGTTGCGGCTGCGCATGTTTTGTTGAATTGTCCGTTAAAAAATACAAAGCATATCCTCATCAAACTCCCAATTCATTGCTTGATGGAGTGATGGAACATGATGCATGATGGATGGAACAGGTGGAGTGCAGGAAACACTTACTGGAAGAAAAGGCATTCTTACAGCACCTTCAGAAAGTATTCACACCCCTTGACCTTTTTCACATTTTGTTGCGTTAAAGCCTGAATATATAATGGGTTGCATTGAGAGTTTTTTTTGACACTGATCTACACATATTACCCCAATACTGTCAAGGCGAATTATTCTTTTTTTACAAATTTTTACAAATCAAAAATGAAAAGCTGAAATGTCTTGAGTCAATAAGTATTCAACCCCTTTGCTATGACACTCCAAATTGAGCTCAGGTGCATCCAATTTCCTTTGATCACCTTGACATGTCTCGACAACTTGGTTGGAGTCCACCTATGGCCAATTCAATTGATTGGAAATGATTTAGAAAGAAACTCACCTTTCTATATAAGGTCCAACAGTTGACAGTTCATGTCAGAGCAGAAACTCGACCATGAAGTCCAAGAAACTGTCCGTAGAACCCTGAGATAGAATTGTGAGGAGACTTAGATCTGGGGAATGGAATAAAACAATTTCTAGAGTGTTGAAAGTTCCCAAGAGCACAATGAGCTCCATCAGGAAATGGAAATAATAGGGAACTACCCAGTCCCTTCCTAGAACTGGCCGTCCGACCAAACTGGGCAACCAGGCAAGAAGTACCTTGGTCAGGAAGATGACCAAGACCCCAACGACAACTCTAATAGGCCGGTCATTTTACGAATATACCCACCACAAATTGCAATAGTAATGAAACTTGGCATTTTTGCTTCTTTTGACCCATGTAATAACATAGTAAAAGTCAAGGAATAACGAGGCATTGGAACACATTCATTTCGAGCAACCACTTTTTGACAGTTATGCACGAAAATAAGCTAATAAAAATGGCACAAAATAATGCACTTAATTTGTTATTTCGTTCACATTCTCAAAAGATGTCAGAAATGTAAGTGTTTAAGAGTGTAAGACAGGCCTTATGCCCTGGTTTTACAATACATTTGACATGTAAAGGTATATATATTGAGATAATTGACATTTAAGGTAGCTTTATCCCAATAAAATTGAATTTTTTCGAAAATATACATATCAATGAATTTTGAAAGCTAATATAATGGTCTATCATATTCTTATATCAAATTAGATTTTACTCTAGTCTAATTAGGTGAACAAAGCCTAATTAGGTGAATAAAATTTAATTACACGAACAATGATCTCGAATCTGACCCTTTAATCACATGTACATGAACAGGTGTACAGATGCACCATCATTTTGCATCAAAGTTCTTGATCGACACGCTCCATGCTCACGGATATTGCAGTTCTTATCATGAGATACAAAGGTATGAACGGAGTGCAGCAGTTACACTAGGGACAGACATACCAAACTACCGGCCAGAGCAGGTCATCCAATATATGGCGGACAATGTCGATCACAACATCCGTACAATAGATGGCCTCAACACATTCCACGGGATGGGAATGATTGCGTCTGTCACTCCTGGCCCCCGCCGGACATCAACAAGAGTGCCACGTTTATCTGTGACACTGAAGGATGTTGAAGCTGTGGGTCGGATAAACATCCGGCATCTGACATCACCTTGCGATGGTCTAGATACTCTGAGGTATGAGGTTCTGCAAGATGAGATGGAAAAGGACAGATCTACCAACCTTGACCTCCTCTGGAAGCTGTCCCTCACATTGCGCTCACCACGACCAGCATGGTCTGGCATGATGCAAGCCGTGCACACTGGTGTACATCCAGGTCAGTCTGCAATCTTTCTGCTTCCCATGATCGACATGAACAGCAGTGATCCAACTTGCATCTATTCAACATTGACATTTCTATGTGAGCACGCCAAACAGTACAACGCAAAGGTCATCATCACATTTGACCAACCACTTTGGTGGAAGGCGCTTACCATCATCGAAAGCCAACCGGAGGGCAGTGACTTGCGTAAGGTTGTACTGCGCTTGGGAGGCTTCCACACGTTGATGAGCTTCTTGGGGAGTATTGGAAATATCATGTCAGGATCTGGACTGCGCTCTGTTCTGGAACTGGTGTATGCTGAGAACACTGTAACGCACATGCTCTCTGGCAAGGCATATGACCGAGCTATCCGTGGTCATCTCTTGGTTGATGCAGCACTGAACACTCTCCTCGCAGAAAGGGTACTTGGTACGCTAGTGCCTGCTTGTTCGCAGGCTCAGGATGATGGCCCTCAGGGCACTACAGGAGATGACGAACCAAGTGAAGACGCGATAATGCAAAGCATAGATGAGGCACAGGCAGCCATGGATCCGCATGATACCGAGGCAGGACAGGCAGCCATGGATCCGCGTGATACCGAGTCAGGGTCGCAAAGTGTGGGAGCTGGCCCAGTTGACCTGTGTGAGCTACGAAACCTGTATGATTCATTGTTGAAGGGTGAGGGTTGCACTGAAGATATCCTTTCAGCCCCGGTTCTGGACTCTGTTCGTGACATCATGAATGTTGCTCGACAATCGAAGAAGGATCTGCGTACAGCACAGCTATGGCTGCAATACATGGACATGATAGACATTCTGAGGACATTCCTGAGGTCGGAATGCACTGGTGACTGGCGTCTGCACGTGCACGCTTTGCACGACATGTTGCCCTACCTAGCAGCTGCAGGCCACAATCTGTACACAAAATCTGTGTACATCTACCTGCAGCGACTGGCACAACTGTCTATTCAGCATCCGGAGGTCCACCATCAGTTACAGAATGGATTTCACGTAGTGCGGCGTTCAGATCGGTACTGGGCCGGCTTGTCCACAGATCTTGTGATCGAGCAAGTGCTCATGAGAAGTGTGAAAACCACAGGGGGACTAACAAGGGGTCGTGGAATGAGCGAGCCGCAAAGGATCACGTGGCTGCTGTCCACCCCCATATGTGCAGAGGTCAACATGGCTTTGCAAGAGTACACATCAGTGCAGTATGGGACCAGTGACCAGCACAAAGAACAAAGCGCAGCTCAACAAGGACGGGACACAGATGACACGCACAAACTTATTCGCTACCTGTCATCAAAGGATCCCTTTGGAAACGATCCAACTCTGCAAAGCATTGACACTGGCATCACAGCTGGAGATTCGGTCAATGCTGACCAAGCAGCGTCAGTCGGCAGGAAGATCTTAGATGGAATGCTTGACAAAAAGGTTCTTGATCACACGTTCAAGAAGAAAGATCAGGTTGTGACTCTTGACACACGTTCATCATTGAAAACTGGCAGACAATCCGTTCTGATAGATCCACAACTGTTGTTCCAACGTCTGAGTACGGCAGGATCACGCTGTGATGACCTCAAATATGTCTTCAAGTACGAACTAAGCAGTTTCCCACCAGCACTGTTTAAGACCACTGATATCCTGCTTGAGGCCGACAAGCCAGCGCTAGCCGAAGCCATTTGGAAACAACTCCCCCTTGACGTTCGCAACACAGTGCTGCCACAGAATGTGCAATATGTTCTGGATGGTGGGGCATTGCTACACAGAATTCCTTGGAATTCTGGCGAGACATATGGAGGAATCGCCAGTCACTACGTGCGATATGTTGGAGACAGGTATGGTAACGCTGTCATAGTGTTCGATGGATATGTGAGCGCACCCTCCACCAAAGATGTAGCGCACAGCAGGCGCGTTCGATCTCACAGCAGTCCCCTTGTCAACTTCACAACGGACATGGTATGTACTATGAAGACAGATGACTTCCTTGCCAACCAAACAAATAAACAACGTTTCATCAATCTACTGAGTGATGACCTTCAACGGCGGCACAACGCTGTTCATCATGCCAGGGCAGATGCAGATGTTCTCATAGTGGAGACAGCCATTGCATGTGCAAACACCAAGGACACCGTGATAGTTGGCGACGACACCGATCTTCTTGTTCTCCTTTGCAGTCGTGCAGGGCCCACATCTCACAACCTGTTCTTCCGACCTGAGCCTAAGCTGACGTCAAGGAGGCAAGCAAGATGTTGGAATATCGAGCAAGTGCAAAAGACACTTGGACGCAATGTTTGTGACAAGCTTCTTGTTGCACATGGACTCCTGGGTTGTGATACCACATCAAGAATTTACTCGATTGGCAAATCAACAGCCTTGAAGAAGCTGAACTCCAGTGCGTATTTCTCCGAGCTTTTGGCAAACTTCAACACTCCTGGAGCGTCAAAAGAGGATGTCATGACAGCTGGAGAGAATGCCCTGGTTTGCTTGTATAATGCCCAGCCCGGGGAAACACTGGACATGCTGAGGCTTCAACGCTTCCACCAGAAGGTTTCAACAAGCACTGTCAGAGTTGAGCCTCGTACCCTGCCCCCTACATCAGCATCTGCAAAGCAACATTGCCTACGGGTGTATGTTCAGGTTCAGCAGTGGCAAGGAGTTGCCATGGATGCCAATGGTTGGGGATGGGCTATCCGTGACGAGAGAATGGTTCCCGTGATGACCGAGATGAAGCCTGCTCCAGATTACCTTCTAGATGCCATCCACTGTGGCTGCAAAACAGACTGCAGCACCCTACGATGCAGCTGTCGCAAGTACAGCCTGGAATGCTCTTACGCATGCAGTGAATGCAAAGGACTTCACTGTTCTAATGTGACCTTGTCAGAACCAGAAAGTGATCCAGAAGAAGAATAAGCTCTTAGGTTGGTGCTTGAATCGCAGTTCATTCAATTATTAAATAAAACACTTTTTTTTTTTTTCAATATATATATATTTTTTTCAATATTATTTTCAATATTATTTAACGATTTTTTTTGTATATATAGTACGATATGAACTTGTTCACATAAAGCCATTACATTGCAGGCCTCAGGGACATAAAATTGCAGGATCTCATAAGGATTTAGCACGGAAACAGTTTTTGGTCTGAAAATTTTATGCAGATTTTCGCTTAAAACCTTCTCTTAAAGATTGCAAAAATTGGAAATGTTCCAATGCTCCGATTCTCCTTGACTTTTAGTATGTCATTCTCCACTAAATTTGACATTGAAAAATGCATGTTTCATTACTATTGCAATTTGTGGTGGGTTCGACCCCAAAATGGCGTAGATTGACTGGACTATAACAGAACAACAGAGTTCCTTGGCTGAGATGGGAGAACCTGGTGGAAGGACAACAGTCTCTGCAGCACTTCAAAAACCTAGGCTTTATGGGAGAGTGGCAAACAGAATCCACTCCTGACAAGCCACATGAAAGACTCTGAGAGCATGAGGCAAAATATTCTGTGGTCTGATGAGATGAAAATTGAACTCTTTGGCTCAAATGCAAAGCGCTACGTTTGGTGGAAACTCAGCACAGCTCATCACCCATCTAACACCATCCCTACTATGAAGCATGGTGGTGTCAGCATAATGCTATGGGGATGCTTTTCAGCAGCAGGGTCTTGGAGACTAGTAAGGACAGAGGGAGCAATGAATGGAGCCAAATACAGGAAATCCTTGAGGAGAACCTGCTTCAGAGTGCAAAAGACCTTAGACTATGTGGCGAATATTTACATTCCAACAGGACAATGACCCCAAGCATACAGCCAAGGCAACACTGGAATGGCTTCAGAACAAGAAGGTGAAAGTCCTTGAGTGGCCCAGCCAGTGCCCAGACTTGAATCCCATTGAGAATCTGTGGAAAGACTTGAAGATTGCTGTTCACCGACGCTTCCCATCCAACTTGACAAAGCTCGAGCAAATCTGCAAGAAGAATGGGAAAAAACTCCCCAAATCCAGATGCGGAAAGTTGATGGATGATCTGTATGGATGATTTTCTTTTGTAAGACCCAGAAATTCATGTGCCTGAAAATGGCACATACATTATTTATATATATATATATATGAATTTTTTTTATTTTTTTTTGCTGGTCATTATACCGAGGTGTTCATTGGTGGTCATGCCTGAGTATTCAATATAAATGACTCAACTGTGGAGGATGTTGTCCCTCAACGCAGTGCTTTGGACCCAATTCTCTTCTTGGTTTAACTTTGAGTTGGAACAGCTCCCCATCTCAGTGACAGAGGAGTAGTGGCTGCATCCCTCACAGCAGAAGATGAAATGGTCCAATACGTGGAGTGGAAAATGGCTTTTGATTCTTTAAGTCCTCTCTGATTAGTTTTATTTCCACAAAAAGTTAATTGTTCATGTTATCCTTGTCCTACATCCTCGCATCTCCATCAAGCAAACCCATTGATCAACTTCTGTGATCAATGTTACAAAGCCTCAGTTCATTGAACTCTTGGGCCTCATAATCAGCCATTACCTCTCCTATGCAGACCACATCTCAACGCTGAGCACTAAAGCTAGATATAGACGGAGCATTCCGTGCCAGGAAAAGTCCATCATTGGTTCTGTGGGACTTCTCACGGTCTCCAAGGCATTTGTTTGAAGCAATGTGGTGTGCTGGTGGATCCTGCGTCTTCCTTGTAGAAGCTGTGTAGGTCATGGCTCTAAAGATCATCGATGTCACCCATCAAGAGGCTAATCTGATCACACGTGTAATTCTGGTTCTCCACTAGATCCTGGTTGGTGGCCTTTCCATCTTTTCTACTGTTGTTCTTCCGGTCTTGGTCAACTCTACCCTTTCATCAATGCACTCTTCCCTTGCTCTTATAGGAAAAGCATGTTCCTCCAGAATCCCCATCCATGTCATGCTTGCACAGTCCATCTTCTAAGCTCACCTCCATTCTTTTGTTCTTCGTTTCTCACCTGTGGAATTGGGGTTTCTTAAATCTATGAAATCATTTCTCTCTATTGCTTCAAACTTGAAGCTCACCAGCATCTCCTATTATCTCACATTTCTATTGATTGATGATAATTTTTTTCTGATTCCTCCTGACATTTCCACCTTTTCTTACAAGAATGATTGTATGTCCATTGACTGCCTGTTCCCTTGGTTTTGTGTTGGTTGAAAGTTAGTGGCATTTTGTTCTTTCATGAGCCTCAGCTTTTTATGAAAAAAAGCAACCTCGTTCAGTTGTGATTAGCTTATTGGGCTATTTTAAAATCGTATTTTCGCAAAGCTGTTGGTTCTTTACAGGTATTGAACTCGAGTAAACCTCAGGGCATCAGACCCATCCCCGACTGGCTGGAGACCCAGGGCATGGCAGAAGAGGTTCTCCAAGCCGTGATTACGGGCCTGGGGACTGAGATCCTCGGGGTGCTCTGTGCCCGTGCTCAACCCACTACTGCGAGAGTTGAACTGTGTTCGCTTGCTGCACAATCGTTCACCCCGACCATGTATGCTGAACTCTGCCGTTTCATGGAGTCCTGCAGTGCGCAGCAAAGCTCCAAACAGGTCATTGTGTCAAGATGTCGAAAAGAAGCTGAGGACATGTGGGGATACCCTGGAGTCCTGCAGATCAAAGTGGAATATGAGGAAGATCCTGAAGAGAAAAATGACCTGAACAATGGTAAGTCGTGGTAAGTATTGACTAGTAAATGATGTCGTTAATATTGCTTTAAAACACAGGAACTTATTTTACTGAGTATCTGAAGTTCTTCTTCTTCTTCCTCTCTTTCAATAGATATATCTTTTGGATTGAGCTCATCAACAGGATGGAGGTGACAGCTGGAGATCTCGATGTGTGAGTCTGCATTCATAATACCATCATCCCGATAACATTAAACAAAAAGATAAACCTTGTCCCAGACAGGGCGATAATTGCACTGTCGGTACAACGCAAATCAAGAAATTTGTGATTAGTTATCCATGCAGAATTGTTTTACTGGATGCTATCAGGAACTCGTTTTGTACCATGGGAATTTTGGCATCAATTTCAACAAAAATGATCAAGCCTGTTTAATTTCCCAGATTATTGAGCTTTACGGTTTGGGGAAGTGTTGGGCTAGCGGCTAGGGTGCCGGCTTAGGATCCTAGGATCCTGGGTTCGAATCCCGGTCGATTGCTGAATTAACGCCAGGGGGGTTGACTCAGCCTGTCATCCTTCCGAGGTCGGCTAATTGAGTACCAGTTCACTGGTAATTCCCTGTTTGTCGTTAAAGGCGGCAAAAAGGGTTGGCGTCAGGAAGGGCATCCGGCCGTAAAACATTGCTTCAAATAGGGGACCGAAAAACAACAACAACCACGGTTCCCGAAAAAGGCCAACCCCCGCTTTGCGGGGAAAAATGGCCTCTAAAGGTGGTTTTTTTTACGGTTTGGGGAAGATTACCTGTTAAAGCCACCTGTATCAAAGAGCACCTTTGGAGCACAAAGTTTTGACAAATGAGGTTATCAAGATTTACCTTGTATCTATATCTATAATGAGCTTATATTGAGCCATTTGTCCGTCTGTGTGTCGGCATTTTTCAAAGACATGGCCAAACGGATCTTCGTCAACCTTTCAGAGGTTCATCAGTGAGTGCCAGGGAGTGTTTTCGGCCAAAAAAAGTGAAGATTTTGAATTTTGGGGGGGATTTTATTGATTTTTGTCTTAATCACTTTATAGCACGGCAACCTTTGTAGCTACGTGAAACGTAATATTAAATGATGTCCACCCCCATTCTTCCGTGGGTGTAAGGAAGTGTTTTCCCCTTTCCCCCCAAAAATGGGGGAAAAAATATTTCTTCAAAATCCCAACAGGTACTGGATATAAAGGCTCACCCTGAAACATAAACATGACGGAGAGAGAGAAAAAGTAAAAGTTGCTTCAAATTAATCCAAGCCCATGGAAAATTATAACGTTTTCACTCACAACAAAAAATTGAAATCATGTGGTGTATTGGCAACAGACCGCTGCCTCGATCATTCTCAAAAATAAACATTATTTTCTTTTAAGAAATATATGACGTCCAATTTTCGAGTTAATTTCAACCAGTACGAGAATAAAAGGCTTCCGTGTGTTTTTTATGTTGTAGTATTTTACCATGGGCTTCTGCTAGTCCCGCATAAACATGCTAAACAAGATGTCATGCAGAGCATGATACATGCAAAATCCACACCTCCCCGAAATAAAAAAAAGTTGCCGTGGATACATCAAATGGTCCATTTCATTAAGATTATAATTGGCGATCTTGATCAAAGCTCGGGTCAATCAGATTAACATTGATGATTTTTCAGATGAAAATTCATATTAGAAGTTTGACCTTGAATTGACCTTTGACCTCAAAAATAGTTGATTTCCCAATTCAGTGATGCACTATGTAATTGCTGTTTAATTCTCAAGTTAATAGGATGAAAAGTGATGATTTTTCAGATGAAAATTGATGATTTTAGAAGTTTGACCTGGAGTTGACTTTGACCTTTTGACCTTAAAAATAGTTTGTTTCCCAATTCAGTGAGGCACTATGCAATTGCTGTTTCATTTTCAATTCAATCGAATGAAAATTTGTGATTTTGGAAGTTTGACCGTTGACCTTTTGACCTCAAAAATAGTTGGTTTACCAATTCAGTGAGGCATTATGCAAATGCTGTTCAATTTTCAAGTCAATCAGATGAAAAATGGCAATTTTAGAAATTGGACCTCGATGACCTTTGAGCTCAAAATCATTAGGCTTCTTCTTTATGACCAAATCTACCATCTGGTGAAGTTTCGTGAAGATTGGTTTAAAATTGAGACCTGTAGGCGATAGAGAGACAGACAGACAGACAGAATAACGCACAAGACCAACAAATATACTTGAAAAATCCTTGATTTGCAACTAATAATTATGCATTGAAAACACAAGAGACCTTCCATCCTGTTGGGATAAGTGGTGTGTCCAAACTTTATTTTTTTGTAACATCCATACAAGCTTAACTACAAATGTGAAGGAAAGTCCAGGACAAATTCCAAGCACCCTCGTATTTCGTATTTTCTTATTAATTAATCACCGAGATCTGACAGTCTTCATTTGTGTGAATGGTCTTCACAGGGAGGCGGATGCAATTCCACCGGATGTTCTGCTGCACCTGTTGCTCTCACTTCATTACCGAGACTGCTTCGACAGTTGCAGAAGCAGTGCCAAGTTTCTCCTGATAAAAGTTACTGATTCACTGGATGTCCACATTGTACGTACACTCAACAGAAGTCTTGTAATTGCAGCGTATGTGATTATGGGATTTATTTTATCATCATGCGAGATAAAATCCTCCAATGGAGTGACGATATGCACGAATCTTCTTCAAAGACATTCTCCAGCATCTCACATCTCTTATTGTTGGTCTTTCTGTCACATGATGAGGTTTCTTTCTCTTTTCTTCTTGTTTTACATTAATAATCATCGTCTTGAACAATATTTGCTCCAATTTGCACAATTTTTTCAGTTTGTGTGAATTTATCTCTGAAAATAAAATGAAAGATTTGGGTCAATTTTTTAGGAAACAAAAACTGTCTTGTAACGTTCTTTGTAAAAAAAAACAAAAAACAAAGAAACTGTTTTTAAAGGAAATACAAACAAAAAACTAGATGGTATTCATAGAATACTTATCCTGCGCAGTCAACTTAGTGCGAGCCAACTCTTCTGTTTTTGAACGTTTTTTTTCTTTGATCCAATACGGCTGCCAGACCACGTGAGCAATGACATCATAAGTATATATTCTCTAATATAATTGTTGCATAGATCACGCCGATCACGCTCAATAAATTTCAAACTGATCAGACCAAGCGTTGTCCCTGTCGAATTATGACGTTGTAATTACGGCACCAATGACGTCATTGTTAACACCTATTCCCAATATGGAGTTCTTTCGAATGAGCCACCTTTCAAGTTTTTCCATGGAGCGGTTTCGGAGCCTGTACCACATGACCTATGACGTCATGATTATCATTACAATATTCTACAGGAGGATGCGCTCCTAGGGTGAAAAGTTCGTGTCCATCAGACCAACAGTTGCTGAGAAAAAAAATTCATAATCGTATACGTGTTGTACTTGTTGAATTATGACGTCATAACGAAGGCACCGATGACTTCATCATTAACGTATCTTATTCCCCATGGGGAGTAGTTGACAATGACCCAGGACTCAATTTTTTCCATGGAGTGGTTTCAGAGATATAGAGGTGTAAAGTTTTTCCAAGATAGCGCCTGTACCACTTGACCTATGACATCATAATTATCATTAAAATATTCTACAGGAGGAGGCGTTCCGATGGTGACAATTTCGTGTCAATCGGACCAAGAATTGCAGAGAAAAAAATATTCATACTGATCGAATCAAGCGTTGTAGTTGTCGAATTATGACGTCATAATTAAGGTACCAATGACATCATCACAAACATATTGTTGCGGAGATGAGGACTGTATTTTTTTTATTGTGTGCTGTATTATTATTATTATTGTTTATTCTGCGCCCCCCTACCTCCGGAGCTGTGTAAAGGTGAAAGGGCATCCCATAATTAGTCCACAAGCATACACATCAGCCAAATAATAGAATACCCCTGTTGATAGTTATCTCTTATTCTGTGTTTTAGAGTAAGGCTGTGTCTCCCATTAATTGAAGTACTCCATTGCACCAGTGAAAGAGAATAGATCCCCTTTCCTTCCCATCCCCAAAATCTCCATTTCCTTTTACATCCCCTTCCGTCATTGCCGAGCCTCGATTGCCCATATTACCTCCCCTCCAAAACCACCATTGAACCTGTGCTCTCGTCGGAGAAGAAAGGCGTGCCCGCCCGTCGTCATCAAGGGCGGAGCCAGAGGGTCGCGCGACCAACCAGGGCCGAGGTGAGCACCCCGATGGGCGTGTCCAAAAGGCCGGCGGCTTAATCGCCGGAGGCGCTATAAAAGGCGCGCACGTGAGTTGGTCACCAAGAGAGAGAGTCGTGAGGAGTCAGTCAGTGGAGTCGGTGGTCAGTTGGTTGCGTTGGTTGCGGTGAGGAGTCGGTGGTAAAGAGTGAGTGGACCAAGAACGAGTTGAGGGTTTGGACCAGACGAGTCGGACAAGGCCTGGCAAAGCACGCGACGTCCACAGCAGCCACAACAGCAGCTTGGGGGCCTGAACGGCGGTTTGGAGCAGGGCCGTAAAGGAACGGCGGCTGCTAAACGCGCCGGTGGAGCTGCAGGACCCCCTTGGACCTCCCTCTCCCTCCAGCCATCCACCTCCTGCCTTTCCACCCTTCTTGTGTACGTGAGTTTGTTCTGTTTGTTCTGTCCTGGGTTAATTAAGTCTGTATAAGCTAGTATTTTCCCTGTGTCACCTGCGTCTTATGTGCTTGTAAATAAACGTGACTGCTTTCTTTTTGCTTATGTGTGTAAATAGTCAATAAATTCAGTAGTATTTCCAAACCTTTCTTTGCCTTCGTTTTCCTCTTTGCATTCGTCGTTTTAGTCTTTTCCCTCATTGAGCAGCTGCGGTGCGATCCGGCCAACGTTTGGGTTCTAATCGGGGAGTAACTGTTCGGACGCGGTAATACCAACCGCTCGGTAAAATAACATCTAAACCGCGTCTGTAACAATTGGTGTCTGGGAGTGAGATTCGGGGCCCGAACCAAATTTTTAAAACATCTAAAAAAAAAAAAATTTGGTCAAAAATTTGGAGCGGCCGAAATTTGTTTTGTTTTACAAAACCTGAACTTTGAAATCGCGCCATGGCTGGTCAAGGCGACGGGATGCCGGTGGGAGAGATAGAGGGGTTAGGAGTACCCCAGGATCAAATGGAGGGGAGCAATGAGGAGGCGGTTGAAGGAGTATCAGGCACGCAAAATGGCGTCCTCGCGCACGTGGGTGTAGCGGCACCAAATTTTGCCACGCCCGTGACCGTAGCAGCACCGCCGATGGATTGGGGCCTCTTTATGATCCAAATGAAGGCCCTTATGGACAAGAATAGTGAGCGATTGGAGGGCCAAATGGGGGTAATGAGGGATGAAGCGAGGAGTACCGGTGAGAAGTTAGACAATAATTTTGAGGGGTTAGACAACGGGATAAAAGAGGTGAAAAATGGGTTAATGGGGTTAGAAAATAGGATGGAGGACAAATTGCGGGAGATAGGGGAGCAATCCGCCCGAGAAATTAAACAAATGGGAGAGCAAATAGAGGAGGTAAAAATCGGGTTAGAAAGTAAACTGGATGCTCAGAGGGATGAATTGGGACAGATGAGGGTGGCATCTACAAAAGAGATGGAGGGGATACGACGAGGTGTAAGTGAGGAGGTCTCGGGGCTACGCGAGGAGGTAAAGCGAGGTGAGAAGCGTATGGAGAAAGAGGTGAGAAATAATACGGCAAAGTTACAAGGGGGAATAGAAGATCTGACTGAGGAGGTGGAACAGCTGACGGAGGGACAAAAAGAACTAGTGGAGCAGGTTCAAAAGAACACTGCGGTACTAGGAGGGTTAAAAGCGACACAAAGAGACATCAAGGAAGACTTAATAGCGACACAGAAGCAATGTCAGATGGTACGTGAGGAACTGACAATGAGGGTGGACGAGGTGACAGAGATAATGGAGACAAAGGACCGGCAGGTGAGGATGCACATAGAGACGGTCACGGTAGCCTTAGAGGACGAACTTGAGGAGACGCACCGAGAAATAAAAGAGGTTAAACAAAAATTAGAGGAAGTGGAAGAAGAGGTGAGTGAAATTAAGAAGGGACGGACAGAAACTAAAAGAGAAATCCAGGAGGAGGTGATGGAATATGTTATGTGCAAGGTCGGTGCTCAACTCATGATGTGATGCTCACTAACCAAACAAAGAGTTTGCAGGTGGCAAAGGAGGTGCGACGACGAGGTACGGAGGTAAGTGGCAATGTATATGATGTGAGGAAAGCTTCAGTCGGCTTGGGGATTGGTTTGGATCCGGGTGTTCGTGAAAGGCCGTTGGTGAAGTGTGCGACAGGTCTGGTGTGTGAAAAAAGAGGTGTGCGAGAATGTCCGACCATGGGGTGTGTGAGGAAAAAGTGCACGCCGAGGAGTGAGTGTGCCGTCAAGAGTGAGTTGGTCGAAGCGCGTGTGCGAGGGGGTACATGGAAGCGCGGTGTGGTAAGTGTTACGGAGGAAGTAACGAAAGAGTGTGCGCAAGAGGATGCGCGAGAAAGGTGTGTAACGGACAGGTGCATGGGGAAAGAGTGCGCTGTCAAGAGTGAAGGAGAATGCACGCCTGTGGTGAGTGTTACAGAGGGTGTAACGGGAGAGTGTGCGCAAGAGTGTGCACGAGAAAGGTGTGTAACGGACAGGTGCATGAGGAAAGAGTGCGCTGTCGGGAGTAAGGGTGAGCGCGTTGTCAAGAGTGGTGGTGAGAGTAGTGAGAGTGACAAGGAGCGTGAGTTGGTTGTGACAGGTGAGCGAGGATGTACACCTGGAATGGAAGGATGCACACCTGGAATGGTAGAGCGTGAGTGGGAATGCACGCTGGAATTGGTAGTGAGGCACGTGGTTGGGTGTGCGAGTGAGAGCACACCTGTGATTGTCACAGAGGAGGTGACCGAGGAAGGGGCGCGAGGAGGTGTGTTGGTGAGGTGTGCGAGCGACGAATGTGTGCCAAGGTGTTCGGTGGTCAGGTGTGTGACCAAGTCGGTGAGCGGAATGAGTGTACCGAGGTGTGTAAGGAAAGGTACGAGGAGCATGGGAACAGCTGGCGATATGAGCAAGAAAGGGGTAGCGTATGCATGTAAGCATGCAGGTGAAGCATCGACGGTAACCGGGTTAGAGGTTAGAACGACTTATAGCCGAATCGGGCCCTCGGTGCGCGCCGGGCTTCGCGTGCCGCGAGAACCAGCGGGGATCCGAGCCGCGGCGGGTTCGGAAGGACCGCCGTACGCGATCCACGCTGGGCCTCGCTTGGAACGGCCGCGTCCGTGCTCCACTAGGCGGAGCGGGCAGCCCGATAGGAAGGGTCGTCATGGCGACCACTTTCTATTGAGACGTGCCGGCAGGTCGAGATCGGGACATTGGATGGCTCCACGCCGAGGTGGTGCGTGGGATCTCGGCCCGGGTAAGCCCCCATCCCTGCCCCGAATGCGGGACGTATCCAGCCGCTGGCACAAAACGACCCGCGTTCATTGCTCGGCTGTACGAAGCCAGGCTGTAGACGTGAATTGGCGCACCAAGAGGATGTAATAAGTAGACGGGTGATGAGGATAGTGTTTTAGACCCAAAATTAGAAAAAGGCGAAATTTGATGATTGGTACGGTGATTGGCAGAATTTTTGATTTATTGAATTGGGACGAGCGAAATTGATAGTAGGACCCCCGATGTGGTGGGATGGCAAATCCATCATCCCTCACAGAGTGGGGCAAATGCGCTATAGTTTATGGGGTGTATGGCAGTGAAAACTAGCCCGGGTGGGTTAGGATATATCGTGTGTAGGGATCTAGCGAAGATGACCTTAGGTGACGTTAAGGTTAGATAGTGACTGATACCTGTAGTGGGGACGCAGGTAGTTTAGTGTGGATGATAATGACGTGGGAGCGCAATAGTTTAAAGGGACGACTGGGAAGCGCAAGTTTCAGAGGGGAGTAGTTAGCTGAGATGATGCCGTGTGTTTGAAGATTGAACAGGTGAGATTGAACAGGTGTGATTGAACAGGTGTGATTGCACAGGTGTGCAACTGAACAGGTGTGTGGAGCAGTGTATGAGTGAGTGATGGTGATGTGTGTTGTGTTGACCAAATGGTCCAGGAAGAGGAGGAGGGTGCAGGTGGCACCAGGTGATTGCACAGGTGTGCGACAACAGGTGTATGTGGTTGTGTGGAATAAATGGTAGTGTGGAATAAATGGAGTATTGGAATGGATGGTCGTGGAGTGAGTATGGTGGAAATTGTGGAGTGGAGTGGATGGTGCGAAGGTGTGAATGGGGGAAGAGTGGACCCCCATCATGGATACCCGGGGCGGGTAGTGTAAGTGTTAGGTAGAGGGTACAGGTAAATTGTGGTTGGATATTGGCATCTGTGGTGCGGGTGAAAGAATGGTCTTTGGATGGGTGCATTAGTGTTGTGGAAATGGCTGGGCGTGTAGCCTGTTAGTGTGTGTAGTTGGTTTGGGCACTCCACCACTGTGAGGATGTCGGCCAGGTGAGGCCGCAGGTGGGCTCTGGGAGCCGGTAGTTGTGGATGGGGCCCGAGGATCCGGAGGACGGACCCGGGTAGCCCAGTGCCAGAGGGCACCAAGGGGTGACAGAGCCAGGAGAGGGCCTTCCCCAGTTAGTTAGGTTAGGGTGAGGAGCTAGGTAAGCTCGGGTGGCAACTGCAGTGGTGGAGGTGTGCAGGTGGGTAGACCTGCTGGGAGAGCTACACGTCGCAGCCCAGAAATTGTGCGAGGGCACCGGGAGATGAATCGGGGGAGTGAGACCCCAAATTGAGAAGCACCACAGTTTGGTCAATGGGAATTGGTTTTTAGAACCCATAGTGTAAGTTGGCCAATGGATTGGCAGGGAAAGACCCCGGGTAGTGTAAAGTGTATTAAAGTCGTTTAGAGAATAGATAGGATGAAGGATCTCCTCGCACCATCTGCATCCACTCACCTGAGGTGACAGGTACTCCACACCATGCCATGTTTAATTATTTTTACTGTGCAAATGTTTGGATTGTGAGACGCATCATGACGTGGGTGTGACATTGTGCTTTGATGTTCCATCTCTGCCTCCTTATGAGGATTGATGATGAATTTGGTGATGGCAAATTTTGAAGGAGAGGGATTGTGGAGACGAATTTGGTATAGGGGAAATATGGGGAAGACGTGACAGTAGTGACGAATTTGTAAATGGGTAGATTTTGTACATATGGGGTAAGGGCAAGGGTAGTGTAGGTGACAGGGGGGTGACGTACGGTAGGGACGAGCTTTCTCACTTCGCCCTCCGTACGCATTTCGCCTTGCATTGCCTTATTGACGTGTACCCTTGTGACCTTACCCCTCGCTCATTTGTCTTTCCCCTTTTGTCTCCCACATGACCTGTGCGCCATTGGGTGCCGAGGGGAGCGTGCGTGAGTCCTCCATTGTGTGCCCGGAATTCCCAGAACCAGCTGTCTGCATCGATGCACCACATTATGGACCACATGTCTGTGGCCGAGCACCACCTATGGACCCCATGGGTTGGGGCATGGCCCCTCTGCTGGAACCGGCCATGAGGGCCCGAAATCTTGCTGGCGGACCTTGGCCACAGGGCACCGATGCCCCACAGGTGAACCACACGTAGTCGGCCCCTGTGGGCCATAAATAAAATAAAAACGGACACGTTAGGTGCATTCTTTTATTGCAAATAGGCCGCCAGCAAGGGAAGATGACACCAGGAAAATAATAATAACCAGCAGAGGGAGCCGAAGAGCAAGAGATCACCTGCAGGGTTAGGGGTTGTTGATTTTATTTTTATTGAATATGCATTGAACACTTGAACAGTGATGACTGCACCGATTGGTGCTTGGGTGTATATTGGTGCGTTTTTGGGTGCTTTCATGGTGCGTCGATGCAGAGCAGACTGTCTCCCCCCCAGAAAGAACAATCACAGGTCCTGGGTTAGTTTTGTAAATAAAAATAGCGTCATTGTAAATAATGCTTCCCACCGTCAGTGTATAGTTTGAAGACCATTCCGCAATTCGGTTAACTGTGGGCGTAAGTCTGTTAGGCAGGGTGCAATGGAGCAGTGGGACACATTTATTTATGTTTTAAAACTGTCGCACTCAGGGTCAGGTTAAAAGTAGAGGGAACTACACCTACGTGTCACACTAAATAAAAGTTGTAGGCCCGGGAAGTGCCTAAGAGGAGGAGGGTGCAGTGTTGCGGAGATGAGGACTGTATTTTTTTTATTGTGTGCTGTATTATTATTATTATTATTGTTTATTCTGCGTCCCCCTACCTCCGGAGCTGTGTAAAGGCGAAAGGGCATCCCATAATTAGTCCACAAGCATACACATCAGCCAAATAATAGAATACCCCTGTTGATAGTTATCTCTTATTCTGTGTTTTAGAGTAAGGCTGTGTCTCCCATTAATTGAAGTACTCCATTGCACCAGTGAAAGAGAATAGATCCCCTTTCCTTCCCATCCCCAAAATCTCCATTTCCTTTTACATCCCCTTCCGTCATTGCCGAGCCTCGATTGCCCATATTACCTCCCCTCCAAAACCACCATTGAACCTGTGCTCTCGTCGGAGAAGAAAGGCGTGCCCGCCCGTCGTCATCAAGGGCGGAGCCAGAGGGTCGCGCGACCAACCAGGGCCGAGGTGAGCACCCCGATGGGCGTGTCCAAAAGGCCGGCGGCTTAATCGCCGGAGGCGCTATAAAAGGCGCGCACGTGAGTTGGTCACCAAGAGAGAGAGTCGTGAGGAGTCAGTCAGTGGAGTCGGTGGTCAGTTGGTTGCGTTGGTTGCGGTGAGGAGTCGGTGGTAAAGAGTGAGTGGACCAAGAACGAGTTGAGGGTTTGGACCAGACGAGTCGGACAAGGCCTGGCAAAGCACGCGACGTCCACAGCAGCCACAACAGCAGCTTGGGGGCCTGAACGGCGGTTTGGAGCAGGGCCGTAAAGGAACGGCGGCTGCTAAACGCGCCGGTGGAGCTGCAGGACCCCCTTGGACCTCCCTCTCCCTCCAGCCATCCACCTCCTGCCTTTCCACCCTTCTTGTGTACGTGAGTTTGTTCTGTTTGTTCTGTCCTGGGTTAATTAAGTCTGTATAAGCTAGTATTTTCCCTGTGTCACCTGCGTCTTATGTGCTTGTAAATAAACGTGACTGCTTTCTTTTTGCTTATGTGTGTAAATAGTCAATAAATTCAGTAGTATTTCCAAACCTTTCTTTGCCTTCGTTTTCCTCTTTGCATTCGTCGTTTTAGTCTTTTCCCTCATTGAGCAGCTGCGGTGCGATCCGGCCAACGTTTGGGTTCTAATCGGGGAGTAACTGTTCGGACGCGGTAATACCAACCGCTCGGTAAAATAACATCTAAACCGCGTCTGTAACAATATCTTATTCCCCAAGGTGAGTACTTGACAATGAGCCATGTTTCAATTTTTTCCATGGATCAATCCCCAAATTTTGGGTAGCAACATGAATTCTCAGCTTTTTTGTGTACTTGGTCGAGGCTTGCATAAGAGCTAATACATAGAAGATATTGTTGCGGATCCCAGGTCTGTCGACATACTAAGGGGGGTTTATGACCCCGTTCCCCCTCAAACTCCGGGTCCACAGGCCACTGGCCATGACTAAACTCATGGTCGACGGGTTGTTAAGCAACCCCCCTTCGTCAATCTCACAGCCATGCGCCGAAGAGTTTGCTGGTCAATGAATCCCAAATACCTTCGAGACACGCAGCCGAAGAAATTGGGGACTGAACCCTCGCTTCCACACACCTTATGGCGTGCCGAGCGGATTTGCACGGTGTGGGAAGCGGCGTTACCGTGCGTGATTGATGGGCCTGATTAAAGCCAAATTCGGTTTCGGATGATGCTAGGCCAATGGAGAAAATAACGATACGAGCAGGTTTGAAAGGAGCAGAATGTACAGCCTTTTATTTCAAGGCAAAGGGACGAGAGACGGCGGGGCAGTCTTATCAATCCTTACCGACCTAATCCCCACAGGCGCCTTCACAAACACAAAGGTTAATTCTTGTACCGGGAAACGTGCAGATGATGTGGTCTGGCAGTTCCCGTGCGAAGCTTGCAGGAGCTCCACAGGACAACTGCCGCTTTGAGGTCCGCGCGAACGACGAACTTTAGCGCAGGAAAGACGACCCAGCACGTCGGACAACCAGCTTCGAGATGAATCGTAGGAGAGATGAACACTTGCAGGTTAGCGAAGGCGGCTGGATCAGAGAGAGAGAGGGAAGGCGATGAGCCCTGGGTTATATCGGACCCGAAAGGTCTGCCAGAATGTTCCACATCCTCCCATTGGCTGAGGTTGGTCACGTGCGGTCATTCAGCCCTGTCTCCTTCCAGGAAGGTTTCATTCCTCCATTCGGGGGTTTTACAAATCACCATTGGCCACCTGCTGGTGACGTGACCACGACCCCTCATTGAGCGTTCGCTGATGACGTTGGCTTCGACCTGATTGGTCGCCTGCTGGTGACGTGGGCGGTTCCTTTAGCCACGCCTACCTGCACATCGTTTGAAATCCTGCCTAGCTCAACGCATGTTGGTGTGGATTTACTAAACATCGGGAGGGGAGTTAATCTTTACATTTAATAAGAAATAACTAACCCCTGCAGACCGCATGTTGTCGTGCAATTAACTATAGGGGGTTTGCCTTTATGGCAAAACTGCAACAATATAATAAAGGGAGCGGGAGACAAGAGGGGGGAGAGAGGGAAGCACAAAACAGTGGAGAACAGGGAGATCTGTGCAAGAGAGAGGGCTGGGGCAGAATACACAGGTTAAACAGGATGTACACTACAAGGGATTTCAGGAAAGAAAAGAGGGAATTTGAAGGAGGTGGATTTGGGGTGGATTAACGTGGATCGAAAAGATCAAGGTTCTTTAAAACATGTAATTTGAATACCATGTGCTTAGATTAATAGCTGAGCTGGTAATGTTATGCCTGCTGGTCTGACTCTGACGTCAGAAGTGGTGCACAGAATCCCATTTGGGCTTTCGAGCAACCTGCTGCCCATGTGAGTGGAGAAAGTCAGCAAAACAGGAAACGTGACCTCTATTGCTCGGCCAGCAGAACAGAGCTGTGAAGCACGGAAAGTAACCAAAGTCATTACACAGGAACTAGAATCCTTTATTGACATTGGTCAAAAAGATTTTATGAATACACTGGTCAGGTAAAGTGAGCAAGAATCAAATTACTATGTTAAAATCAAATTCATCAAAAAGCAAAAATCAAATCATCAATCCTGACAAATCTCACACTCTTACTTTGTCTCTCTGAAAAGACCGACTGGACAACCCTCCCATCCACTTTCTGAATAATCCTCTCCAAGAAGTTCTGTCACTCAAGCTTTTGGGTCTCACTATCTGCCATGATCTTTCCTGGGAAAACCACATTTCAAATCTGGCCTCCAAAGCCAGTCGCCGACTGGGCATCCTCCGTCGTGCGAAGTCCTTCCTTGGCACACCTGAGCTCCTCACCACATACAAGGCTTTCATCCGTAGCTCAATGGAATACTGCTCTCCCCTCTGGGCCGGTGCTCCTGCCTCACACCTAGCTCGGCTTCATGATGTTGAAACCAAAGCTTTCAGAATCATTGGAATCTCCCGCGATGAAGCTGATTGTGAGGGCCTTTCACTCACCGCAGGCAGGTTGGTGGTCTTTCTGTCTTCTACCGACTCCTCTCCAGCCTAGTCCCCCAGCTCTGTCTGTGCTCTGCCCCCCAAATATTCCTACAGGTCGGACAATATCTGCCAGCAACCCTCTGCTGGTGAAATTGCCAAAATCAAGACTCTATATTCACCTTCACTCTTTCATTCTCTTTCATTTTCATTTTCTTTCATTCTTTTTCATTCCCTTTACTCCCGCCTCTGGAACAAACTCCCTCACTCTCTTCAATCCAACGCCTCCCTCCAGGACTTTAAAACAGCTGTTCACCACCATCTCTTGTCCATCCAAAACCTTGATCTTTTCTACCCCCGTTAATTCACCCCAGATCCACTTTTTTGAAATACCGACTTCTTTCCTGGAAGTCCTGGCAGTGTCCATGTGTTTTATACCTATCCCATCCCCCACCCCCTTTCCCATACCTCTTCCCCCCAAGCCCTCTCCCTCCCTCAGATCTCCTGATGTCCCTGTTCTCTGCTGTTGTACTTATGTGCTTCCCTCTCTCTCTCCTCATCTTGTCTCCCGCTCCCTTTATTATATGTTTTATGTCTTTTTTTTGTCATTAATGTTAGCTCTTACACGAGCCTCGATCTTGTATACAAAAAAAAATAAAAACAATAAAAATGCGGTAAAAATAGTGAGTAAGGGGAAATTAAAATGATGAGGTGGAGATGGATTTGGCATGAACTGGATGTGGAAAAGAAACACTAAAATAGCAATTTTCATGGAAACCTGGGGGTATAAGGAGGGTTGGACTGCCTATACTCGAGAGACCTGGCAGCGTATGGTGGAAAAGGAGCTGAGGGAGCGAGAAACTACCTTGACGAATGAAAGCGCAGGGTAATTACTGCATGTACTGTTTGGAGTCATGGAATCCTGTCCATTATTTACATACGTCTATTAATTATGTACTATCGTAATGTACCTTTCAACACTTTGGAATGCTGAGACCAGTTGGACCTTTGAAGAACCTTTAAGACCCCTCAAGACCCTTAAGACCACCAAGATCCCAACATACCCTGAAGATCCTTAAATTACCATTTAGAACCAGAGGACCCCAAGGACCCAAAAGACCCCGAGGACCCAAAAATACCCTGAAGACTCCGAAGATCCAAAAGACCCCATTGACGCAAAAGACCCTGAGGACCCAAAAGAGCCATATGACCCTGATGACCCAAAAGACTCCAACAACAAGCATTTTAAGGCCATTTTCCCTGCTAGAGCGGGGATGGCCGATGACCGGCGATGACCCAAAATACTCTGAGGATGCAAAAAGCCCCAGGGACTCAAAAGACCCTGAGGACAGCCTCATTTAAAAAGGGTTATTTAAAATACAATACTGATTTCGGTTTTATTAAGAGGACGTAATGGGTCATGCATGTCTGGTGAAAGTGGGGTTGAACAAAATAATGAAAGAATGTACAAAAACACCCCACAAAATACACCTCACAAACAAGCCCTGGCGAGTGTCTGCAATCTCTAATTGCTCTTTCTTGTTAATTATATATTACGTACTAATGAAATGTACATTTTAATTATTTAACCTGCTGAGACCCCTTCGACCTTTGAAGACCCTTTAAGACCCCTAATATCCTTAAGACCCTAAATACCTCAGTCTCAGAGGACCCAAAAGATCCAGATGACCCAAAAGTCCCCAAGGACACAAAAGACCCAGAAGACCAAAAAGTCCCCAAAGACCAAGATGGCCCAAAAGTCCCTGAGGACCCAAAGGTCCACAATGACCCAGAAGACCCAAAAGTCCACAAGGACCCAGAAGACCCAAAAGTCCACAAGGACCCACAAGACCCAAAAGTCCACAAGGACCCAAAAGTCCACAAGACCCAAAAGTCCACAAGGACCCACAAGACCCAAAAGTCCACAAGGACCCACAAGACCCAAAAGTCACTGAGGACACAAAAGTCCTTGAGGGCCTAAAAGTCTCTGAGGACCAAAACGACCCAAAAGTCTCCGAGGACCCAAAGAACCAGATGGCCCAAAAGTCCCCGAGGGCCTAAAAGTCCATGAGGACCTAAAAGGCCCAGATGTCCCAAGGACCCAAAAGACCCAGATGACCCAAAAGTCTCTGGGCAACCGAAAGACCCAGATGATCCAAATGTTTCCAAGAACCCAGAAGACCTAAAAGATCCAGAAGATCCAAAAGTACCAGATGACCCAAAAGTCTCCATAGACCCAGATGACCCAAAAGTCCCTGTGGATCCAAAAGACCCAGAAGACCAAAAAGTCCCTGAGGACCCAAAAGACCAAGATGACAAAAGTCCCTGAGTACCTTAAAAAACCAAAAAGTCCCCGAGGACCCAAAAGTCTCTGTGTACTAGAAAGATCTAGATGATCCAAAAGTCCCCAAGGACCCATAAGACACAAGGACATAAAATATCCAGAAGACCCAAAAGTACCAGATGACTCGAAAGTCTCCATAGATCCAGATGACCCAAAAGTCCCTGAGGACCCAAAAGACCAAGATGATAAAAGTCCCCGAGGACCTAAAAGACCCAAAAGTCCCCGAGAACCCAAAAGACCCAGCTAACCCAAAAGTCTCTGTGTATGCGAAAGACATAGATGATCCAAAAGTCCCCAACGACCCATAAGACCCAAAGATCCAGAAGGCCCAAAGGTCCCTGAGGATCCAAAAGTCCCAGATAAACCCAAAAGTTGAGTACCTGAAAGATCCAGATGATTCAAAAGTCCCCAAGGACCCAGAAGACCCAAAAGTCACACAGGACCAAAACACCAACAAGACCCAAAAATCCCACAGGACCAAAACACCAACAAAACCCAAAATTCACACAGGACCAAAGACGAAGAAGACCCAAAAGTCACACAGGACCAAAACACCAACAAGACCCAAAAATCCCACAGGACCAAAACACCAACAAAACCCAAAATTCACACAGGACCAAAGACGAAGAAGACCCAAAAGTCCCACAGGACCAAAACACCAACAAAACCCTAAATTCACACAGGACGAAAGACGAAGAAGACCCAAAAGTCCCTGAGGATCCAAAAGAGGCCACAAGGATCCAAAAGTCCCTGAGGACCTTAAAACACCCAAAGGTCCAAATTACCCAAAGGTCTCCGAAGACCCAGATGACCCAAAAGTCCCTGAGGACCCAAAATATCCCAGTCTGGCAGGCAGGTATGCTACAAGGTGCTGAAAACGAATGAAACTTTGGTACAATGGAAGAACGGGCCCATTAGTCTGATGAAAATTGACGATTTTAGAAACTTGGCCTATGTTGAGCTCAATAATAATTGGTACTTGAATTCAGTGACCTGATATGCAAATAATCTTCAAATTCCAAGTCAATAAGAAAATTGACGATTTTGAAATTCGACAAAGTTGTTGACCTTTGGCCTATGGTGACCTTTTGATCTCGAAATCAATAGGCTTCTTATGACCAACTTTACCGTTTTGTGAAGATCTGTTTTTAAACTGTGACCTGTAGGTGATTGACAAACAAACAGACAAGGGGTGAAAACATAACCTCTGTCCAACTGTGTCTGCCTTCCGTGACGGAGGTCAAGAATGAAGAGGGTGCACAGCACATGGCTCTCCCCGAGTAAACGCCCCCGCCGCCATTGTTTGTACTGCATTCACACTCTCTGAGCCAATCAGCGTTGCTTACCCCGCCCCGGTGTCTCTCTCTCTTTCTCCCTCATGTTTTTGTGGGCATTTTAGTTCCATAATGTCTTCAAAAAGGCCTGCAAGTGTTAATGCTGGAAACGGGACAAAACTACCAAGGAAAAGCATCACCTTGGACGTGAAAATGCAGGTGTTGCAGAGGATCGAGGCAGGTGAACGTCAGGTGGAAGTGGGTCGCGCCTTTGACTTGGCTCCGTCGACCATCAGAACAATCCTAAAAAATGCCGACAAGATACAAGCTTCTGCCCAGTCCACCATTTCGTTAAGTACCAATTTAAATTATTTAACTCGGTCAAGGAGCAATTTGTCGGAGAAGATGGAGAGCCGGTTAATCATGTGGATGGGAGCTCGGACTCAGCGCAATGTGCCTTTAACCCAGTCAATCATCATGGAGAAGGCGAGAAACATCTTTACCCGTCTGCGGGAGCAAGAAGACAAGAGATCGACGACGGAGACTTTGGTGGCTGGTGGAGGTTGGTCCAACCAGGCAGCCCTCGAATCGAGCTCGACGACATCTGCTCCAGACAAATACTCCGGGACAAGAAGCGCCGGGCAAGGCAGGCAACCCTGCATGCCTACTTCAAGAAGAGGCCTCCAGTTTGACAGGAGGAGGAACCACAGCCTCGGCTGTCTTCCCTGCAGAGGCTCCGCCCACATCGACTCCCGTTGCAGCCATGTGGAAGTAGTAAGTAGCAGTAACGGCAATTAATATTTTTATTTATTTGTACTTTTTTGTGTTTGTTAATACTAACTGATGCTATTATAACAAAAATATTTTATTTATTTATAAAATGTTTACCATCTTTATTATTATTAGCGCTATTATTACCCTGCGCTCGCAAAGCGAAACAGGGTTAAGCATTCGGTTGCGTACGTGTGGCGTTTGTGCGTGCGTATGTATCTGCATTTTTAAAATTCATTTTCTCGGCAACCGTTGTCCGAATGGCACGAAATTTTACCAAAGTGCCTCCACCTGTATAATTTTTTATTTATAATTATGACGTCATAGGTCATGTGGTACGGACGCCATCTTGGAAAAACGTTACACCTCCATATCTCCCAAACCACTCAATGAAAAAAAATAGAAACATGGCTCATTGTCAAGTACTCCCCAAGGGGAATAATTGTATGTTGATGATGATGTCATCGGTGCCTTCATTATGACGTCATAATTTGACAAGTACAAAGCTTGATCTGATCTGTATGAAAAAATAAATTCCTCTAAAATGATTAGTCCGATGGACACAAAATTTTCACAATCTGAGCGGCTCCTCCTCTTGAATTTTTTTAATGATAATTATGATATCATAGGTCACGTGGTACAGGCGCCATCTTGGAAAAATCGAAAAATGTTGCACTTCTATATCTCTAAAACCGCTCTATGGAAAAAATTGAAACATGGCTCATTGTAAAGAACTCCATATGGGGAATAGGTGTTGTTAATGATGACGTCATTGGTGCCATAATTTTGACGTCATAATTCGACAGGGATAACGCTTAGTCTGATCAGTTTGCAAATTATTGAGCATGATCTATGCAACAATTATATTAGAGAATATAAATTTATGATGTCATCCCTCACGTGTTCTAGCAGCCATATTGGGTCAAAGAAAAAAAAAACCTTCAAAAACAGAAGAGTTGGCTCACACCAAGTGACTGAGCAGGGTAAGTATTCTATGAATACCATCTAGTTTGGTCATGTCATCTCGATACTCAACAAGATAAACTTGCATAAAATGAGTCGTGACGTCCAGATGTCTGTCCGTCCATCTGTCCGTCCATTACCTTTTTGCAATTTTTGCTATTTCTCCCTTAATAACACGATGATTGTTCTGAATCTTGACACATGAATAAAAGATGGTAGCCTGCACAATCGCTTAGGCTGCAATTTTTCAATTTTGGATCATGGGGACAAGGGAGGATACTCCCTAAACTTTGAATCCCTTATTAGCTCCCATTGGACATAGTCCAAAATGGGGCTTATGGATTTGGTCAGGTCCATCCGTCCGTGCGTCTGCAACCATATATTGGACCAATTTGGTGTATGGACCAATTGTGTTCATATTTATTTGCACAAAGACTTTATTTGCACAAAGACTTTATTTGCACAAAGATAATACTTAACGGTATACATACGCACATCATTTAGTTTCGCAATGCGATCAAAGATGGCTGACTGGCGGCCATTTTAGTTGTAAAAAACCCAATGTTGAACACGTCCTCAATTATTTCTCGGACATGCATTTGCCGATGTTGTTGAAACTTTGCACACAGATAATGAATTAAGGCTTACATATGCACGTCTTTTATTTTTCAAAATCAGATTAAAGATGGCCGACTGGCAGCCATTTTGTTACTTAAACGTGTCTCCATCCATTTCTCGGACATGCATGGTCCGATTTTCTTCAAACTTGGCAGAAAGACAATACATGAGTATACATATGCAGAAGGTTTTGTTTTGTCATCTGACCAAAGATGGCCGACTGGTAGCCTTTAACTCCGTACAGCAAAATTATTAAAACCACGGTGGGGGCTATGACATTTTATGTCTTTTTCTTCTTGTTTAGCAACCATTTGCTCTGAAAACCGATAGAGACCTACTGAGTGTACTGGATGGTCCGCAGGATTGCCCAGTCTTAGATTTTATGATTACATATCAGGGTCCTCCCGGGGGATCAGGGGCGCTCCCAGGGGGGTCCACCCAAATCAGCAGCGATCTGAAGTACAACCTCAAGAGATGACCATCAGCCCACTTTTTGATGTTAGTGCTGGGAGGTCGGGGGTTAAAATCCCATCCGATTCAAACGGAAGACACGTGATGTTTCCTTGGTTGACGTTCAGCATTTAAAAGGACAGAGTATGGACAAACAATGCTAGGAAGGCAATGGCAAACCACAGAGTATAACCCTTGCCACGAAACCACGTACTTCAGCAGAACCAATGCTCTCTGTCAAGAGTAGGCATATCAAAATAATTTTGTACATGTGGTTGTATACACTCACGTCCAAACTGTTGGGCGAGGGTTCGAATCTCGGTCCAGCAAGAAACTGTCATCCTGGTGTTGCACAGGCAGTGTTGATTCATCAGTGTGTGAAAATGCTTATGGGGAGCGCCACAGCGAACAGCTCCCAGAAGATGAACAGCTCCCAGAAAATCAGAAAATGAACAGCTCCCAGAAAATGAACAGCTCCCAGAAAATACAAACAGAAGACTATGAGAAACTTCACGAGAGGTGTGTGTGTGTGTGTGTGTGTGTGTGTGTGTGTGTGTGTGTGTGTGTGTGTGTGTGTGTGTGTGTGTGTGTGTGTGTGTGTGTGTGTGTGTGTGTGTGTGTGTTGTTGGTTGTTGGTTGTTATGTCCATATGTGGGTTTCAGAAGGTCCTCCCAGTTCTCAAAGTATCCACCTCCGTTTCAGCAAGGGATCACGACTCATGGTTATGGAACAATCTGTGAAGTTTTCTTATTTGCAAAGTTTTGTTCTGAGGATTATTTTCAGTCAGTGTCGTCAGCGAGCCCTGAACAGCTTTCAAGTGTACTTTGTTTGCAGTAACTTGGGGGCCTGTTGGTCCATTGGACCAAATTTTCATTGGTCAGCACCGCCTTTTAGCATACTCGCCGACTGGACTCCGGAGTATTTTGGGTCCTCGGATTATTTTGGGTGCTCGGAGACTTTTGTGTCTTCTGAGTCTTTTTGATGCTTTGGGTCCTCTGGGTCTTTTTGGTTCTCGTGGTCTTTTGAGTCCTCAGGGACTTTTGGGTCATCTGGATCGTTTGAGTCCCCAGGAACCTTGGGATCATTTGGGTCCTTGGGACTTTTGAGTCATCTGGGTCTTTTGGGTCCTTTGGATCTTAAGGATCTCAGGGGTCTTAAAGAGTCTTCAAAGGTCGAAGGAGTCTCTGCAGTCCAAAGAGTTAAAAGGTAAATTTCAACAGCCCGTAATTAATAGACCCACAAAGTATGCCACACACACACACACACACACACACACACACACACACACACACACACACACACACACACACACACACACCTCATCCATTTTCGTAGATATTCCCAGGGATGTTTTATGTTTTTCCAGATCTCTGTACGGTTCTTCTTCATCATTGTCATTGCTCCAATTTTAAAACTTATACAATTTTGGCACTCTTCAGTTTCCAGGATCTTTTGACTTACTGTAATTTTCAAGATCTTGGTACAGGCACATCTTGTTTAAAGCGGCCTCATAGAACGCTCTTTTGGTGTCGTGCTAATTTTCCTGGAGGGCATTTTTACTATATAAAAGAAAACGTTTATTCAAATGTATGAAACGGTTCAAAAGTTCCGTGCGAGAACACGCACACGCTCAACCAATAAGAGTGAACCTTGAGCTCAACCAATGAGGATGGCGTACATTTGTTGTCGCTGCGCCAATCAGCATATGCCTCCACCACTTTTGAATGCTTCCTGCACAATCGCATTTACTCCGCCGTGGTAACTCTTTTTGCCTTGTTTTTGCGGGGTTTTTTTGTTGTTGTTTTTTTTTTGCAAGTATTTTATGCCATAATGTCTGAAAAAACACCTGTGAGTGCCAGTTCTGCTAAGGTGGCCAAACAGTTAAGGAAAAGCATCAGTATGGATATAAAAATGCAGGTGATAAGGTGCGTCGAGGCGGGTGAACGTCAGGTTGATGTTGGTCGGAGCTTGGGTTTGAATCCATCAACCATTAGAACGATTCTCAGGAATGCCGACAAGATAAGGCTTTCTGCCCAATGCACCACTTCGTTAACTGCAACAAAGACGACTCGTTCAAGGAGCATTTTCCTGGAGAAGATGGAGGGCCGGTTAAGCAAGTGGGTGGAAGATCAGATGCAGCGGCATGTGCCCCTAAGCCAGCTGACCATTATGGAAAAGGCAAGGAATATCTTCACCTACCTGCAGGAACAAGAAGGTGGCGGATCGACGACAAACACGTTTCAGGCCAGTCGAGGCTGGTTCGAGAAATTTAAGCGCCGCAATGACTTGCGCTCTGTACGTTTCTGTTGTGAATCTGTGAGCGCTGAGGATCAGGCAGTGTTTGGATTTCCTGGCCAACGATTGGCCCATTCTCCCGGGAGTATTTCTCACGGAATGCACTGTCGAGTACGTAAGTTGATTTTTTTTTTTCATTATGACCTCTTAGAGCACTGTTTCTTATAGGGCTCTAAGATGTTGGAACACATCCACAGCACTCTAAGGGGTCTGCATGTATATGTCGTTGCACACTTGCTTCTGAGCCGTCTAGCCTGCGTTTAAATCACAACTAAGTTATAAACTGTCGCCCAGTATTTCCGAGGCAAGGTGATTCATTAATGTGTGTGCAGCCGCTCGGATGGACGTTAAACTGGGAGTTCCATCTGTCGGCATTAGTTGTTGGATGTCAAAGATCCCACGGTGTCTTTCGCGAAGAGTAGTCGAGTCATCGCTGGCACCATTAAGACATTGCAAATTTCTGCCCCGACTTCCTGTGTCAAGGTGGCGTCCCGTCCTGGATTGTAACCATCACAAAGAAAATGGTCTGTACAGAGCATGGTACATGATGATAGTGATGATGGGGGTTCAGCATAGAAGGTGAACCCCAATTCTCTCGATTTATATTCCATATGTGTGGATTATTTGGTTTAGCACCGCTCCTGATGAGAGGGATAGTATAAGTGCATGAGGAGGGGTTCTTCGGCCCAGTGGCGAACTCAGATGGGCGAAGAGGGGAGCATTTCCCTCATCCCCCTTCCACTCCCCCGTTCTGGGTTGGAGGGGGAAATTCACAACCAGATCAACAAGTTCACCCAGAATTTAGCTATCTATTATATGTGTGTGTGTGTGTGTGTGTGTGTGTGTGTGTGTGTGTGTGTGTGTGTGTGTGTGTGTGTGTGTGTGTGTGTGTGTGTGTGTGTGTGTGTGTGTGTGTGAAGCATGTTTTTGTGGAGTTCTACTGGAGGTTTCTGATGTGGAATGTTAAACACCGAAATGATCGTTGTGATCTCCTGAGTTGATTAGGATAATTACCTACAAATAATCCGGAAGAATTCCCATGTTTCTAAACACGCGCCATGTTAAGGTGTATAGAGCAGCTTAATAGGTCAATCCACGGCATGACATTCCAATTACAAAATATATAACAAAAACAATGATAAAATCGTATCAATGCATTTATTAATTAATACTAATAGTATTAACAACAACAATAATTGTATCATTTGGCAATAATAATCACGAACGAGCACCCAAAATCACGAACACGTGATCACGAACTTTCTCGAGTCACCGTTTTTCGGCGGCAGATTCGCTACGTTGGCATATCACGAGGGCATGGTATAGAACAGGGGTCGTTTCGCCATGTCACGATGACAAAATAGGCCTGAGAGCAAAACAAGAGAAAGGATCATGTGGGAGAAACAGCTTTGTGAGCATCGTACTGTGAGGAAGAGAAGTTGCTGAGTAGGCCTGAATGGTTACTTCAGCAAATCATTCTCGATCATCTTGTGACGGTCTCCCAAAACGAATTTTTTGTCTTGGTAGCAGCGGCTACAGTGTTTCACAGGCCGGGTAAGCCTAGTGGTAGCTTAACGGCCAAGGTGGTTGCTTAAGATTGAGTAGGGTCTTCGTCCTCTTTCTGCCTCTAATTTTAAACCTCATTTGCACAATGTACTTGCTTAGCCGTTAGGGTGCTGGCTTGGGATCCGAGGATCCTGGGTTTGAATCCTGGTTGATCACTGAATTAACGCCAGGGGGGTTGACTCAGCCTGTCATCCTTCCGAGGTCGGCAAATTGAATACCAGTTCACTGGCAATTCCCTGTGTGTCGCAAGAGGCGACTAACAGGGTTGGTGGCAGGAAGGGCATCCTGCTGTAAAACATCGCGTCAAAAAGGGGACCACGGTGCCCAAAAAAGGCTGCTCTGCAGGGAAAAATCACCTCTAAAGGTGGTTCTTTTTTAGCTGCGATGAGCAGCTCTATGAGAGGACCGCGTTGTTGGTCTTGTTGTTGGGGTGCCTTTTTGAATAGCGCATGCGCATACACTCGGACGTGCGTTCGTATGAAGTAAGAACATCGCGGACTAAAATCGCGATTTGTTTGAAGAAACCAGAATAAATTTAGCAACAAAGACAACATGAATGTTTTCATATCAATCTCGTTTCACAGAACTTGACACAAATTAGGTGTAATTATTGAACAGCGCATGCGTATACACTCGGACGTGCGTTGGTATGAGGTAAGAACATCGCGGACTAAAATCGCGCATGCGTATAATTTAATGACTGGTCGAATTTGGTAGCGCATATTGCAACGGATATCCTCATGATTCTACACGTCGCAGCTGGTGACCACACTGTGGTCATTTTTCTCTAGTTTATATTTGAATGTACTTACTCTGTACTCCACACATTTGCTCCTTGAAGGTTTCCCCTTTCTCTCATGCTGATTGTCCTTTTGTTAATCTCCCAATCTACATCATCGAAGTCTGTCTTCATACCCTCATGGTTTGCCTTCCTGAAATCTAATAGCCCGACTCTACTATCCTGAACTATTAACTCTTAACAGAACCTTGCACACACTGTGTTATAGTCACACAAAAGGGTCAAATGGTCAGTGAATTAACAAGAAGACATCATACAGAGCACGATACTTGCAATATCCACCCTCCCCAAAATACAAAGTTGTCATGGATACATCAAATTGTCCATATCATTATGATTCTTCATCAAAGCCCTGGTCAATCGGATTAAAATTGATGATTTTTCAGATGAAAATTGATATTAGAAGTTTGACCTTGAGTTGACCTTTGACCTTTTGACCTCAAATAGTTGGTTTTCCCAATTCAGTGATGCATTATGCTATTGCTGTTTAATTTAAAAGTCAATCGGATGAAAAGTGACAATTTTTTCATTTGTAAATTTATCAGAAGTTTGACCTTGAGTTGACCTTTGACCTTTTGCCCTCAAAAATTGTAGGTTTCCCAAATTAGTGACTCAATATGCAAATGCTATTCAATGTTCAAGTTAATCGGATGAAAATTGATGATTTTAAAGGTTTGACCTTAAGTGGACCTTTGATCTCTTGACCTTAAAATAGTTGGTTTCCCAATTCAGTGAGGCATTGTGCAATTGCTGTTTAATTTCCAAGTCAATCGGATGGAAATTGATGATTTTTCAGATGAAAATTGATGATTTTGGAAGTTTGAGTTTGAAGTCACATACATGCACATGCATCCACACATATGTACACACACATCCATCCATACATACACACATACATACACACACATACATACGTACACCACATGGGCAAATACCTTTGACCTTTTAACCGTAAAAATAGTTGGTTTTCCTATTTAGTGACTCAATGTGCAAATGCTGTTCAATTTTCCAATCAATCAGATGAAAAATGACAATTTAAGACATTTCACCTCAAGATGACCTTTGACCTTTTACCTCAATATCAATAGACTTCTTCCTTATGACCAACTCTACCATCTGGTGAAGATCGGTTTAAAAAGTGTGACCTGGAGGCGACAGGATAGCCAAGGGGTAGAAAAACTTGCCTTGAAACTGTCTAGCCTGGGTTTGAATCCTGGGCCAGCTCTAAACTGTCAACCTGGTGTTTCATTGGCAGAGTGGTTCATCAGTGTGTGTGCCATCCCTCAGATGGAAGTAATAAACGGGTGTCCCTTCTGCCACCGTTCGTTGGTGGACATTAAAGATCCCAGGATGCCTTTCGCGAAGAGTAGTCGAGCTGTTAGCCACTACCATGGCCTGCCCTAATTTCAGACATGTATAAGCCACATACAGGTATATGCCGCAACCCAGCTTTCCTCTCCGCATGACCGGCGGGAGATAATGAGCCACCTTTAGAGGCCATTTTTCTCCGCAGAGCAGGGGTTGGCCTTTTTTATGCACTGTGGTCCCCTTTTTGAAGCAATGTTTTATAGCCGGATGCCCTTCCTGCCGCCAACCCTGTTAGTCTCCTCTTGCGACAAACACGGAATTACCAGTGAACTGGTACTCAATTTGCCGACTTTGGAAGGATGACAGGCTGAGTCAACCGCCCTGGCGTTAATTCAGCGATCGCCCGGGATTCAAAACCAGGATCCAAGTATCCCAACGCAAGCCGGCACCCTAACAGCTAAGCCAACACCAGGCTGCGGTGGGAGATACTGAATCTTCATATTCCAGCAGCCGATACGGCTTCATTGTCGAGGAACAATGAACGGCTCTTTTCAAATACGACTAAGGTAAAGAACTAATTGACATGAAAATGAATATCTTGAGAAAAGGTTGTTGTAGTAAATGTAATCAAAGTTTACCGTCACAATGGGTTTTGGAGTTTCTGGTATTGATGTCACCGGAACCGGAAATCATACTGCTCAACCATTTGTAAAGTACAAATGCCCTCCAGGCAGTTGAATTTTATATTATGCCACGAAATCGTCCATTCCATTACAAGTCACTTCCGTACAATATGTCTGCTGTCAGGACAAGTAAGAGAAAACGTAAAAGTTTCATGGTCTAATTCAAACCTTCTTCTATCTATGGACCAACTTCTATCTACCCATCCCAACTCTCTCTTCCTCATATGTGGTGATTTCAACTGTCACCATGCCAGTTGGCTGGGGGTGGGTACCTCTCTCACCAGCCATGGCTCTTCAGCAAAGGACTTCTGTGACTCACTGGGACTGACACAATCTGTCAATTTCCCAACCCGGATCTCAGTCAACGGAGAATCTTCTCTTCTGGACTTGGTTATGACTAACTTCCCTGAAAATGTCTGCTGCTCTTCTTCTGCTCCAATCGGCTCTTCTGATCATGTGCTTGTTAAAGTGGACATCTCTCTGACCATTTTCAGAGAGCCTCCTCAGCATCGACGAGTCTGGCATTTCACTCAGGCCAACTGGCACGGTCTTCAAGCAGCCATCAATCATCTGGACTGGTCTCCCATCTCTACTGCCTCTGACATCAACTCATCCTGGGAATTCTTCCAAAGTAAATTGCTCTCTCTCATGCACAGATTTATCCCTTCTCGTCTTCAGTTGTCATACCCTTCCTTCCGTCCATGGTACACGGAATCTTGTGGTGAGGCTATTGCCCAGAAACAACTTGCTTTCGTCTCCTGGAAAGCAAATCCAACGGAAGGAAATCTCATTTCCTTTCACAAAACCCGAAACAAGTGTGTGTCCACCCTCAGGAGAGCCAGGAAACAATATCTCTCCGTCCTCAGGACCGAACTCTCTTATCTGTCTCCCTCTTCCAAATCCTGGTGGCGTCTAGTGAAATCTGTTTCTGGTGTTTGTTCGCCCTCCATCCCATCCCTCACCTTAAATGGCCACACGGCTGACTCCGCACGTGAAAAAGCTGAATGCCTCATCTCTGTGTTTGCCTCTAAATCTTGTGTCCCAAACCCATCCCTCTCTGTACCCACCGTACCCAGTCGTACCCAGCTGCTCCTGGACTCTGTGTCCTTTCCTCCTGACAAGGTGGAAAAGTTTCTGTCAACCCTCGACTCTGATTCTGCAACTGGACCTGACGGCATCAGCCCACGGGTCCTAAAATCATGTTCTTCCGCTCTTTCACTCCCCCTCTCTGTTCTCTTCACCTTCTCTTTTGCTCAAGGTCATCTTCCATCTGCTTGGAAATCTGCCAACATCACCGCTTTGCACAAAAAAGGTGCAAAAACAGATCCCAGCAACTACAGACCAATCAGCCTTCTCCCAATTATCAGCAAAGTCATGGAATCCATCATTGCTTCAGATATGAAATCTTTCCTCTTCTCCAATGGCTTGATCTATGATCATCAATTTGGTTTCAGACCTGGACACTCCACTCTGGACATGCTGCTTCTGCTTTCTCAACAATAGATGGAGGTCCTCAATGCCAAACAGGAAATTAGAGCAGTCTCCCTTGACATATCACGTGCCTTCGATACGGTCTGGCACCCCGCTCTGCTCACCAAACTCTCCTCTTTTGGTATCCATGGAAATCTCCACGCATGGCTGGCGGACTTCCTCTCTAGTCGTAGTCAACGTGTGGCCCTGAATGGGTTTCTCTCATCTCCTCTTCCTGTTCAGGCTGGAGTTCCCCAAGGCAGTGTTCTGGGCCCTGTGCTTTTTCTGGTCTTCATCAATGATCTCTCTGACTCTCTTGAAAATCCTCTCTATCTCTTTGCTGACGACTCTACTCTCTGTCGCTCCATTCTTCATCCCTCAGATCGGCAGTCTGCAGCCTCCTCACTCTCTGCAGACCTTGACAAAATCACAGACTGGGCAAACAAGTGGAACATGTCTTTCAATCCTGACAAATCTCACACTCTTACGATGTCTCTCCGAAAAGACCGACTGGACAACCCTCCCATCCACTTTCTGAATAATCCTCTCCAAGAAGTTCTGTCACTCAAGCTTTTGGGTCTCACTATCTGCCATGATCTTTCCTGGAAAAACCACATTTCAAATCTGGCCTCCAAAGCCAGTCGCCGACTGGGCATCCTCCATCATGCGAAGTCCTTCCTTGGCACACCTGAGCTCCTCACCACATACAAGGCTTTCATCCGCAGCTCAATGGAATACTGCTCTCCCCTCTGGGCCGGTGCTCCTGCCTCACACCTAGCTCGTCTTCACGCTGTTGAAACCAAAGCATTCAGAATCATTGGAATCTCCCGCGATGAAGCTAACTCCAAGGGCCTCTCACTCACTCACCACAGGCAGGTTGGTGGTCTTTCCGTCTTCTACCGACTCCTCTCTGGCCTTGCCCCCCCCCCCCCAGCTCTCTCTGGGCTCTGTCCCGCAAATATTCCTACAGGTCGCACAAGATCTGCCTGCAACCCTCTTTTGGTTAAACTGCCAAAATCAAGACTCTCTGCTCACCTTCACTCCTTCATTCCTCTTTTCTCCCGCCTCTGGAACAAACTCCCTCACTCTCTTCAATCCCACTCCACCCTCCAAGTCTTTAAAACAGCTGTTCACCACCATATCTTATCTTCCCCCATCCAAAACCTTGATCTTTTCTACCCCCGCTAATTTCACCCCAATTCCACTTTTTGAAATACCAACTTTTGTCCTGGAAGTCCTTGGTGTCCTTGTGCTTTATACTTCTCCCTCCCCCCCCCCTTCCCACGCCTCCTCCCCCCGGGCCCTCTCCCTTCCACACATCTCCCTGCTCTCGGATGTTGTGTGTGTGTGTGCTTCCCCTTTTCTCCCCATCTTGTCTTCCGCTCCCTCTTTTTGTGTATTTTGTTTGTCTGGTCGATTTGTTTGTGAAGTTAATGTTAGCTCTTTCACGAGCCTCGATTCAGTATACAAAAAAAACCAAAAAAAAAACCTGCAGGTTTGTCAGTTTGCGGAAGAGCATGGCAGCAGGGAGGCCGGTCGTTTATTTGGAGTCGACGAGAAGTCTGTGCGAGCGTGGCGGAAACAGCAGCCAGCATTAAAAGACTTGCCAAAAACGAAACGAGCCAGGATGGGTGGATGTGTGAGGTGGCCCACAATGGAAGAAGATCTGAAGACTTGGGTTTTATCGCAGAGGGATGCGGGCCTTTCGGTATCCACAACGCTGATACTCCTTCGAGCTCAAGAGATGGCGAAGCTCATGGGTATTGCTGACTTTACGGGAGGACCTTCATGGTGTTTCAAATTCATGAAACGAAACAGATTATCCGTAAGAGACAGGACGATTTTTAGATTTTTTTCTCGATTATTTACCTTGGTCCCCTGTGGTTATGTCACCTGCTGTCTGGTGAAATACCGTGTAACCCGCATGAGTATCCTCCAAACTCCGCAGTTGGGATTTTAAAAACGAATTTAACATATAATCCGTGAGTTATTTGCGTGAAATTGCGTTTAGTCTTCTACATATTCTCATTAAAAGAGTTTTTTGAAAATTTGTGGCAAAATTTTGTGTTGTGGCCTGGACACATACACACATACACACATATACACAGAAACACACACATAAACACACACACATACACAAACATACACACACATACATACACAAATACACACACATAAACACACACACAAAAACATATGCACATACATACACACATATACACACACGTAAACACACACACATACACACACACAAAAACACACACATACACAAACATACACACATACATACACACATACAGACATACACACACATACATACACATACATACACATACATAAACACATACATACACATGTATATATGTGAAGAATCAGCTCTTCGTTTGCAAAAGAAGTCCACAAATAGCCTGAAAAATGGCGCAGCTTTATTAATAAACCAACTTATACGGATCCGGAGGAGGCCGACGTCTACAGCAATCTACAGCAAGAACATGCCACGTCAAGCCTTCCTGAAAACACATTGATTCCCAGTCCATTTATATAGGGACACGTTTTATCAGGAAATCTCCGAGGGAACAAACAACACTGGGAGAGGTTCCTCCCACCGTTATCATTCGGGGGAGTCAGCCCGTCCTTATCAATTGTTTTTCTGGGCTCCGAGAAAACAGAACTGTAACTCACAAAGAGAAGAGTGTATGCTTAGCCAAACAAACCCATATATTTTATGGGTTTGTGTACATGAGTAATCCAAAGCATGTTTATACAGAGTCATGCGTTTGCTGAGATTAAAACAAAATATATATAGTTAACGATAGGTTCATGTCATTCTACTTGCATTACGCAAAAAAACAAGCGCATGTGGGCGTGGTTTTACGACCAGCCTCGAAAAAAGCACACGTATACAGTTTGTTCAGCATGACCTCATTTTAAGCCTTCCCTCATCCAAAACTAAAACGAAGCAAAAACCCTTTATTTACTTTATGAAAATAGCATTTCTAGACAACATTTAAATCATAACACATTACGCCTAACGTCTATAACTGAACTTTAGGCAATAACAAATCTACTACTTGACATTCCTTCCTCTTGTCTCGTCGAGACAAAGTATCTTAAGAGACAACGTGCCACATCGGGCTTTATTGAAAAATAATTGCGTAATGCGGGTATTAAAAATAATTGTGTAATGCGGGTATCTCCCAAGGGCATATCGTGCGCCCAAAGCGCCTCGCCCGTGCATTTGGCGAACGTGTCGTGTGGTGCGTGCTCGGAGCCTGAGGGCTCAGAACATGAAAGTCCATTAACGTTTCGGATCCACAACGAAGAGGTCTGGTCCAGATGAGGTTCTGCTCCGCCAGAGGGTGCATCACTTCCCCTGCGGAACTGGCTCCCCCCACCCTTTGCAGACCCAGTCCTTGCAGATCTTCGAAGTTAATCAACGATCATGCCCATGAGGTCCCTCACGTGTTGCTGTTCTGGGGAATACAAAATGTCGTCAGTATCTTGTGTCTCAATTTCCTGGTCAGGGTACAGAGCGTAAAAATCCGAATCCGAATCACTTGAAGCAAAGAGATCCGCAACATGTGGATCAAAGAGATCCGAAACATTTGGATCAAAGAGATCCGAAACATTTGAAGAAAAGAGAGGGACTTCCTTTATGTCAAAGTCTCCCATGGGCGCCTGGTCGGCTTGCGGGTCTAGGATATCCACGTCGGGTCCCTCGACCGCCAGACCCAGTGTCGCAATCAGATCCATAGTTGGGTCAGAAGGGGGCGTGCAGCTGTCCGCTTGTAATACATAAGCAGCGTTAGCCAGTACACGCAAGGGGTTTATAGCACAAGTATCACAGTCATCACATACACCGTTACAGGCAGCAGCCAGTTCCCACATGGGATCCACACAAGTATCACAGTCGTCACAAAATTCAATGCAATTTTCTGGAGCGCCGGTCACGTCTGCCTTGTTGAAGGACCCGTTCAGGTCGACGGCCTCTGTGGTCAGAACCATAGTCGTTGTCGGCGGCTTCTTCACTTTCCATCCTGTAAAATACTTTCTCATACAGAGGAGGACTGGAGATTTCATTAGTGCCCCCCAAATTACTACCCCGATTATCACAGCCAGTGCGGTCAATAACCACTTCACTATGGTGCCCGTCCATCCCTGGAACCAGTCAGTGAGCCAGCTAAATGTATAAGAATTTTCGCGCGCGATCCGATCGATCGTCAGGGCGTGGCTAGTTTCCCTTAGTCTCACTTCTGCATCACCATTGTACGCATGTGAATTACCGTGTCCAATAGTATGTCATGAGCCGTAGCGGTGTCGTTTGCCACCTTTTCTAGGGCCAAAGCCAATTTGTCTATCCGGAAACTATCCATGACTGTGCCCGCTCCTGGGAAGAAGAAACCAAACACCTTTTCCCATAGACTCCCGTGTAGTTTAGTGGTTCCATCTTCGTTCATGACTGACCTCTTATAACGCCTGTCCAAGGACTTTGGGTCTAGCTCATCCAGTATCTCAACGTCAGGAAGGACTGAACCCAGATAACATGTGCCCCCCCAATTATTTGGTAAATAGGGGTAAGCCTTGTCGCCGCATATAAACATTGTCCCATGGGGTGGGACCAGGTGGGTGGATAAGCCCTGGAGTCCCTTTACCACCCCATTAATCCTACTAACCCCCCTAGAGAATGTTATAGCCGTTATGTTGTGGTTGCGTTTATCTTGCAGTACTATTCGTAATGTAATCCCCGAGCTCCCTTGTCCCAGCTTCCCGGGGTGAGTGTAGGCGCATTCTGATTCTCCCATACGCAAGTGGCCGGAACCCTGGAGGCAGACCTTCCCTTTCTGTGGTTTGACCCAGACGGGGGCAGGCCTCTCGGCCACATGGGCAATCATTGACGGGCGATAATTAAATTGTCGATTGCAACTCTTGCCGTTGTCAACCCCTTCTCTTTCCAGCGTGGTGACTAAACATGGGGAATCGATAGGTTGTGAGCAGAGGTCATTGAGGGACAAGGGTAGCACTATCATGTGTATTCCTGTGGTGCCTGCTTGGGGAAAGCGCATGCACGACCAGCAGTGTGTCCTATTTTGAATTGTTGCCACCTCCCTGGCCACTTTCCAATATGTGTTTTCCCCCCTCTTTGGGGCCTTATCCTGGGGTTGTGGCGTGAGTATGTATTCGATGCATGGTATGTAGTTCCTTTCGCCACCGGCCGCGCCAGGGGTCCAGACGCTGCACCGGACCTGCATAGTCATGTCTTTCCCTAGGCGTGTGCGTGTTTGTAGCTTAAAATCAGGGGTTCCCCATTGGTATCCTGGTTGGGCCAAGGTCTTAATGCTAGCTTGCCCGTCTTCCCGGAACTCTCGTTGCTTTTGTAGTATCATGCCAACGCGTCCAGGCCCTGCCGACAGTGCTAGCCATTTTACGTTCACCCAATTTGTGTGCAGGGCTTTCTGTTCGAAACATGGTAGTGATACTCTTTGTCCCCATGTTACGGTGAGGTGTCGGGTTTCGTTTTCGCATCTATTGGAATCGGAGTTTCCCCTAGCTGCTGTCGCTATCAATAGTATTGTACCTATGATTAGGCCCATCCTTACTGTGTTCTGGGGGTGTGGTGTCTGGTGTTTGTATGGCCAACTTACAGTGCGTGGCGTGGATCCACGAGGTCTTGCCCTCGCAAAAGACTGCCGTTGGTGTAGTCAGCAACACCTGGACTGGTCCCTTCCACCTTGGTTCCAAGGCGTTCTTGCAGGTGAAGTGCTCCACGAACACCTGGTCTTTTTCCTCTGGTGGAACACCTGATCCACAAGTCTCCTGGGAGCGCCTGGTCTACAGGTCTCCAATTTCCTAATCCACTTTTTTCCAAGTGGATCCAATTTTATTCAATATTCAATTTTTAAATTCAATCCCATTTAATCCAGTCCAATTCAAATTAAATTCCATCCTTCTCTCAGCATCCCATTACCTGTTTCCAACATCAATAAAAATAAAATTATAAAATTAATAAAAAATCAATCATCTCAACTCTCAAATCGAATCAAAAAATAAAAATAAACGAAAATTACTTCAGCGAGAGTTTCAACTAGAATTACCACAAACCAACCACCTTTAACCTCCATTAACACAAACACAAACCACCATTAACCTCGATTAATACAAACAAACCACCATTGACCTCCATGAACCTCCCCCTATTATTTATTTATTTTCACGAATAAACAAATAATAGAAATAACCTGGTCTACTTCCAATTTCAATTCTGGTCAGTTCTGGTGTCTGGTCACACACAATGTTTTCCTCACCCACTGTGATTCGCTCACAATAGATTCTCACTGTTATGTCTGAAATTAAGCTACCCTACTGGGTATTCGTGAAGGGGGTCCATCTTTCCCAACCCCTTCCTTCACACCAGCCACTTCACGTTGTCCACCATACTCACTGAATTGTCATCAATTCTGAAATTCGTCTCATGAAAACACATTCAAGAGTCCGGTGTGACAGACAGCCAAACACATAGACACGCCGAAGACCCCAGGGTACCCATCAAACTAGCTTGTCCCCAGATCAACAACACAGCGAAACATGTAATTTTACTAAAATAATCACTTACTCGTAACTAGCTGGATAACTAGCATAACTAGCTCAACACCTGGAACTCATAACTAATACTCATACCACTAATTACTCATAATAACTCATAATTACTTCTGTAATTACTCATGCCAATACTTACTCAAAATAATGTAATATCCCAATCTTCACCCCTTATGCAAATCGAAGCACCCCGGACAACCCACAACCAATATCAACCACTGTAGCCGCCTTCCCCTCCAGGCAGCCACACACAGCCACATACATCTCCATCCACGTCACACAAGACAACAGCCAACGAGTGTGTCCACCACACAGAAACCTTTGGCAATGCAACAACCGAACTCCCAGACAACCAACAACAAAACCCAATCCATCTCCATGGCTCATCAAGCAGTTCCAACTTAATCCAGCTTCACATACCGATTTCCCCAAAAACTCGTGAAACTTCACCCCCATTTTGGAAAAACCCTGGACTAAACCCTGACACCCTAAATAACTTCAGACCCATCTCCAACCTACCCTTTCTGTCAAAAGTTTTGGAACGTGCTGTGGCCACTCAACTCAAACATCACCACTCTGCCAATAACCTGTATGAAACATCCCAATCCGGATTCTGCTCCAGCCACAGTACTGAAACTGTTCTCCTCAAAATCACCAGCGACCTTTTCTCTCCTCTGATGCCGGCAACCTCAACATTTTCATCCTCCTCACCTCAACGCCTCCTTTGACATCATCAATCACACCATCCTCCTCACCCTGTTTAGACCAGCTTGTGCCTATTAAACCCAAATCAGTTCACTCCCAAGCTTCACATGGACCACCTACAGCACTGCAAAGATGTCCTCTACTCCACCTACTACCCTCAAATTATCCACTCTGGCTCCGGAATCCCAAAAGCACTCTTCTCTACAATAAACGAACTAAATAAACAAACTTTACAACGTGAACAAACTCCTCAGCTCCCTGGATACCACCACCTTGCTCCACACACCTGTTGGTGCACACCTGTGCACTCACACCTGGTGCCACCTGCACCCTCCTTCCTTCCTGGACCATTCATCCAAAGCAAAATTGACAGCATCTACAACAGCTTAATCACCACAATTCACTCCCCCTTAAGGTGTCCCCCAAGGTTCAGTTCTTGGCCCCCTCCTCTTCGTCCTGTACCTATCCCCCCTTGGTCACTTAATCCGTCATGCACCATAGCCAATGCACCATGGTCTCCAATTCCACTGCTTCACCGATGACATCCAGCTTTTTCATCTCCACCAAATCGTGCTCCACCACCACCCACTCTATCCTGACAAACTGCCTAACTGAAATAAAATTCTAGCTTCAGATCAGCTTCCTCGAACTTAACTACGCTAAATCTGAATTAATCTTCATTCCCCCCAACATCGATGGTTTCCCAGTATCCACATCCGGAATCTTGGCATCATCATTGACCAAAACCCTCTCCTTTGAAAAATACACTAAACAGATCATAAAGACCTTAAACCTTAATCATAAAAACTGAAAAATGCTTCGCCATGGAATAGTCCACCACTCATGTAAATAATCATAAGAGTTCTGCGAAACATCTCCATCTTTAAAACTTAGCCAACCAAATTTAAACCACATGTTTTCCCCCCAAAAAACAAGTCACATTCTTTGTATATTGCCAACATTGTTCATCGTTTAAGTATCATCCAGACCTAAATTTTTATAAACCATCAACTTGTAGATGCATTTATTTATATCCCATTAACCCAAGAACTCTCAATTGCTTGGTTATATTTTAGTAATGTCATATATCCATATTTCTTTTCCAAATTGTTCCTGATATACACATTAATCCCATCTGTCTTCGTTTCCAGATGAACTCAAATCAGGAAATCAACACAAATCCTTATTACCTCCAATCAATTCAAAATTAAATCAAACAATTCAAAACCAGATCGGATCAGCGATCAGAAATCACTTTTCCAATCAACACATTCCAAGCAACAATTCATTCAAAGACCAAGCTTAAAAACACAACTCTCATCTTACTGTGACAAATAAGCAACCAACCTACTTCACACTAAAACAAATAACTTTTCATCACCCCTGTCTTCTCCACCGCCTCTTACACTTAAACAGATCATAATTACTCACTCATACACTATTGCCCATCACCCAGTTGCCCCAGACCCAAACACAGGTTTGAAATCCCAGTAGGTTGTTCTTCAATCCCAACCATCATGTGATCCCAACATCTCTCCATTTATTTCGTTCCTCATGGGGTTGGTGTTTTATGGCCTTTACCTCTTACCCAATCACACTGCACATTATTCCCCGTCCTTGATGGATAATTTTACATCCAGATGGGCACAGCATCCCATTTTTGGCGACCCAGCCCTAAAACAAGCCCCTGGACTCCTTGCAGGCTGGACCAAAACCCCCGGACCTGCCTCCATGGAACAATGACGCCTAAGCACTCAATTAGCCCTCCCAGTACCGAAGACTTACAATCAGACCGACAGACAGACAAATAACAGAGGCATGTCGCCAGCCCCAGCACAGGACATCCCCTTTCCGGGCAGGCATAATATAATCCACAGCATCGAAATGCCAACTTCTATCCGGGGCCTCGCAAAGCCAAAATCCATGCATGCGTGCTCCATCATGCAACCCGATCTGTACTCGGTGCGCCCGGCGCCCCCTATACTCAGTGAGTTATAATAACCACAATATCTCTGGCACCCAACTCGTGATACCACAATTTAATCCACGTTACTTGCATCTCTTCATCCTCACAAATGTCCTCCATTTTTAACGTGACTCAAATCCATCTCAAATCCCCACCGCTCGGCCCGGTTAAATTAAATTCCAAGCGTACTGTATTCTCTGTCCACTAATTATGTACATGATTTTGGTTTTACCCACAATATAATGTCCCGATATTCTCCAGATTTAAGTCCTATATATCCTGTCGTTAAAGCAACACCCTGTAGACTGACTCCGCCTGTCGTTCTTCCAAGGATAGTGAATTACCTCTGACCTTTCCCTTGCATATCTCGAACAAAGGTCAACTAAACTTTAAAAGGTCAAACTTCGAATTGGGGTAACCAGCGCTTTATTATCCCACAAGTAATGCAAGTCCGGCGTCATTCCCTGCATGAACCACATCCAGACAGACAAATGACCCTTATTGAGGCTCTACATCGCAAAATGCTAGCTTCTACGAATCCAACAACCGTCACACTTCGTCCAAGGACCTTCCGTACGAGGCGTGCTTCACAATGCCCATCGCACATCCTTCCTCGTTCGCACAACGCTTCATCAACGCACCTCCTCGCGCCCACACCTTGGCACAAGCCACACCACATACCGACAGTTGAAACCTCGATATTCCTCTTTCCTCGGATCAGCGTTCTGTTGAAAACGTGACATTTCTGCTCAAATTATTGAATTTCCAAATACTCTCCCTGCAGCGCCCGTGAGGCAGCTTGTCCCACATTATCTGCCCTCAGACCCATATGTGTTTTAATAACAACCTTACCAGCATCGCTCGCCAGCATACCCTTTGTCCGGCGCATCGATATTCGATCATCCCAAATGCTTCGATGCATCTTCCAGCCGCCACTCCGCACTGTACCTTACTGTATGAACAAGACTTCCTGTTGGAACTTGACTCCGGAAATTAATTACTCTGTCTAGAAATCGTTTAATTTAACCATCCTAAATAAATCCATCCATCTATCCATCTTATAAATCCATCTTAAATAACGTATTCGTCCTGTGGCATTGCCTGGCATATATGTCACAGCCGGCCACTATTCCGACATGGCTCATGACTCATGTCTAATTCTGACAAGAAGATGAAGGATGAAGGACATGATATGAAGAAGAAGATTCTGACAAGATACTGACATGTGAACGTCCGACATCCAGCAAAGTCGAAATGACCCACAATGCATTTGGGCACACACTTCCTCTGAGAGTGGGCGAGTTATCGCCGGCACTCTGAGCAACCTCATACAGCACACCCGTGACTCGCGGCTCGCTCGGCTCCTGTCTGAACACACAATATCCCTCTACCCAAACTTCCACGGAGCCGCACGGCGGAAACACAGGTTTGTACCACCTTTTGACAAAACGAACATGGCCAGGATTCTCGGATAGACGCTAAAATTCACAACACACATGACAAAAATCCGATTTAAATTCAGAGATCGCCGATCGACCTGGCACTACCATCTTAACGCGATGACGCCACGCCGCCCCCCGTCTTGGCGCGCACCCTCGTGCCTCCACACGAATCCCAACACTCCCTGCACGCCGCTCTATTCGCGTTCGCGGCGGGGTTTACCTCGCGTTGGGACATGCAGTCGGCTGTCATAACAAAGTGCTGTCATAACAAATCCACGACCTGACATGTAGTGAGCTGTCAGAACATTGAGCTGTCAGAACTCATCCCTAGCTAACAGGATCTCCGACGCTTGACCTCTCTGACCCAAAATGCACTATATGACACCAATTCCAAAGGTGAGCTGCCTCAGCGATACATCCCACACATACAATCCACAATATCTGCCACAATCTCTGCCATTGCAATTCAAGTAAACACACATATTGATTCGAATTCTGCAACCATCTCCAATAAACCGCTTCATATCAACAGTAGATCGACAAGGGCACTCCGGGTGCTTTCCTGACCCGATTTATATCAATTCGCTTCCCAAACAACTCCCAAACAGATGAAAATCCGGACTCAGTTCAGGACCTCGCCTGTTCTCTCGGATAGACGTTAAAATGGACATTCCCGGCCTGAATTTCCCCCAAGTCGAGCAGATCACTTACAAAGTTTCACACCGAAACCCTCTGCTTTGCACATGACACACAGACAAACACATTGGCCAGACACACACGTCAATTAATATCCCAATATACATTCATTCCTCATTCATATCCTCATTCATATTACGTCTCTCATTCAAGGAAAAGGATTTTTTGGGACGGGTTTGGACGGGGGGTGGGTTGAGGTGGAAAGGGGAGGCAGGGCGGGGGGTGTTGGGGTGTTGCCTAGAGCCCCGGGACTGAGCTCAGGTCTTGGGGGGGTGGGGGGTGTTGCCTAGAGCCCCGGGACTGAGCTCAGGTCTTGGGGGGGGTGGGGGGTCTTGGTCTGGTATCTGGTCCAGCGGCATCACTCGCTGTTTTACTTGTTTAACTACCTCCTTAATTGTTTTGTCCTGAACTTTGCTTCCTGAACTTGCTTCCTTTGGCTCTGAAGCTTCAAATTCCTACAATGCAGCTCCTGCTTCAATTTTCAATATTTCAAAACCTAACCTGTCCTTCTCACCCTCTGGCCACCTGGCCCATTTCCTGTGAGCTTATTTATTTTCTCTTGTCCACCAGATCCTGGCCTGCTTTATCTGGACCTCTTGTCTAGAACTCAGTCTAGAGCTTTCTGGCTTGACCTCGTAGTTGTCACTACCTTCTTGTCAAACCTACCTGGTACCTACGCATTTCACCCTTCCTGGCCATGTCCCTTTGGCCGTCTATCTAAGTTTAGCCACAGCCCTTCGTTCCCTGGCATGCAATGGCATACCCCATCTTGTCTCTGGGCTGTTCCTTCCTGGAAAAATCTTGGCCACCTGGTTTCAACCTATATGGCTGTCCGACCTCATTTTCCCCTCCTGGTGCTAACTGTAACTTTAAGCTTCCTGTTAAATCCTTACTGATATCCTGCGCAAAATCTATCCTTAGCTTTTTACCCTTAATGTTTATCCAGCGCAAATATTGTAACGTTACTCTTACTATCCTTACTTGTTTATCCTGGCTTTAACAAAGCTACGCCATTCTGAGGCCTAAATGAGCCTCTACTTACAATTTCTGTTCGAGTGCAGACAGCGGGGAAGACAAGGAGCCTAAGCCCGCGCGAGGGAGGAAGGTACGAATTTGGAATAATAGCCCTCTGATATAAAACAACTCCCACCTTTAGTCAAATCAACGTGCCGGCGCCGGCCTCAGGTCAGCCTTCCTCCTGTCCCTCGGGCTCCGTTTCCCGTCCTCCGCGTCTGTTGACACCCCACTCCTGGTACCATCTGTGAAGAATCAGCTCTTCGTTTGCAAAAGAAGTCCACAAATAGCCTGAAAAATGGCGCAGCTTTATTAATAAACCAACTTATACGGATCCGGAGGAGGCCGACGTCTACAGCAATCTACAGCAAGAACATGCCACGTCAAGCCTTCCTGAAAACACATTGATTCCCAGTCCATTTATATAGGGACACGTTTTATCAGGAAATCTCCGAGGGAACAAACAACACTGGGAGAGGTTCCTCCCACCGTTATCATTCGGGGGAGTCAGCCCGTCCTTATCAATTGTTTTTCTGGGCTCCGAGAAAACAGAACTGTAACTCACAAAGAGAAGAGTGTATGCTTAGCCAAACAAACCCATATATTTTATGGGTTTGTGTACATGAGTAATCCAAAGCATGTTTATACAGAGTCATGCGTTTGCTGAGATTAAAACAAAATATATATAGTTAACGATAGGTTCATGTCATTCTACTTGCATTACGCAAAAAAACAAGCGCATGTGGGCGTGGTTTTACGACCAGCCTCGAAAAAAGCACACGTATACAGTTTGTTCAGCATGACCTCATTTTAAGCCTTCCCTCATCCAAAACTAAAACGAAGCAAAAACCCTTTATTTACTTTATGAAAATAGCATTTCTAGACAACATTTAAATCATAACACATTACGCCTAACGTCTATAACTGAACTTTAGGCAATAACAAATCTACTACTTGACATATATATATATATATATATATATATATATATATATATATATATATATATATATATATATATCTACACACATATATACACACATACATACACACATACATACACACTCATACATACATAAATACACACATACATACACACACATACATACATACACTACATGGCCAAACGTATACGGACACCCCTTTTAAATAGTGCATTCAGCTGTTTCAGCCACACTCATTGCTGACAGGTGTATATAATCAAGCACACAGCCATGCAATCTGCATAGACAAACAATGGCAGTAGAAAGGGCCATACTGAAGAGCTCAGTGACTTTCAACGTGGCACCGTCATAGGATGGCACCTTTCCAACAAGTCAGTTCGTCAAATTTCTGCCCTGCTAGAGCTGCCCCGGTCAACTGTAAGTGCTGTTATTATTAAGTGGAAATGTCTAGGAGCAACAACAGCTCAGCCGCGACGTGGTAGGCCACACAAGCTCAAGGAACGGTACTGCCGAGTGCTGAAGTGCGTAGCGCGTACAAATCGTCTGTCCTCGGTTGCAACACTCACTACCGAGTTCCAAACTGCCTCTGGAAGCAACGTCAGCACAACAACTGTTTTATTTGGGGACTTCATGAAATGGGTTTCCATGGCCGAGAAGCCGCACACAAGCCTAAGATAACCATGCACAATGCCAAGCGTCGGCTGCAGTGGTGTAAAGCTCGCCGCCTTTGGACTCTGGAGCAGTGGAAACGTATTCTCTGGAGTGATAAATCACGCTTCACCATCTGGCAGTCCGACGGACGAATCTGGGTTTGGGGGATGCCAGGAGAACGCTACCTGCCCAAATGCATAGTGCCAACTGTAAAGTTTGGTTGAGGAGGAATAATGGTTTGGGGCTGTTCTTCATGGTTCGGCCTAGGCCCCTTAGTTTCAGTGAATGGAAATCTTAACGCTGCAGCATACAATGACATCCTAGATGATTGTGTGCTTCCAACTTTGTGGCAACAGTTTGGGGGAAGGTCCTTTCCTGTTTCAGCATGAGAATGCACAAAGCAATGTCCAGGGAGTTGTCAAAACATCTGCATGCCAACAGAGGGTGATGGGATATGTTATTTACAAATATTAAACAAGCACCTGTATGTTTAGCATTTGTGTGTAAAGATGATTGCTTATTACCTCCACCACCAAAGGAGAGAGGAGGTTATGTTTAAACCACTGGTTGTTTGTCTTTTTAGCTCACCTGGAACGAAGTTCAGGGGAGCTTATGTGATGGCGTCCGTCCGTCCGTCCGTATAAACACTTGCAACTTCTTCTCCGAAACCGCTGAAAGGATTGTGACCAAACTTGGCACAAATGATGTTTGTTGTGTTGTGATGAAAGTTTCTTCACGGCATTAAAAAAAGTCGGGGTCTAAGGGGGTTTACCGGGGGTCAAAGTGGACCCAAGTTTGACCCCCCCACCCCCCCCAAAAAAGGTATTGTGCTTTCTTTTATGAAACTAAATACAATTCCGATGAAACTTCACCACAACCTTCACCACCTGTGAGGTCCCAAAGTTTATTCACTGCATTGAAAAAATCTGCCCCTTTGGGGGGCTGCGGGAAGGTTTCCCCCCAAAATAGGTATTTGCTTTCTTCTCAGAAACTCCACAGGCAATTTCGATGAAACTTCACCACAAACTTCGTCACTCGTGATGAATCAATGTTTGTTCAAGGTATTAGAAAAATTGGGGTTTGAGGAGGTATATGGGGTTGGGGGGGGGGGTTACCCACCGAAATAGGTCCCTCAAGCTGCCCACCTTCTGGGAAGCACATGCCGCCGTCTGGTTCGCGCAGGCGGACTCCCAGTTCGCCCTGCATGGCATCACGGAGGACGCCACCCGCTACCATTACGTGGTCGCCGCGCTCGGCTCCGCGACCGCCACCCGCTGCCTGAGTTTCCTCCAGAACCCGCCCGCTGACGGCAAGTACGACGCCATCAAGGCACTTCTGCTGGGCGCGTTCGTCCTTTCCCCGGCTGAGCGCGCACGACGCCTGCTCGACCTACCTGAGCTCGGTGATACGTGCCCGTCCGAGCGCATGGACTACATGCTCGCGTTGCTCGGCGAGCACCCCTCGGATTTCCTGTTTCAGGAGCTCTTTCTTCGCCAGCTCCCGGCCCCGGTACGGGTCGCCCTGGCAGGTACGACCATCGTAAACCCCCGCGACCTCGCCAAGGAGGCCGACAAGATCGCTTCGGCAAGCCAGCTCGCCGGAGCGGCGAGCCAGCTCATCGGGGTGGCGGCCGGGAGCCTTCCCGCCCACCCGCCCGGCGCCCGTGACGCAGTCTCCTTCCCGGAGCCCGCCGGGCCGGCACGACTGGCAGCGGCGACGCCGCGTCGCCCGGTCCCGACGCGTCGACCGGAGCCCCCGCCGGACCCGGCCTGGTGCTATTTCCACGCCAGGTTCGGGCGGCAGGCCCGATCATGCCGACCCCCGTGCATGTTCGGCAAGTCGGGAAACGGGCGAGCCGGCGTTCCCTCCCAGCAATGAACGCCGGCCATTCCGGAAACCTGCTGTTCATTGCGGACCGAGCGTCGGGGCGGCGCTTCCTCTGCGACACCGGCGCCCAGCTGAGCGTCATTCCCGCTTCGGCGGAGGACAGGCGGGCCGCCGTCTGCGGCCCCCCATTGGTCGCGGCCAACGGCTCCGCCATCCGCACTTTCGGCCCACGCACCGTCGCCCTCCGCTTCGGCAGCCAGCTCTTTCACTGGGAGTTCGTGACGGCGGACATCCCCATGGCTTTGCTCGGGGCCGATTTCTTGTGCGCCCACGGGCTGCTGGTAGACGTGAAACGCCGGCATCTCGTCAACGCCGAGACTTTCAGCTCCCTGGCGTGCGCCTTGAGCCGGGCCGCACCCACCGAGTTTTCCTGCACCCTCCCATTGGCGGACGACTTCGCACGTCTCCTCGCGGAGTTCCCGACCCTCACGCGGCCGACGTTTTCGGCCATCGTGGTGAGGCACGGCATCGAGCATCACATCCCCACTACGGGCCCGCCGGTGTATGCCCGGGCTCGCCGTCTCGACCCCGCCAAACTCGCTGTCGCCAAGGCCGAGTTCACGGCGCTGGAGCGCCTCGGCATCGTACGGCGCTCCGGCAGCGCCTGGGCCTCTCCGTTGCACATCATCCCGAAGCCGGGGGGGGGGGGCGGATGGCGGCCATGCGGCGACTACCGCCGCCTCAACGACGCCACTACCCCCGACTGGGACCCCGTCCCGCACATCCAGGATTTTTCCGCCCGGTTGGCGGGGCGGACCATTTTTTCTAAAGTGGACCTGATTCGGGGGGTACCACCAGGTGCCCGTTCGCCCGGCCGACATCCCGAAGACGGCCGTGATCACACCTTTCGGCCTCTTCGAGTTCCTCCGGATGCCCTTCGGCCTCAAAAACGCGGCACAGGGGTTCCAGCGCCTGATGGACGGCGTGCTGCGCGACCTGCCGTTCCTGCTCACCATGGTGGACAGGACCACCAGGTGGCCAGAGGCCGTGCCCCTCACCTCCACCACCACCGCCAACGTGGCGCAGGCGTTCATCGCCACCTGGGTCGCGCGCTTCGGCGCACCGGCGGACATCTCGTCTGACCACGGCCCACAGTTCACGTCCGAACTTTGGGGCGCAGTCGCCCGCTCGTTGGGAGTCACTCTGCACCGCACCATGGCCTACCACCCCCAAGCACTCATGGCCGGCCTCCAGGATGACGGGTGGGCCGACTGGCTCCCGTGGGTCATTTTGGGCCTCCGCACGGCCCCCAAGGAGGACCTCCAGGCATCCACCGCCGAGCTGGTGTACGGCCAGACTCTCCGCGTCCCGGGCGAGTTCGTGCCCGACGCCACCAGCCCCTGGTCCGCCGCGCGCCAGCGCACGGACTTCCAGGAGGCCGCCCAACGTTTCGCCCCGGTGCCAACGTCCCGCCACGGCGACCCCCACTCCTACGTCCCCCCAGCACTCCGCACGGCGGAGTACGTCTTTGTGCGCCACGATGCGCACCGGGGGCCGCTCCGGCCACCTTACGACGGACCCTCCGGGTCCTACGCTGGGACAACAAGTCCTTCATCGTCAGCATCGGCGGTCGGGGGGACCGGATCTCGCTGGACCGCCTCAAACCGGCCCACATGGACGTTGGCCAGCCGCCACGGCTGGCTCTGCCACCGCGGTGTGGCCGCCCCCCGTCCACTACACCCACCCGTCCGACCATCCACCACCACACCGGACCTCCCCCCCACCCCCCACCCCCCCGCGACCGGCCAGGGGTCGTTTCGGTCGGGTCATCCGGACCCCCCTCAGGTTGACCTCCCTGGACCAAGTCCATTCTGGGGGGGGGCGTGTGTAGCGACCCATGGGTCCCCCAAGCAAGACCGGCATCAGAATCTCCTTGCTCCAGCCGGTGACGTCACCGGCGGGGATCCACGGCGCCAGAGTGGCTGGTCACGTGACCGCCAAAGCGTGCCGTGCGTGCGGGTATAATGAGCTACACTTGTGGATGACGTGACCACCGAAGCACGCCTCGCTTGAGAGGCGTGGCTTTCGGTTTCTGTTTCGGTTTCTGTTTTTGCTTTATAAGGCAGCCCGATAAACGGGCTTTTTAGTGTTCCCGAGTTGGTTTTACGAATAAACATCTTCTCGGACGAGTTTGTGCCTTGCCATCCTTTTATCCGTATTCTGCTGGAGTCCGGACTCCTTCAATATTTAACAAAGTTGTGGAGGAGTTCTGACCAAACTAGCTGGATTCGTTGGACAGGTGACAAGAACAAGCCGATTAGATTTTGGTTCAGGTCCGGATCCAGATCCGGCCTGCCTATCGGTGGATACAAAACATAAACTGTTGAGCCTGGCGGAGGGTATGCGCTCTACCTATTACTTTAGTACTGATGTGAAGTTATTTAATATTTCTAAAATGTTTTATTTTTGTCAGGATGTCCACGCGATGCCAAAAACAAAGAAGAGGAAGAGTACATTGAACGGTGATGCCAAATCCCAGTCGGATGACAGAAATGAAATACAGAAAGAAACAGAAATGGTAAGGAGAAATGTTACATTGATTTTGTTTACAAACACATTAGGTACAGGGCCTACAGGAAGTATTCACACCCCTTGACTTTTTCCACATTTTGTTGTGTTACATCTTGAATTTAAAATGGGTTAAATTGAGATTTTTTTTTGTTACTGATCTACACAAAATACCCCATAATGTCAAAGTGGAATTGTTTTGTTCGAAATTATTTCAAAATAATAAAAAATGAAATAGAGAAATATCTAATTTACATACATTACATGACCAAAAGTATGTGGACACCCGAACATCGAACATCTCATTCCAAAATCATGGGCATTAATATGGAGTTGGTTCCCCCTTTGCTACTATAACAGCCTTCGCTCTTCTGAGAAAGCTTCCCACGTGATGTTGGAACATTGCTATGGGGATTTGCTTCCATTCAGCCATAACAGCATTAGTTAGGTCGGGCACTGATGTTGGGTGATTAGGCCTGGCTCGCAGGTGGCATTCCAATTAATCCCAAAAGTGTTTGATGTGGTTGAGTTCAGGGCTCTGTGCAGGCCAGTCCAGTTCTTCCACACCGATCTCGACAAACCATTTCTGTATGGATTTCGCTTTGTGCATGGGGGCATTGTCATGCTGAAACAGGAAAGGGCCTTCCCCAAACTGTTGCCACAAAGTTGGAAGCACACAATCGTCTAGAATGTCATTGTATGCTGTAGTGTTAAGATTTCCTTTCACTGGAACTAAGAGGCCTAGGCCGAACCATGAATAATAGTCCCAGACCATTATTCCTCCTCCACCAAATATTCCAGTGGGCACTATGCATTCGGGCAGGTAGCGTTCTCCTGGCATCTGCCAAACCCAGATTCGTCCATCTGACTGCCAGATGGTGAAGCGTGATTCATCACTCCAGAGAACATGTTTCCACTGCTCCAGAGTCCAATGGCGGCAAGCTTTACACAACTCCAGCCGACGCTTGGCATTGCGCATGGTGATCTTAGGCTTGTGTGCGGCTGCTCAGCCATGGAAACCCATTTCATGAAGCTCCTGACGAACAGTTGCTGTGCTGACGTTGCTTCCAGAGGCAGTTTGGAACTCGGTAGTGAGTGTTGCACCCGAGGACAGTCGATTTTTACTCGCTATGTGCTTCAGCACTTGGCGGTCCCATTCTGTGAGGTTGTGTGGCCTATCACTTCGCGGCTGAGCTGTTGTTGCTCCGAGACGTTTCCACTTCACAATAACAACACTTACAGTTGACCGGGGGCAGCTTTATCAGGGCAGAAATTTGACGAACTGACTTGTTGGAAAGGTGGCATCCTATGACGGTGCCACGTTGAAAGTCACTGAGCTCTTCAGTATGGCCCATTCTCCTGCCAATGTTTGTCTATGGAGATTGCATGGCTGTGTGCTTGATTATATATACCTGTCAGTAATGGGGGTGGCTGAAATAGCCGAATCCACTAATTATAAGGGTTGTCCGCATACTTTTGGTCATGTAGTGTAAGGATTTAAGCCACTGAGGCAATACTTTTTGGCACTTCCAACAAATTATGGCTATTGGTGGATTCTGTGCAATGGCGGGTGGTAACAATAGACAAATGCTCAAATTGATTAATTCTAACAATAGATGTCTTCAATGTACCACAGAATGTTTTAATTTCAAGAATGTAAACTTAGAGGTATAAACAATAGATACATTTTAATTTATAACATATGACTGACTGTATTAGTCTGCAACAGGCAACGTCGACCACCCTTAATACTATTCTTTTTGTGGGGATAGGGGATGAAATACCATCGTGGAGATAGAACTTGTAGATTAGCATGGACCGCATGTGAGTAGGAAGCCAATTTCGATGTAATTTAAGTCGGGAAAACTGTGAGCTTTAGGTCGTCTATGTGTCTCCACGGGGGGGGGGGGGGTGGCGGGGGGGGGGTGGAGCTATGTTAACGAGGTAGGGTTTAAGGATAATTTCCCCAGTGTGTGATTCCCCCTGTGATCAATTCCTAACCTTTCACAAGCCAAGCTGAGCCGGCCCCATGAACACTTACTACCGATAAAAGTCAAGAAAGATCCACCCGGACTAAGCCCCACCTCCAAAGGACCGAATAGGCAAAAAGCCCCGTCCACGAGATGTGGAGAAATAAGGGGGCGGTCAAGAAAGGCCATGAGGCCATGCCCCGAGGGACGTGATTGGATCGTTGGATGTGGGCGGGGTGAATATGGAGGGAAATGAGCCGATTGCCTCTCAGGAACAAGGAAGAAGAGTCTCGCTCTCTGGCTCGTTTTTGGAGAAGGAAGGCGGCACCATTGTGTGGTGCTGGAGCTTGGAGTTTGGGTGCACTTTTGAAGTGGGTGGGGAGCTCTTGGCCGTGTGGGCAGCATTGTGAGATGTTGCTTTGGCCATGGTGCACTTCGGAGGCAAAGGAGGCTGTCCTATTTGCTTGCCTTACGCCGGTGGCTGCGACGGATACGACGCCGCCGCCATCCTGTGTGTTTCCTGCCTGTGGGGCTTCAGCTTCGACGACCACCGAGCTCCTTCAAGTTCTTGTTATGGACCAACGCTGAGTTTATTTTATTATATTTATTTTATTAATACTGCCCAACAAAATATTTATTTTTATTATCTTACCCCTATTTTCCTATTTGAAAATATTTTCCTATTTGAGTCTGTGTGGAGGATCCTCACCGTAGGGAATTAGTCGTCACCTCAACCTTTATTTCGCATTACATTTACTTTTATTAAATTCATTATTGTTGCATTTTATTTGCTGTGTGTGTTTGTTCGTTGTGGGTTTCGGAAATCAACCCATGTGTGTCGTACAGGTAAGCGACTTGCATCCTCCCTCCTCGCGTGCCACAAAATAACTGCTATATTTTTGGCTTGTTTGCCTCGGTATTAAGGACTGATTCGGCTATCTGTCACCGTTGGTCTCAATCGCCGGCGACACGACAATACTTTGCCCTTTCCCCTTCCACAACCGCAAACCCGTTCATCCTCTCTTCTTCTTCACCAAGTTAAATAATTCTGTTTTTAACTCTGTCCTATTATCATTCTTGATTTTGTTTGTTTCTTGCAGCGTAAAACGTTTTCAAGAGTCCGACTTAAGCCTCGGAAGATGAAACAGAACGTTCTCCAGGCGAAGTCCAGCCATGCGAAACGACTTGGGTTGGAACTCAACTTTCCAATGGTTATTGATGATATCAAGTCCTTACTTGAGATCGCAGGGAAACTGACCATCAGTGATGCTTCGACACAAATAAAGCAAACCACGAATGGACATGTTGGAGCAAGCTGGATCATCCATTCTCCATTGCAGGTTAGCCTGCTTTGATTGGCTGGAGACTTGTTTGATTTATTGTCATAATATGAGCGTTGATGTCTGTTAAATACAGTATATATATATATATATATATATATATATATATATATATATATATATATCTCTATATATATATATATATATATATATATATATATATATATATATATATAAATTTTTTTTTTTTTTTTTTTTTTTGAAGAATTGGGTTAAATCAATTCTGCTGTGAATTATTTGGTCCATGTGGAATGGCGGCTTTTTTTTTCTCTCTCTCCTTTTTTTTAGTTGGATCATTCATTTGATAAATCTCCTGCTGGTGATGCCAATGGGATGCCACAGTTTCCAATGTATTACACCCCAAAAAAAGCCAATCATGGTAATGTGTGGAGAGATTTTCCCCCACTTTAACGTCAGGAATTGATATAAGAATACTCTTGTGTTTATGGGGGTAGTTGAAAGGATACCATAGGGTGGGTAGGATTGTATAATTGTAGCATGGACCATGGATGCGTTGGAGAAATCGCAATGTACTAATGTAGGGAAACTGTAGCTCAAGGTTATTTATGTGTACACCACATGGGGGGTGGTGTTGTGCTAATTATTGGCAGGGAGTAAGGTTAGTTTTCCCCAGGAGGTAGTTTTCCCTCTGTAATTTTCCCATATGTTTTGCTGTAAAAACAGCTCCTTTAAACAACAACAACAACCGCCGACAAAAGCCAAGCAGAGCCGATCGGACTAAGCCCCGCCTCTAAAGGACCTAAAAGGAAATGGGACACACCCCTGAGGGACATGCTTAGCTCAGAGGTTGTGAGTGGTGCGAACTGGGAGGGACGTTCGGTGATTGGCTCTGAAGAGGAAGAAGAAGAACGCTTCCCTCTCTCGATCTTGGCTCAGACAAGAAGGCTGGCCATTTTGTATGTTGGCGGTTTTTTGTGCGGGCTTTTGGAGAAAGAGGAGGTCTGGGCTGCATTGGAGACACTTTGAAAGAGGGATGCGACTGCTTGAGTGTGCTGGAGGCCGTGTCATTCCTCCTAGAGAGAGCGAAAGAGGGCCGTCTCGACAACTTGCCTCACGACCTTTAGCGCCTTCAGTGCCATCTTCTGTGCTTCCCTAGCGGGAGGCTCTGAGCTGTGTCGTTGGAGGTACCTTGGGGTAACCAACCACGTTGGAGGTACCACCCACCACGAAAAGGACATTTTATTTTATTTTATCATTCCCCTGTTGGGTGTTGTGAATCTGTGTGGAGGATCCTCACGTTCGGAAATCAATTTACCTCAATTTTAATTCCTTCCTTTATTTACATTAAAATTATTATTGTTAAATTTTCCTTGTCTTGTTTGCATGGTGTTGGATTCGGGAATAAACCCTTGTGTTTCGTCAGATAAATGTCTCGCAGCTATTCATCTCGTGCGCGTCAGAACCGCCATTTTCGAAAGAGAGTAAAAACGTTCAGCTATTCGTCATCCAGCGGTCTTAATCGCTGGTGACAGGACAATACGCTTGTTAGTCTCTGTCCGTCTGTCCTTCCATCACATATTGGGAGATAATGGAATCCTGCGAGATTGCGAATCAAACGTTGTTTTGTCATTATTTAATTTCCTTGTTGTATGCTTCATGAAGAAGATAATTAATTGGGATAATTTATTAACACGTGGAGAGGGGGGATGGTTTAATCAACCAGCTATTCTTTGATAATATTGTTGAAGTTACATTTTGCATTTTGTGGGACTTCCTTGGGGACCTGCAAGTGTACACATAAATGTAGCAATGCCCGACTTTTCGTTTTCATTTTTCTCATTGCAGAAGACTGTTGGCACACAAACTGACGGCAGATGTTTCTGTAAAGATATTGAAAAACTCCCTGGAAGACCAAAGGCCAAGTATGAAAAAAAGGTTCTTCAATCGAAGATCAAAGTGGATATTCGAAAGAATCAGGTATCTTTGACAACGCAAACTATTTCTCTTTTTTTTTTTTTTTTTTTTAATTGGTCAGAGGAGAGGAAAAAAGAAGAATGCAAAGATACACGAGGCCAAGAGTTACAGGTGAAAGGCATACAAGAACCACCTTTAGAGGCCATTTTTCCCCCACAGATCGGGGGTTGGCCTTTTTTGGGCACCATGGTCCCCTTTTTGAAGCAATGTTTTATGACCGGATGCCCTTCCTGCCGCCAACCCTGTTAGTCGCCTCTTGCGACACATTACTAGTGAACTGGTACTCAATTTGCCGAACTCGGAAGGATGACAGGCTGAGGATTATTTAATTTTGTAAGTGATTCTTCACCATTGGGAGATAGTGCTAAAAACTATACATTGAGGGATATCTGAAAAAGTTATGGATGGATTTGGACGAAACTTGGTGGACAGGTTGTGTGTGTGATAAGGAAGAATCAATTCGATTTTGGTGAAGATCTGAATGTAGATTTGGATATGAGAATTATTTTTTTTGTTAAGTGATTCTTCACCATTGAGTGATATGGCCAACCAGGCGGAAGTATTATCTCTACTGAGTGCCGTTCTAGTTCGTCTGCTTGTCTGTCTGTTTGTCCGCACAGAATAAATCAGATTTTCTCTGCAACCGATTGACAGGAAATTTTCACCATCAGTGCACCTCCTCCTGTAGAATATTTTAATGATAATTATGACGTCATACGTTACGTGGTACGGGCGCCATCTTGGAAAAACCGAAAAAATTGCACCTTGATATCTCCGAAACCGCTGAATAGAAAGAATTGAGACGTGGCTCATTGTAAAGAACTTTCCATGGGGAATAACATTTGTTAATGATGATGTCATAGGTGCCTCCATTATGACGTCATGATTCGACAAGTACAAAACTTCATCCGATCAAGATGAAATTTCTTGAGCATCATCTCGGGATAAATTGGTGGAGAAAAAAAAAGATGACGTCATCGGTCACGTGGTTCGGCCGCCATATTTTTTTTAACACAAATGCCTTAAAAACCACAAAAAATCCCTTTTTCTCTGAAATGGCTAAACAGATCGAGGCAAAACATTACATGCATAATCGCATGCCCATGACAAACAAAAGGTTCCATGACTGTGACTTCATAGGTCACATGGTTTGCCAGCGATGATTTTTTCAAGAATAAAAATTTAAAAATCCATTCCTCGAGAAAGGCTCAACAGATCGAACGGAAACTTCACACATATGCACCCCATGCCTTGTGTATACCATGCTGCCCTTGAATAATTCATATGTCATATGGTCTGATGGCCATACACTACCGGTCAGAAGTTTTAGAACACCTCAATTTTTCCAGTTTTTATTGAAATTTACGCAGTTTAATGTCTCAATGTACTCTGAAATTAAGCATAGAACAAATAAACAATTGGAGATAAAAAAGAAATCATAGAATCATTTTGTTTAACAAAATTTAATTTAAATTTTTGACTTTGCAATAGGTTGCTTTGCTTTCACCCTTCTGTCCAGTTTATCCAAAACCAGCTTGATGGGGATTAAGTCTGGATATTGCACTGCAGGAAGTAGTATATTGCTATCATAATGGCAAGAAAAAGGCAATTAACAAGGAAGACAGACAGACCATTATAACCCTTTAAAGTGTAGGTCTTTCCTTTAGAGAAATTGCAAAGAAAGCCAAGGTGTCAGTGAGTACAGTTTCCGACACCATCAAAAGGCACTTGGAAACTGGAGGAAACTCTGACAGGAAGAGGTCTGGCAGACCCAAAGCCACAACAGAATCAGAAGACAAGTTTCTTAGAGTCAACAGCTTGCGTGATAGGCGGCTCACAGGACAACAGCTTCAAGCACAGCTTAACACTGGTCGAAGTAAGCAAGTCTCAGTTTCAACTGTGAAGAGAAGACTTCGAGCTGCAGGTTTGACAGGTCGAGTGGCAGTAAGAAAGCCATTGCTAAGATGGCAAAATAAGAAAAAGAGGCTTGCCTGGGCCATGAAGCACCGCCAGTGGACTACTGAAGACTGGAAGAAGGTCTTATGGACTGATGAATCAAAATTTGAAATCTTTGGTTCATCACGCAGGGTTTTTGTATGCCGTCGAGTCGGTGAAAGGATGGTTGCTCAGTGTGTGACACCAACTGTCAAACATGGAGGAGGAAGCGTGATGGTCTGGGGCTCTTTTGCTGAATCCAGAGTCGGCGACTTGCACAGAGTGACTGGCACCCTGAATCAAAAGGGCTACCGCAGCATTTTGGAGCGCCATGTAATACCCTCTGGTATACGCCTAGTTGGTCAGGGTTCATCCTATAGCAAGATAATGACCCTAAACACACCTCCAGGATTTGTCAAAACTACCTTCGAGGAAAAGAACAAGATGGTAGGCTTAAAATCATGGAATGGCCAGCACAGTCTCCAGACTTAAACCCCATCGTGCTGGTTTGGGATGAATTGGACAGAAGGGTGAAAGCAAAGCAACCTACAAGTGCAACACATTTGTGGGAACTTCTGCAACAGTGTTGGGAAGAACTTCCCAAACAATATTTGATTTCCATTGTAGAAAGAATACCACGAGTGTGTTCGGCGGTTATATCTGCAAAAGGTGGCTACTTTGCTGAGTCAAAAATTTGAATTAAATTTTGTTAAACAAAATGATTCTATGATTTATTTTTTATCTCCAATTGTTTATTTGTTCTATGCTTAATTTCAGAGTACATTGAGACATTAAACTGCGTAAATTTCAATTAAAACTGGAAAAATTAAGGTGTTCTAAAACTTTTGACCGTTTGTCTCTTGCATTGAACGAAAATCTTTTTTGAAAACGTATCTCTTGAACCGCTTCATTGATAAATGTGAAACTTCAAAGTAATGTAATAGCCATAAAGCAGAAAATGTTTTTAAAATTTCAATATGATTGGTCTTGCGGTCTGGGCAGGCAGAAGTTGTTATTGTTTGAAGATGAAGAAATTCTGCCATATTATCTTCTCCAGCCATGTGAGTTTTCAATATACACTACATGGCTAAATGTATGTGGACACCCGAACACCACACCCATATGTGCTCGATGAACATCTCATTCCAAAATCATGGGCATTAATATGGAGTTGTCCCCCCTCCCCCCTTGCCTCTATAACAGCCTCCACTCTTCTAGGAAGGCTTTCCACTAGATGTTGGAACATTGCTGCGGGGATTTGATTCCATTCAGCCACAAGGGCATTGGTGAGGTCAGGCACTGATGTTGGGTGATTAGGCCTGGCTTGAAGTCGGCGTTCCAATTCATCCCAAAGGTGTTTGATGGGGATTAAGTCACGGATCTGTGCAGGCCAATCAAGTTATTCCACACTGATCTCGACAAACCATTTCTGTATGGGCTTTGCTTTGTGCACGGAGGCATTGACATACTGAAACAGGAAATGGCCTTCCCCAAATTGTGCCACAAAGTTGGAAGCATACAATCGTCTAGAATGTCATTGTATGGTGTAGCGTTAAGATTTCCCTTCACTGGAACTAAGGGGCCTAGCCCGAACCATGAAAAACAGCCCCAGACCATTATTCCTCCTCAACTAAACTTTAAATTTGGCACTATGCATTCGGGCAGATAGTGTTCTCAGGGCATCCGCCAAACCCAGATTCGTCCGTCGGATTGCCAGATGGTGAAGCGTGATTCATCACTCCAGAGAACCCGTTTCCACTGCTCCAGAGTCCAATGGCGGCGAGCTTTACACCACTCCAGCCGACGCTTTACATTGCGCATGGTGATCTTAGCCTTGTGTGCAGCTGCTCAGCCATGGAAACCCATTTCATGAAGCTCCCGACGAACAGTTGTTGTGCCAACGTAGCTTCCAGAGGCAGTTTGGAACTCGGTAGTGAGTGTTGCAACCAAGGACAGACGATTTGTACGCGCTACTCGCTTCAGCACTCTGCGGTCCCGTTCTGTGAGCTTGTGTGGCCTACCACATTGCAGCTGAGCAGTTGTTGCTCCTAGACGTTTCCACTTCACAACAACAGTACTTACAGTTGACAGCGGCAGCTATAGCAGGGCAGAAATTTGACGAACTGACTTGTTGGAAAGGTGGCATCCCATGACGGTGCCACGTTGAAAGTCACTGAGCTCTTCAGTATGGCCCATTCTACTGCCAATGTTTGTCTATGGAGATTGCATGGCTGTGTGCTTGATTATATATACCTGTCAGCAATGGGTGTGGCTGAAACAGCTGAATCCACTAATTAGAAGGGGTGTCCACATACTTTTGGCCATGTAGTGTATATATATATAATATATATATATATACAGTCACGTGAAAAAGTAAGTACACCCCATGTAAAGTTTTGACTTTTTCAACATATTTCAACATACAGCTATTTCATCTTCATTTCAACAATATTGACAGATAAAGGTGATATAATATAACAAATATCATGAAACATTTACATTTTGTAGTCCATTGTATAATTTAAATAAACATGAATGCAAATTTCGCATGTGGAAAAAGTAAATACACCCTTGGCTCTAATAGGTGGTATTGCCCCCTTTGGCAGAAACAACCTCAAGTAGGTGTTTCTTATAACTGTCTACCAGTCTCTGGCATCGACTGGGAGAAATTTTTGCCCACTCCTCCATGCAAAATTCTTTCAGATGTGCGATGTTTGAGGGGTTTCTTGCATGCACAGCACGTTTCAAATCCCCCCACAACATCTCGATGGGATTTAGATCTGGGCTTTGACTTGGCTATTCCAGAACCCTCCATTTCTTTCTTTTCCGCCATTCCTTGGTGGATTTACTGGTATGTTTAGGGTCATTGTCATGTTGCAAGGTCCACCTTCGGTTGAGCTTCAACTTTCCGACAGATGGCCTCACATTATCCTCAAGCACCCTCTGGTACAATGAAGAATTCATAGTGGATTCTATGATGGTGAGCTGCCCAGGCCCTGATGCAGCAAAGCTGCCCCAAACCATAATATTTCCACCACCATGCTTTACAGTTGTTATCCGGTTCTTGTGGTCAAATGCTGTCTTTGGTTTTCTCCAAACATGTCTTCTGGTACTGTGGCCAAATAGCTCTACCTTTGACTCATCTGTCCAGAGCACATTGTTCCAGAAGTGCTGGTCTTTGCCTAGGTGTTCATTGGCAAACTTTCCTCTTGCCCTGATGTTCTTTCTGGACAGCAAAGGTTTCCTCCTGGCACACCTCCCATGCAGATCAAATCTGTGCAGCCTCTTTCTAATGGTAGAATCGTGCACTTTGACATCAATAGTGGCAAGAGCTACCTGTAGGTCCCGTGATGACATTCTGGGGTTCTTAGAGACTTCTTTCAGCATCTTGCGGTCTGCTCTCGGGCTGAATTTGCTGGGGCGGCCTGGCCTGAACAAGTTGGCAGTTGTTTGGAATCTTCTCCACTTGTAGATGATCTTCTGGACAGTCGAATGATTGATTTCAAATTGTTTGAAGATCTTTTAAATCCCTTCCCAGACTCGTAGGCATCTATAACCTCCTTTCTGAAGGCCTCAGAGAGCTCTTTTGATCTCGGCATGGTGATGCCGCACACTTCAACAACAAAGAGCAAACCAAACTAAATGTCTGAGGTTTAAATAAGACAGGTTCCTTCAAGATCCTCTCCAACGATGTTCTAATCATTTGCACCTGAGCTGGTGCACCTCATTCTAATTTTAGGTATTTGAAGTAGTGATAAATGTAGGGGTGTACTTACTTTTTCCACATGTGAAATTTGCATTCATGTTTATTTAAATTATACAATGGACTACAAAATGTAAATGTTTCATAATATTTGTTATATTATTTCACCTTTATCTCCCAATATTGTTGAAATGAAGATCAAATTGCTGTATGTTGAAATATGTTGAAAAAGTCAAAACATTACATGGGGTGTACTTACTTTTTCACGTGACTGTATATATGTGTGTGTGTGTACTGTTTGAAGTCGGTGTCATCTTCTCTATTAATTATGTACGTCTATTAATTACCTACCTCTATTAATTGTGTGCTATTGGAATGAATCTTTCGACACTTTGGACTGCTGAGACCCTTTAGACCTTTGAAGAACCTTTAAGACCCCTCAAGGCCTTTAGACCACCACGACCCCAACATACCCTGAAAATCCTTAAATACCATGAAGAACCAGAGGACCACAAGGACCCATAAGACCCTGAGGACTCAGAAGATCTAAAAGACTCTGAAGACCCTGAAGACGCTGAAGATCCAAAATATCCTGAGGACGCAAAAGACTCTGATGATGCAAAAGACCCTGGAGACTCAAAAGACCCCGGGGACTCATCTGAAATGAGGACAGCCTCATTAAAAAATATATTCTTAAAATACAATACTAAATTCAGTTTTACACAGAGGACGTCATGTGTCACATGTGTTTGATGAAAGTGTGGTTGTACAAAATCTATCTATAATTCCAGTAATCTCTGTACGTCTGTACGTTTGTACGTCTGTTTGTCTGTGACCGCTGTTTCTCGACAACCACGGGTCCGATATACTTTTAACTTGCCAGGTATATTGCTGGGGACCCGAGGATGTGCCTTTTCAAGGTTTCATATTAATCGGACAATTACTTTCCGAGCTATGTCCAAAAAACGATTCAACCAATCAGAGAGCAGCGAACTATCGCGTGTGCCGAACGTGGCGGACACACTCTGCCTCGGATGGCACATTTGAGAGCGTATTCATTTATTTCACGTTTGCAAACTATGTTGGCGTTAAACTATGTTTTAAAACTAATAATAAAACTAATAAAAACGAATTTGCGATTCATTCGCTTTCCTGCGCGTTTGTGCACGCGATGGCGATTTCTTTACCAAACTCCGGAAGCCGTTCGCTTTGGACCAAACCATTTCATGTAAATAGAGGGGGGGGGATTGTCACCACTCGCAAGCCGTTCGCTTTGGACCAAACCATTTCATGTAAATAGAGGGGGGGGATATAATTTTAGATATATATATAGTACGGGCATGCCCTCGTAATGAAAGAATGTACAAAAACACCCCACAAAATACACCTCACAGAACACATCCTGGTGAGAGTCTGCAATCTCTGAATGCTCTTTCTTGTTTAATATGTTTAATTATTTATCTTTAAAAAGTAAGAAGTTCCTGACTTGAAGGGCAGTATCTCCATGGTGAGGAAATGATTGCTTTGTAGTTGTAAAGCCAAGTTACTCGGGGCCGTGTGCATCAATACCTGCGTGTTTGGTCCGTGCAGGTACAACTGAGGTGTAAACCCTCAAAGAAGAGAAAAAATGTCCTTGAAACATCAGATTCTGAAAACAAGAAAGATGTGGTGAGTGTGTAATTATTTAATATCTGTGTTTTACGGTGAATCAGAATGACGTACACAATGAAGATTTGCAATTGAAAAAGTCTTCAAGAAATTCTACTCGGATTGCGGTTACTGTTTTTTAACTGATCCTAATTGCAGTAATTGATTACTTCCCTACATTGCCGTAACTTTATTTGTCTACATTTCTGGAATATTCTTTTCGACATTAATTTTCGATTGGTTATTGCATTTCCACACGTGAGGTTTTGTTGATTACCAACGGTATTCTTAATATTTAATCCATGACGAATAATGCTGCATATACAAGAGCACATGATCTATTTCTTCGTTACCTGTTTTGTTCATTTCAATTTGGTATTTCTTACAAAATCAATTCTGTTATTACTATTTACCATTTTGATGCTGCCACAGTAACTAGGATTCCCCACGAATGATACAAAAAAGTAAGAAGTTACAGACTCGTAGAATAGTCCTTCCCTGGAGAGGAACTTCCTGCTTTGTAATTAGCCTGCGTGCGCGAAGTTGGGTTAAGCAATTGGTTCACTTTATCTGTCTGTCTGTCTACAGATATTTGTCTATAAGGGAGGAACTACTTAATTTCAATTGAACGATATATTTACCTCCGCCACCAAAGGTGGATGGAGGTTATTTTTTCACCCCTGTCTGTTTGTTTGTGAACAAGATATCTCAAAGAGTTGTGGACGCATTCGGACGAAATTTGGCAGAGATGTAGCGGATGTGACAAGGACGAAATGATTAGATTTTGGTGAATATCCGTATTCGGATCCGGTTACTATAAATTTTTAAAGTGATTCTTCACCATTGGGAGATGGGGCCAAAAACGATACATAGCAGGATGTCTCAAAAAGTTATGCACGGATTTGGACGAAACTTTGTGGACCGGTTGGGTGTCTGGCAAGGACAAATAGATTCGATTTTAGTGATGATCTGAATATGGATTCGGATATAAGAATTATTTAAATTTTTAAGTGATTCTTCACCATTGGGAGATAGGGTCAAAACGATGCATAGCAGGATATCTCTAAAAGTTACGGATGGATTTGGACGAAACTTGTTGGATAGGTTGTGTGTGTGACAAGGACGATTCGATTTTGGTGAAGATTCGGATCCGGATCTGGCTCGTATAATTTTTTTTATGTGATTCTTCACCATTGAGTGATATTGCCAACCAGGCGGAGGTATGGTATGCTCTCTACTGAGTGCCGTTCTCGTTTTATTTTTAAAAATAATTTATTTAAATGGAATATTACATTTTGAACATGAATCGGAACATGAATAGGAAGACAAGTCTGTCGTTTTACCCTACTTTCGCTCTGAATTTGTCCCGATCACGCATACACAGCGGAGTGAGAACGATGTTTTTTCATCTGTTTATCTGGCAATCAAACAAAATTGAAAGTCATTCCAAACAGGAAATTTACTGTTTTTCAGAATGCCATGAATGACACAAACAGGCACGAAGAACTAATATGACGAAAAAAAACAAGGTGGTGTGAAAGACGGTGCATCAGCGGTGGTAAACTTCCGAAAAAGTTTTTGGTATTTTTCTACATCCTTTAAAACCACAATTTTATTTCAATTTTATTATATTCTTGAATAATGCAGAACGCAATTCCCATTGTTGGTACTTCTAAAAACTTTCAGTTTAGCAGTACTTGCACAAAAGATTACGCCATTTTACAACATCTCGACCAATCAAATGTGCCTCTCGCACTCACAACGTTGGGGAATATCGATATTCAGACAAAATGGCGGCTTGCAGGAAATGTAGATTGTGTCCTGAAACGCAAAGCAATAGTTGAAAACACCCTTCCCATGACCTTTTTCTCCAGACTGTGCTGGGTAAGGTGTTCCATGAACTCTTTAGTTGTTGTTTGTAGTTGTAAAGCCACATGATGTGGAGTAGAGAGCATCACTCCCAATGTGCCCGATTACGTGCAGGTAAAACCAAGTCATAAGGCTCCAAAGAAGAGTCAAAAGATGTTTCAAGCACCTGCAGATTCTGAGAACTCTCCACTGGATGTGGTGAGTGTACATTTGTTTGATGTTCACGTTTTCCTCCAAATGTGTTTTTTCTCTTGATTGAGAAATATTCACAAAATTATTTTTTATGAACAGATAAAAAGGCTTTTTAAAGATTATTTGGATTATTCCATTTTAACTACTTGTGTTTCAAAATCTGGTTTACAGTTTAAAATCTGCTGTTTGTGGGAGAGGAAGATGTACATGTCATGAAGGTTTGAGGATGGTCTAATCTGGGAGACATGCGCCTTTACATTATGTTGTGGAAATGACTCCCAGAGGCTAAAATTGCATGGATTCGAATAGTTATTTCCCTTAATTTATGTTTAGTGTAAGTGTGTGGTAAAATGAACTATAATAGCAATGGTCATGTTTTATCCTCTGTAATCTGTCTCTTCTAAACGTTTATCGGAATTATGGCCTTATGACACCTACTAGGCATGAGTTTAGGCACATTCCTCCAACACGTAGAATGTTCTGGCAGAGCCGAGAGGCACGGGATGGAATAACACCACCTCCAACAACTGGCGCCAAGTGACCAAGGCTTGTCGAGATCACTGCATGGTTTGGTGTCGGGCGGCTCATTGAAAGACTGCCCATAGGGAAGCAGCTGGTTCGGTGAGGAAGAGCATTCTGCAGGTTACTGCTGGGTTCTGTTTGGAGAGCAGTGATGGAGAAGCTATTCTGTCGACGCGGCTCTAAAGAAGCATGTTATTGCTTCACCGCGGATTGGATCTCACACACTGCCATGGCATACCCTATAACTCTGGTTTGTTTGGTGGAGTCAAGACCAGCGAGCCAAGTGCCAGCTGTCGAACTGCGCCACTCATTCCTTTGTCTCGTCCCTCTGTCTTTAGTTGTCTTCTGTCATCGGCTCGAGGCCTTAAAGATGTTACTTAAGCATTCCCGTTTGTCCGAATCCCGGATGTAGTTTCATTTTTGTTTGTAACTGTTATCTGGTATCACAATTGTTTTTACTTCTTTTTAGCTCAACTGGAACGAAGTTGAAGGGAGCTTATGCGAAGGCAGGTCGTATATATATGTATATATATATATATATATATATATATATATATATATATATATATATATATATATATATATATATATATATATATATATATATATTATGTTGAATATGAATAAATGAATGAATGAATGAATGAATGATCGTTTTAAGGCCATTTTCCCCGCTGGAGCGGGGGTTAGCCTTGCGGGCCCCATGACAATCATGGTTCTCTGTTTGAGGCAATGTTTTTATGGCCGGATGCCGTTCCTGACGCCAACCCTTGGTCGCCTCTTATGATGCGCAGGGATACGGTGTACCTATTCTAAATCGGGGTACACACCATGATCATTCATCCCAGCAAGCTGGTACTCAATTTGCCGACCTCGAAAGGATGACAGGCTGAGTCAACCCTCCTGGCGTTAATTCAGCGATCGATCGGGATTCGAACCCAGGATCCTAGGATCCCAAGCCGGCACCCTAACGGCTAAGCCAACACCAGGCTTAGGTAGATATAATAGATGATAGCTTAGATAGATGTTGAGATAGATATAATCGTATACATACTGTATATATATATATATATATATATATACACACACAGTCACGTGAAAAAGCAAGTACACCCCGTGTAAAGTTTTGACTTTTTCAACATATTTCAACATACAGCTATTTGATCTTCATTTCAACAATATTGATAGATAAAGGTGATATAATATAACAAATATCATAAAACATTTACATTTTGTAGTCCATTGTGTAATTTAAATAAACATAAATGCAAATTTCGCATGTGGAAAAAGTAAGTACACCCCTACAATTTTCACTACTTCAAATACCTAAAATTAGAATCAGGTGCACCAGCTCAGGTGCAAATGATTCGAGCATCGCTAGAGAGGATCTTGGAGGAACCTGTCTTATTTAAACCTCAGACATTTAGTTTGGTTTGCTCTTTGTTGTTGAAGTGTGTGGCGTCACCATGCCTAGATCAAAAGAGCTCTATGAGGCCTTCAGAAAGAAGGTTATGGATGCCTACGAGTCTGGTAAGGGATTTAAAAAGATCTCCAAACAATTTGAAATCAATCATTCGACTGTCCGGAAGATCATCTACAAGTGGAGAAGATTGCAAACAACTGCCAACTTGTTCAGGCCAGGCAGCCCAATTGCCGCTTCCCAACTTCCCAACTTCCCAACTTCCCAACTTGCCCCAGCAAGTTCAGCCCGAGAGCAGACCGCAAGATGCTGAAAGAAGTCTCTAAGAACCCCAGAATGTCATCACGGGACCTCCAGGTAGCTCTTGCCACTGTTGATGTCAAAGTGCACGAGTCTACCATTAGAAAGAGGCTGCACAAATTTGATCTACATGGGAGGTGTGCCAGGAGGAAACCTTTGCTGTCCAGAAAGACATCAGGGCAAGACTAAAGCTTGCCAATGAACACCTCTAGGCAAAGACCAGCACTTCTGGAACAATGTGCTCTGGACAGATAAGTCAAAGGTAGAGCTATTTGGCCACAGTACCAGAAGACATGTTTGGCGAAAACCAAAGACAGCATTTGAGCACAAGAACCTGATATCAACTGTAAAGCATGGTGGTGGAAATATTATGGTTTGGGGCAGCTGTGCTGCATCAGGGCATGGGCAGCTCACCATCATAGAATCCACTATGAATTCTTCATTGTACCAGAGAGTGCTTGAGGATAAATGTCAGGCCATCTGTCAGGAAGTTGAAGTTCAACCGAAGGTGGACCTTGCAACATGACAATGACCCTAAACATACCAGTAATTCCACCATGAATGTCACGCAGTCAGACCACATAGGGTTGGCCCTGCTGGCAAATAAATAAACACAGTTTTTGTGTATCTTTATTATTGTGTGCTAGAGACGAGAAGAATTGTAAGTTTATTTAGCCCCGAAGAGCAGGGATGGCCTGTATGCCGGTCAGGGGGCTTGCCGGTTTGATATGTGCACACAGAAGATGCAAGAAGAAGATGCAAGAAGCAAGCAGCAAAAATGTGATTTTTGAGTGTGTTTGTGTACTTTGCTGTGCTTTCTCTCCCCTCCAATCTGCTTTCCAAAAAGGACAGGTCCTGGGTCATAGAACTGTAAATAAGGAGTAGGTTTTGTGCTTGTGTATAAAAATGCTGCCCACCGGCTCTATGTTTAGTTTGAAAACAATTCCGCAATTCGGTTAATTGTGGGCGTGATTCTGTTAGAGTAGCTACTCAATGCAGTAGGTGGGACATATTTAGTGTTTTAAAACTGTCGCATACACGGGTTAGAGTAAATGTTAGAGGGAACCACATCTATATGTCACAATTGTCACATGTAAACGTAAAAGTTAGTCCCAGATCTTTCTCAAAACCGGTTGTTCCAATTTTTGTAGGTTCGACTCGGGGACGAGTCTGACAAGGGAGAGGGGTGGTGTTGCGGTTTTGAGTTTTGTACAGTCAGTATAATAAAGGTTAAAATTTCCCCCTCATAGTTAGTCACACAAGCAACATGTAGCCTCGCGATGGTGTAGTTATTTCTTAGTATTTGTGAGCTTAGTCCTTTTCCTATGTTAGTTCTGCGTTGAGTAGAGTAAGGAGAATAGGTCCTACTTCTACTGACTCTCCAGCCTCCCTAGCCTCATGCCCCTTTGCGCTGACTTTGGTTCATTTTGGGCGAATTAACACGAGGCAGGCCTAGGAGGGTCGGGGCGGAGCCGAATGAGGGCGGCAGAAGAGCTGATGGTAAGCACGAGCCGCCAATCAGGGCTCAGAGGTTGTGGCGGCAGCACTGCATCACAGGGCATGGTTGGAAGGTTCGAGAGGGTTCAAGAAGGTTCGGGGCAAATCTATATAAGCGTTGCGCAAAGCCCCCGAGAGGACTCGCAGCTGATGGGAGGACTCGCGAGGACTCGCAAGGACTCACGCGCACTGACCAACCAGGAGGACTCGTTGACGAGCAGGAGTTGAGAGCGCCAAAGAACTTTGAGAGATACGCGGGTGAAGAAAGACGCGCATGAACCGGCATACGCGCTATTATAAAGTGACGCTTGGTTGAGCTGGAGGCTGAGCCGCGTACAGTGCATTAAGTAACGCGAGTGATAACGGCTGTGTAACCGCCAGCCACGCTGAGAGATGCGTATTTGCCATTCTACCTCATCGGCTGCTTTTGTTTGGGAGACGCGCTACGAGATTCCTTCCACCGCCTGCTGCCATCTTCGCGGGATGTGCTGGGACCATGGAGAGTTGGACAGGGCCATTCCTGGACGACCACGTCGACGCCTTTGGCTGGAACATCAACCCATCTGCAATTCCCTCTGTGAGTGTGACAGGCCCGAGTCTGGGAAGTAAGATAAGACTGACTAAGTGCTGCTCTGTGTCTCTGTTTTCCGATCATTGTACATACGTGTGGGAATAATAATTAAACCCGTGTTCTTCCTTTTCCATTCGATCGTCCTCGTGATTTCCTCATTGACTAAGCGTGGTACTAATAAAACCGCTCGAATCGGGTTCCACTACTAAGACTGCATGGAACACGTGGTACTCAATCCGCTCTGCGTACCCAAATCACACGTGGCTCGTGTGAGGCTTGCTTCCTCGCTTCCGTGGCGGCGCATGGATTTAGGTACGAGCGAGATTTGGTCCCGAAACCCGACCTTGTGTTTTGCCCGGAATAGGCGTTTCAAGTCTCTCGGTTCCGTCAAGCCCAGAAAGAACAAGGGGATTAACCCCCCCCCCCCCCCCTTGGTAAGGGGAAGAAGGGCGGCGGAGAACCGTAACAATATATATATATGTATGTATATATATATATATACATATATATATATATTGTTGTGGATCTGCCGCCGGCCTTCTCCCCTTATCAAGGGGGGATTAACCCCCCTTGTCTTTACTGACCTGGCGTGACCCGAGACCTATTACGTCCCTTCCAGACAGCGCTGAATAGGGTTGTAGGACCAAATTCGCTGTTACCTTAGTAATAGCGCTGCCCTGGAAGCGAGGGAATAAGCCTCGCACGAACCACGTGTGATGGTGATACGCCGAGCGGTTTGCGTACGTGATCCGCGCTATTATTAGTTACTATACCCGATTGGAGAGATCTTATTCGTACCACGCTTAGTCAATGGAGAAATCACAAAGGCGATCAAATTGGAAGAAAAGGAAGAACAAATATGTTTAATTAAGATTGCACGTATTTACAACTCAGGACGAAGAGACACAGGGAAATCCTGAAACAGTCTTGCTCTTAATACCCCAGGACAAACGGGCCCATCTCACACACACACTCACACGGGGATTGCTGATGGGTAGGATGATGTTCACCAGCTCCGCGGTGGTCGTACAGGATCGGCTCCGTCTCACTCTCCATGGTCCCGGCTCGTTCCATGAAGATGGAGGTAGGCGAAAGATGGAGGTAGGTTACTCAGCCGTGTTCACTCGCTTTGGCCGAACTGCGTGAGTTAACAACGCCCTGTCTGCGCCCACGTATTCCATGTAACAAGGTTCATTCAGCGCGCGTGATTCCCGTCAAGCGCGTCTCCTTCCTTCGTACTCAAAAGTCACTTCAGCGCACCTCTCCCATAACCCTGGTCTGCGCGCAACTCTCTCGACTCACCAGCGCCTCTCCCTTCTCATTACTGAGGTGGGGGCCTCGCGCAAACGGTTTTATTGCCATGCCCTTAGAACCCTCTGGAACTCACCAGACGCGCTTCACCACGCCCTCTCACGCCATGCTGCTCGGGCTCTGATTGGCTGGTGGCTCTTACCGTCCCCACTGCTGCCGTGCCGAGCTCAACCCTCCTTCACCTTTCGAGGCCCTGCCTCGTATTAACTTGACTAGGGGACAGCCAAATGGGACGCGGGATGGATTGCGCCCATAGAGGTAGAATGGAGGTTGGAGCAAAATGATTGTAGGGCCGATTCTCCTGTCTTTACACAACACAGGTACTAAGAGAGGAAATGGCCTATTCTTACACATACTAAGACATAACTATACTACAAATAGGCCCATATGTTGCTCGTGTGACTAACTATGGGGGGCAAACCTTTAACCTTTAATGACTTCAATGTGCCAATCTCAAAACCGCAGCAATATATATATATATATGTGTATGTATATGCACCATGGTAGAATAAAGATTCATATTCGTATCTGTCTTTGTTTCATTCAAATATCTTTACCTTTTTTTGGAGAAAAAGAATAGGTAATGATACTTTTCAACATGCCCTGTACATATTCTTGGTACTTGTGCAATATTTTAAGCTATAATAGAATAGACACAAGTAATAAATAATGTTGGTGTTTTATTTCTTGGAGGTTGAGAATGATTCACTGATTTCTGAGTAGTTTGTGGATGATTTGGAGCAGAGATCAACACTCCCGGTGTGCTCCGTATGTGCAGGTGAAACCAGGATGTAGAACTCCAAAGAGGAGCAAAAAGATCCTCAAAACACCTTCAGCTTCAGATAACTCTCCAATGGATGCGGTGAATGCACAATAATTGTTTATTCCTCACATTTTACTCTGATGTGGAGTGACACAAAAATAACATTTTACCTCCGCCAACGAAGGTGAGCATAGGTTATGTTTTCACCCCTGTCTGTCTGTCTGGTTATGTTTACACCACAATAAAGAACTGTTGAAGAAAATGAAACAAGTGTTTACGGTAGGACTCAGAAAAGACACTGAAGTGCAGACTGATCACGCCAATGGAATCTCTTTCACTACGAGGTTGGACAGGAAGTGGGCGTATGAATGTCTATGTTCGAACACGTCCATTACGCCACGACGCAGTAGTACAGACTTGTACCAAACTATCCTGGTCCAAACATTACACAGCCCCATTTTGTTACCATAAGAACATGTACAAAAATGATTTAACCATTTAAATCAGGTAAAAAAAAAAGTCCCAAATCTTGGGATACTCTTTAATTAAAATCAAAATTTTATTAAAATTAAAATTAAAATTTCCCTTTGAAAATGCAAAAGCAAAAAAAAATGGCACAATCCCGGAAATTTTTAAATATTAAAAAAACCCGGCCGGACGGATATTTAAAGACCGAAAAGGAGAACATGTCCGGGAAAAACCTGGACGTATGGTAACCCTAGTGGTGCTGAGAGTGTTATGGAAATAAGCCTTGTCAAGGAGAAAATAACGAGATTTTGATATACTAGGGCATGCCCGTACTATATATAAGCTAGGACGTGCCCGTACGTGGGTGCCCGTTCCTTGCCAAAAAAAAAAAAAAAAAAAAATTTGTGTAGGGGTGTGTGTGTGTAAACATCCTAGGGCGTGCCCGTACGTGGGTGCAAAAAATCATGCGTGCAAACAACAACAACAAAAAAAAACTTTGAAACCACGTGGCAGTAACGACCACAGAACCCCCCCCCCCTCTATTTACATGAATGGTTTGGTCCATTCGCAACGACCACAGAACCCCCCCCCTCTATTTACATGCAATGGTTTGGTCCATTCGCAACGCCAAAGCGAACGGCGAACGGCTAAATCGCCATAGCTCGGTAAGTACTTGTCCGATTAATTTCAAACCTTGAAAAGGCACATCCTCGGGTCCCCAGCAATATACCTGGCAAGTTTCAAGTATATCGGACCGGTAGTTGTCGAGAAATCGTTGTCGCATACACACACACACACATACACACACACATACACACAGAGATTAATGGAATTATAGATAGATATACAGTCACGTGAAAATGTAAGTACACCCCATGTAAAGTTTTGACTTTTTCAACATATTTCAACATAAAGCTACTTGATCTTCATTTCAACAATATTGATAGATAAAGGTGATATAATATAACAAATATCATGAAACATTTACATTTTGTACTCCATTGTATAATTTAAATAAACATAAATGCAAATTTCACTTGTGGAAAAAGTAAGTACACCCCATGAAATGTTTTTAAAATCTTTTTAACATATGTGGACATATCAATATTTGATCTTCATTTCAACAGTATCTATAGATAAAGGTTATCTAATTGAACAAAAAACAATGAAAAATTGACTTTGCAATAATTTATTCAACAAAAAATTGTTGAACAGCATGCACAATTGCATGCACAGCTCGTTTCAAATCCCCCCACAACATCTCGATGGGATTTAGATCTGGGCTTTCACTTGGCCATTCCAGAACCCTCCATTTCTTTCTTTTCAGCCATTCCTTGGTGGATTTACTAGTATGTTTAGGGTCATTGTCATGTTGCAAGGTCCACCTTCAGTTGAGCTTCAACTTTCCGACAGATGGCCTCACATTATCCTCAAGCACCCTCTGGTACAATGAAGAATTCATAGTGGATTCTATGATGGTGAGCTGCCCAGGCCCTGATGCAGCAAAGCTGCCCCAAACCAGAATATTTCCACCACCATGCTTTACAGTTGGTATCAGGTTCTTGTGCTCAAATGCTGTCTTTGGTTTTCGCCAAACATGTCTTCTGGTACTGTGGCCAAATAGCTCTACCTTTGACTCATATTTCCAGAACGCATTGTTCCAGAAGTGCTGGTCTTTGCCGAGGTGTTCATTGGCAAACTTTAGTCTTGCCCTGATGTTCTTTCTGGACAGCAAAGGTTTTCTCCTGGCACACTTCCCATGTAGATCAAATTTGTGCAGCCTCTTTCTAATGGTAGACTCGTGCACTTTGACATCAACAGTGGCAAGAGCTACCTGCAGGACCCGTGATGACATTCTGGGGGTTCTTAGAGACTTCTTTCAGCATCTTGCGGTCTGCTCTCGGGCTGAACTTGCTGGGGCGGCCTGGCCTGAACAAGTTGGCAGTTGTTTGGAATCTTCTCCACTTGTAGATGATCTTCGGGACAGTCGAACGATTGATTTCAAATTGTTTGGAGATCTTTTTAAATCCCTTTCCAGTCTCGTAGGCATCTATAACCTTCTTTCTGAAGGCCTCAGAGAGCTCTTTTGATCTAGGCATGGTGACGCCGCACATTTCAACAACAAAGAGCAAACCAAACTAAATGTCTGAGGTTTAAATAAGACAGGTTCCTCCAAGATCCTCTCTAACAATGTTCTAATCATTTGCACCTGAGCTGATGCACCTGATTGTAATTTTAGGTATTTGAAGTAGTGATAAATGTAGGGGTGTACTTACTTTTTCCACATGCAAAATGTGCATTTATGTTTATTTAAATTATACAATGGACTACAAAATGTAAATGTTTCATGATATTTGTTATATTATATCACCTTTATCTATCAATATTGTTGAAATGAAGATCAAATGGCTGTATGTTGAAATATGTTGAAAACATCAAAACTTTACATGGGGTGTACTTACTTTTTCGCGTGACTGTATAGTTACATTTATAGGGGGTAGGCAATGGATTACCTTAGTCCAGGTAGAAGTGTATAGTATAGTGTGCTCCGAATGTCCCGATGAAGAAGAAGAACCCCTAGGTACGATAAGTAGGGATCCGTTAGATCGGATGTTGTGTAAGTGTATATTTGTCCCCGTGACAAGGGGTGGTGCCATGTTTATTAGTTAGGGATTAATGGTAAATCCCCTGTATGTAAATTACCTCTGTGGTTTTTTTTCACCTTTGTTCCTTATGACAATGCACTACACACACAATGCACTACAGCCAAGCCAAGTAATCAGCATGAATTATAACATTAAATAAAAGTAACCGGAAACAGGACATTGGGCACCACCAATGATACCACCGCACACCATCACAAAGGCTGGCCAGTGGCCGTGAGGCCACACCCCGAAGAACGATTGGTTAGGACGACCATAGGGTGAGGAGATGGACTCGCTGATTGGAGCACGCACAGACATCATGTAAGAGCCTTGGAAACAAAGGATTGTGTTCTGACATTTTCCTTGTCTTGCGCCAAGAACATTGATGAGAACGGTCGCATATACTCTCTCTGCTTCTGGATTTGAAAGCGAACGGTCACATATATCTCTTGCGTTGGGACATTGGGGTGCATGCAGTCGGCATTTTATATATCTTGGCTTTTGGGTTCGACGAAAGGTGGTCGCACATATGCTTCTTCTTGCTCGGAATTTGATAGCGAACAGTTGGAGGTTTCGTGGTCCCGGGCTATTGAAGATGCATGCTCCGCTCTTGCTCTTGGTGTCCCGAGTTACTGCAGATGGTCGCGGCTCGTGTTCCTTCTTTTCTTGGTCCGGACGATCGCTTCGAGCGACTGCATTGTCCTTTCGCTGGCTCGTTGGTGCTGGCTGTGCGGCGGCTGTCTGAGCTGAGAAACCGTGGTGCTGTGTGGGCAGATGGTGAGAACGGGCGCGGCCTGCTCGCTTCGCGCTTGGCGGCTAGAGGAGTGAACTGCGTGCCAAGGCCTGTTCCCACGCATGGACTTCACGCCAACCAGTGTGCTTTCCCGCGCAGGGACGCGGGGCTTGTGACGATCCTGGACAATCCTGGACGATGAAGGGGACCAGAGCTAAGTACACAAAAAACATTCATTATTTTATAGTTATTTTAGCCCTTGTTTTGTATACAAGTCTGTATAGGAGCGCTCCATTTAGGAATCTTAGTTTTATCGTGCATTTTCTTTGTTTCCTGGCATTTATTTTGTTACACATTATTTGTTGCACATTTTAATTTCATGTCAGTTTGAGTTGATTCACAGGATCGAAGACTTCCAGTGGGATCCGTGCAGGTAAGAGCTTTGCTACCCTTCGCTGCCCTCCCACGTGCGTATAAAGAAGGTCTGCCATTGTTGACTGAACTCCTCGGAGTGTAAAGCTCGATCGGCTGCCCGTTACCTTGGATGATCTTAATCCCCAGGAACACAACAATATATATATATACTAGCTTGGCTCGGCTCGCTACGCTCGCCTCACCACGCGTCATTACAGAGAAACAGACTTGTTTTAGCTGAGGATAATGAATGTACCTGAGTGCTATGTGGTCATGATTTACACCAATCATAATACAAACAATTATTTTACACAAATTTATTTGTGGTGTTTATGATATTACATTTTTATAAGCAATTTAGGTTGAAGTTTTAGGTTGAAAAAAAAAACAATTCAAAAAAGAACCCATCAGCACATACATACGGGAGCGGTAGGTGCAGACTTGAAGTTTGGAATAATTACACCTCACCACCACGAAATTCAAAACACCCCACCACCACGTAATTACAAACACCTCACCACCAAGTAATTCAAAACTACTCACCACCATGTAATTCAAAACTACTCACCACCACGTAATTCAAAACCCCTCACCACCATGTAATTCAAAACACCTCACCACCAAGTAATTTAAAACACCTCACCACCACATAATTCAAAACACCTCACCACCACGTAATTCAAAACACCTCACCACCACATAATTCAAAACACCTCACCACCATGTAATTATAAACACCTCACCACCATGTAATTATAAACACCCCACCACCATGTTATTCAAAACACCCCAACACAACACAAAATGTGAGGTTAATTCAAAACACCTCACCACTACGTAATTCAAAACACCTCACCACCACGTAATTCAAAACACCTCAGCACCACGTAATTCAAAACACCTCACCACCACGTAATTCAAAACACCTCACCACCATGTAATTATAAACACCTCACCACCACGTAATTCAAAACACCACAACAACAACAACACAACATGCATTTTAAAGGCCATTTTCCCTGCTAGAGCGGGGGTTAGCCTTGCGGTCCCCATGACAATCTTCTCCATTTTGCCCTATTTTCTGCATCTCTCCTTGTTAACCCCCTTGCCCGCATTTCTTCTTCCACCATCTTTAGCCAAGTCTTTCTCGGTCTTCCCCGTCTTCTGCTTCCTTCTACATTCATTTCCATCACTCTTCTCAACCAGTCACTTTCATCCTTCCTCAACACATGACCAAACCATCTCAACCTGTTCCTCTTCACAGCATCAATCACAGGCTCTAGTCCCATCATCTTTCGCAATTCATCATTTGTCTTCCTCTCTCTCAACGATACTCCGCACATCCGTCGAACCATTCGCATTTCCACCCTTTCCAACCTTCGTTGCTGCTCTACGTTCATTACCCATGTCTCGCTCCCATAAATCATAACACTTCTCACACATGCAGCATACACCTTTCCCTTCAGCTTCAACGACACTCCCCTCATCATCAGCACGCCACTCAGTTCCCGAAACTTCTTCCATGCACATCTCACTCGAGCAACCGTTGCCAAGTCTGATCCACCTCAGCACCACGTAATTCAAAACACCTCACCACCACGTAATTCAAAACACCTCACCACCACGTAATTCAAAACACCTCACCACCATGTAATTCAAAACACCTCACCACCACGTAGTTCAAAACACCTCACCACCACGTGATTCAAAACACCTCACCACAACGTAATTCAAAACACCTCACCACCACGTGATTCAAAACACTTCACCACCACGTCATTCAAAACACCTCACCAACAACGTTATTAAAAACACTTCACAACCACAGAAACAAAAGTTTGAGGGAGTAGTTCAGTGACAACACAGACACTGCCCACATACACTACTGACTAAGTTAGGGATATTGTGGGAGTGAGTTTTTTTTTTTTGTAGGGGTTAGGGTTAGGGTATTGAAATCAAAAATGCTGTGTTTTTTCACACTCATTAATAACCATAGAATTAGGACCAACAACTTTTTTCAACATAATTAATACACAAAATTTACCACACCGAAGAACCTGCCAATATCCCTAACTTATTGTGAGTAGTGTATGTAGATATATAGATGGATGACTGTACCTGAGTTGCTGTTTTGTCATGGTTTACACCAATCATAATACAAACAATTATTTTGCACAATGTATTTGTAATATACGTGATATTACATTTTATAAACAATTGAAGTTGAAGATTTAAATAATAATAAAAAGATTCGAAAAAAAAAAAGACTTTTTCAAAAATTTTCTTTGAAAAATACCCTTAGGACATACCCATGGGAGAAATAGGTTAATATCAGAAGTTTGGTACGATTACACAAAAGTTTGAGGGAGTAGTTCAATGACAACATAACACAGGACAGACACTGCACAGATATATATTGTTATGTCGGTAGGGTAGAGCAATATCTAGAGCCAGGTAGATCTGAATAGGTAACGTGCTTCGACTGTCGCGATAGGGATTCTGCCTGTAATAAGTTCCATGTGTAGTCCGGGTTGTCGGGTTAAGATGTCTGCTTGTGAACATACCAGGATGTTTGAGTGTTAGATAGTGTCGGGATTAAGATAAACCCCTGTGTGTCACACCTGGTAGCCAAACCTTTGTCCCTTATGGCAATGCACTCATTTCAACACTTAGACAGGCCCTTAGCACAACATTAAATAATTCCCTTCCCTGACAAGGACTTCGGAAGAGAACAGGCAAGAGGCCAGTTCGGGGCACCGCCGCATGGGTCGCAGCCAGCTACACCTCCGGCAGGCCTCAAGTAGCATGAGCTGTGACCACACTACAGGCCTGTGATTCGGTGGAGGGCACTGATTGGGTGGCGCGCCAAGGCTGACGTCACCGCCGCAAGGTTATATAGGGGCGCGCCGAACGACATTTCCCCTCTTGCAGCCCCCTCTTGCATTTGAGCAGTTCTCTCTCTTGCGGGTGGAGGACGTCGTGGTGAGGTGAAGGGAGAGGATGTCATGGTGAGGTGAAGGGAGAGGACGTCGTGGTGAAGTGAAGGGAGAGGACGTCGTGGCGAGGTGAAGGGAGAGGACGTCGTGGTGAAGTGAAGGGAGAGGACGTCGTGGTGAAGTGAAGGGAGAGGACGTCGTGGTGAAGTGAAGGGAGAGGACGTCGTGGTGAGGTGAAGGGAGAGGATGTTGTGGTTCTCAGGCTTGCCGCTGGAGCATGGTGAGGCCTAGCGGCGCGTGGAACCAAGTGGACTGCGGCCTTCTCCCCGCACGGGACGGGGGGCCTGGGCGATTGCATACGACGCACCGAACGATCAGAGCTAAGTGCATGATCAAACACACAACGTTTATTTTGTCATATATCCTCCCCATCTGTATGTGTGTGTGTCTGTAATAGGAGCGCTCCAGTTGGAGGGATTAGACCGGCGCGTTTTATTTTGTATTATCGGCACCCGTGGTAATAAACCTGTTTATTTTTGTACATAATTCCGTTTTTGTTGAGTTAATCGAGCTCACAAAAATGCGTCACCAAAAATATCAGCTCTATCAAAGCAAGCTTACGAAACTGAATGCAACATGGACACCAGGTTTTGTTCAAAATGCTTTGGGTGCTGGTTTCTCTTGGGAAGCTTGTGTCATCTGAAAGAGCAGAGATAAGTCGCCAATTTGTGTCCCTCGCCCCGTCTGTGCTTGTGACTTGACGCCTTAGTTTTTATCGGATTATTTTACTTCATTGTATATAGTTATTATTGATTTCATTCTCCGTTTATTTGTTCGGGATTAAACCCGTTTTGTTTTATTCAAAGCTTTATCCCGGTGTGTACCCTGGTTATAATAGGTACACCGTATCCCTGCATGTCTTAAGAGGCGACAAAGAAGGTTGGCGTCAGGAAGGGCATCCGGCCACAAAAACATTGCCTCAAAAAGAGAACCATGACAATTACAACTACATATGGGCAGGGTACAGCCCGAAGTGGAGATCGGTTTCTGAGGTTTGGGACATGGAATGTAGGGACAATGACAGGGAGATCAGGAGAAGTGGTGGAAGTATTGGTCAGAAGAAGAGTGGACATATGTTGTGTGCAAGAGACGAGATGGAAGGGAAGTGGTGTGAGAATGGTGAAGGGTAGGCAGGGACAGAAATACAAGTTTGTGTAGCAAGGGTGCCCAGAGGGCGTGAATGGTGTTGGTGTCCTGTTTTCTGAGGAGTTTGTAGACAGTGTGGTGAGTGTGACTAGAGTGAGTGATAGGTTGATGATGGTGAAAATGATGATTGGAAAGCTCTTGGTGAACGTCATCTCGGGATATGCTCCGCAGGTTGGTCGGAGCGATGAAGACAAGGACAAGTTCTGGTGTGCGATAGAGAAGCTGATGGAAAACGTGAAAGATGAGGAAGTTGTTATGGTAGGAGGAGACCTAAATGGACATGTGGGAAGGAGTATGGACAGTTTTGAGGGAGTTCATGGGGGTTACGGATATGGTGTGAGAAATGGAGAAGGTGAAAGGATTTTGGAGTTTGCTGATTTGTTGATTTGTAACACTCAGTTCCAGAAAGGGGATAATAAGCTTGTTACATACACGTCAGGTGGGTCGACGACAACCGTTGACTACCTGATGGTGCGTAGGCGAGATAGGGGGCACCTCCAGGACATAAAGGTGATCCCATGGGAGGAGGCTGTTTCACAGCACCACTTGGTTGTCTGCGACATAAGGGTGAAAGGTGCGAGGAGAGCTCGGCGAGTGAAGTACCAACCGAGAATGAAGGTGTGGAGGTTGAAACAGGTGACAGTAAGGGAGGCATTAAAAGAGAGGCTGAGTAGGGTAGAGGATGATGTGGTTGAGCTTGAACGTGGTTGGATGTCCATGAAAGATAGTCTGTTGGGAGCCGTTGGTGAGGTATGTGGATGGACAAAAGGACCACCGAGGCACTTGGAAACATGGTGGTGGGATGAGGAAGTTGGAAAGAGGATTGACGAGAAGAGGAAGAAGTTCAAGGAGTGGCAGAAGGCGAAGGCTACGGGAGCAGAAAAAGCAGAGCATGAAAGTTATAAGGCAGCCAAGAAGGCTGCAAAGAAAGAGGTAGCAAAGGCGCAGGAGGCATGTAGGAAAATGTTCGCAGAACGCGTGGATTCGGAAGAGGGTCAGAGAGCGGTCTTCAGGATTGCAAAGCAGATAGCGAAAGAGAGGTGTGATGTGATGGGGGTGAGTTGCTTGAAGGATGAAGTGGGACAAATCGTTGTGGACCCAGATGGAATTAAAGGAAGATGGAAAAGATATATGGAAATGCTGTTGAATACAGAGAATGAATGGGATGGCAACATAGAGAGTAACCCAGTTTTAGGACCGGCAGAGAAGATAACTAAGAAGGAAGTTGAGGAAGCAATAAAAGCAATGAAGAGTAGAAAAGCGGGAGGGCCGACGGGAGTTGTGGGAGATATGTTGAAGGCAGCAGGAAGTTGGGGTGTGAAGAGAATGACAGAGATCTGTAATCTGGTGTTGAAAGAAGGCCGCATTCCAGTGGTTTGGGAACTGAGTACCCTCGTCCCTCTATACAAGGGGAAAGGTGACCCTCTGGAGTGTGGCTCGTACCGAGCGATAAAGTTATTGGAGCATGGAATGAAGGTATTGGAAAGGGTGTTGGAGAGGAGGATAAGGAAGAAGGTGAAGATCGACGAAATGCAGTTTGGATTTATGCCAGGAAGAGGAACGACAGACGCGCTCTTTATTGTGAGGCAGTTGCAGGAGAAGTACATGGAGAAGAGGAAGAAGTTGTTTCTTGGGTTTGTTGATCAGGAGAAAGCATTCGATAGGGTTCCACGCGAAGTATTGACATGGGCATTGAGGAAGTTAGGAGTGGAGGAATGCTTTATCAGAGTAGTGATGGCAATGTACAAAAGAGCGCACACAGCTGTAAGGATGAAGGACGGGAACAGTGGTGAGTTTGAGGTGAAGGTGGGAGTGCATCAGGGGTCGGTACTAAGTCCACTACTATTTGTAGCTGTGATGGAGGTGCTGGCTCAGAACGTAAAGGAGGGTTTACCGTGGGAGTTGTTGTATGCAGATGATCTGGTGTTGATGGCGGAAAGTATGGATGGACTGAAGGAAAAGATGAACAAGTGGAAGGAATGTATGGAGACAAAAGGTCTGAAGGTGAATATAGGAAAGACGAAGGTGATGGCAAGTGGTAAAGCATGTGGTGAGGTCGAAAGAACTGGGAAGTGGCCATGTGCTGTGTGCAGGAAGGGTGTCGGAGTGAACTCCATTCAATGTACAATGTGCGCTGAGTGGGTTCATCAAAAATGTAGTGGTCTGAGAGGGTCATTAACCAGTATGGCAGCGACATTCAAATGTAAGGTGTGCACAGAGGGAGCTGCAGATGGAGGAAATGTTGAGTTGGATCTTGGAGACGACGTGAAGCTGGAAGGTGTGAAAACATTTTGCTACCTCGGAGACATGCTGAATGGAGAAGGTGGATCAGACACAGCAACAGTTGCTAGAGTGAGATGAGCATGGAAGAAGTTTCGGGAACTGAGTGGCGTGCTGATGAGGAGGGGAGTGTCGTTGAAGCTGAAGGGAAAGGTGTATGCTGCATGTGTGAGAAGTGTTATGATTTATGGGAGCGAGACATGGGTCATGAATGTAGACCAGCAACGAAGGCTGGAAAGGGTGGAAATGCGAATGGTTCGGTGGATGTGCGGAGTATCGTTGAGAGAGAGGAAGACAAATGATGAATTGCGAAAGATGATGCGAATAGAGCCTGTGATTGATGCTGTGAAGAGGACCAGGTTGAGATGGTTTGGTCATGTGTTGAGGAAGGATGAAAGTGACTGGTTGAGAAGAGTGATGGAAATGAATGTAGAAGGAAGTAGAGGACGGGGAAGACCGAGAAAGACTTGGTTAAAGATGGTGGAAGAAGAAATGTGGGCAAGGGGGTTAACAAGGAGAGATGCAGAAAATAGGGCAAAATGGAGAAGATTGTCATGGGGACCGCAAGGCTAACCCCCGCTCTAGGAGGGAAAATGGCCTTAAAATGCATGTTGTGTTGTTGTTGTCTCTCTTGCGCGTCTTGCACAGCCAGTTATGTCTAGCGCAGCATGTCCCTCTGGCCCTCTTGCACGTCCAGCTCGAACCCTTGTGCGTTTTGGCTGTCTCTGGCTGTCTTGTGCTCTCTGCGCTTCCCTGCTTGGTCTTGGGATGTCCCTGGTGGTCGTTGGCTCGCCATCTGCATGGTGCTTGGAGCGGTGCTCGGTGCGGTCGTGCTGGAGCGAGGGACCTCGTGGGTGCATCGGGGCCGAACGGAGCCGTGTTGGACGGCAGACAATACAAGACGATGGACTGATAAGACCGCACACCACATCACCATTTCACGACGTTTCTTTTGTTCATTCATCCCTGTGTCCTGTTGTTGAGTCTGGTGTGTGGGTTCTCAATTTAGGAGCATTATTTTATCATCGTCGCGTTTCATTGTCTCGGGTTCCAGAATAAACGTGTTTATTTTTGTACATTCTAATTCGGTGTCGAGTACATTAATTTCCCTGCAGCTGCCGTCGGTTCGCTGAAGATAAGCGTGCTCCCGCTTCTTCCTCTTCCCTTATTCTCTTCCCTCGTTTGATAGCACAATTCGTAGTGATCGTCGCCTCCGTTAAAGCCGTTCTGGTCTTCCGCAGTCCCTGGTATTAACCGGAAGGGTCCGCGCGACAATATATATATATATATATATATATATATATATATATATATATATATATATATATATATATATATGTATATTGTTGTGTGGTTTGGCTCAGTTAAGACCGAGCGTCACCACGGATGAATGGAGCTTTAATGGAGGCGTTTATTCAATCTATGGCGGATCATACACGAGCCTGGATGAACTATGCCGCTTACCTTCACGGCCGCAGGCCTCTTCAACCTGAAAATTAATAAATCAAACCAAAACGAGATTTCGAATGGAACAGAAAATAATACAAGGGTTTATTCAAAATAACTATCGGGACAGGGAAATGCAATGATAAAAACTAAATCCTAAATTGGGACGTCCCCGCACAGACTTCAGATATGAAACAATGGGAGAGGATATATTAAATAAATGTCTCGTTGTGGAATGTGGTGCGTCTTATCTCAATCAGTAGTCTGCAGTCGTCAAGGATGGTCCGGCTCCGAGCGCAGTCGTCTGACCATGGTTCCGGTCAGCGGGAAGTCAGCCTCGTTCCGCCCCTGCTCGCACTCCACCAGGCCCACGGACACCGCTGCACACCAAGCCTTGTGTCCCCGCGCGATCGTTCGCGAGGTTCGTGTGTGAATCCGGGAAAGAGAATCATCAGCGCGCCAACGTCCTTCCAACGACCAACAAGCGAGGGTCCAAACGGGACGAGGTCCAACACAAGAGAGGGTCCAGCGCAAAGGGATAGTCAAGGGAAGGCAAGAGGCAAAGGGAAGAGGAGAAATGCCGGCGACCGAGAGGTTTTACTGGCAGTTCTCTGACGTCAGCTCACTTCCCCTGCAACCAGTGCGTCGCTTCTAACCTTCTCGAATCTTCTGATCTCATCCGCCCCCTCCCATTGGCCGAGCGCTTGGCGCCCTGCTCCCATGCCATTGGTCGGTGGCCAATCACAAGTCCTTCTTTACTCTCCAATCACGGGGAAGCTCTCTGCCTTTCCTTTAACCAATCGCACGTCCTCCCCTACTCTTCCAATCGGTGTGGTGTTTGTTGCTCACCCCTCCCCTGGTCAATCTCTAGTTCTCCTGGGCATGGCTCCCAGCGTGCCTTGTCAATGTGTGAAAGCCATGGTGTACCACAGCGCGACCGCTGCCTGCTTGTCTTTCCAGTCAGTTCTTATGGTCAGCCATTGTAAGGGGGGGGGGGGGGGATTTAATTAATGTGTGCACTAAGGGCCTATCTAATGTCTACAAGAGTGCGTTGCCATAAGGGACACCGGGATGTTCACAGAGGGAACGACACACAATGGAGTTAGCATATTCCCTAATTCTAGTTAACAAGCCCCGCCCCCTCGTGGCGGGGACACAGATAAGCAGCTTACTCTGACACACCGCCTAAACACAGAAACTATTACAGGTGAGGTTCCCTATCATGACAGCCGGACACCTACCTATGCAGATCTACCTAAATCTAGATATTCCCCCTACCCCAAATTCATAACTATATATATACGGTATATATATATATATACAGACTTGGCATTTAATATGGAATATTTTTTTTGTGGGGTGAACTTACTTTTCAAGATGACTTAGAACCAAAAGTTCATTGGAATTATGTTGAAATTATTCTCGATTTTGTTAATGTGACCTCTAAAAGAAACAAAAACCACATTTGACATTTCGAAGCAAATAAATTGATCCTTGAAAGTGATGTAAGCTGATATCAAACTCAATTCACGGACAGTACTGTGTTAAACTTCTGTGCGTTTTCCAGAAGTATCTCTTTATTTTGCACATTAGCCAAAAAAAAATTCAACAAAAACAAAACCTAAATTATGACTGGGGTTACGGACAGTAAAATTACAGTTCAGTACTTAGTGTAACCCCCACGAGCATTCAGGAGAGCACCGTACACGTCGAGGCATGCTGTTCACGAGATTTGCCAAGGTTGGACAGGAATCGCTTGCCATGCAGTGACAATAGTCTGCTGCAATTCACGCACAGGGGTCGGCTGCTGGTCCAAGTTGTCGATTGGACGCGTTAATTCTGCCCACAAGTTCTCTATCGGATTCATATCCAGGGACATGGCAGGCCACTCCATATGCTCTACACCACGAGTCAGCAAGAAAGTGTTGGATCATGCGAGCACGATGAGGCCGTGCATTGTCATCTTGGAAGACAAAGTTTCCTCGAAAGGCTGCACGAGCAAATGGAAGCAATGTTTCTTCCAGAATGCCCCTGTACTTGAACTGGTTCAGGTTTCCATTCAGAACAACCAGGTCAGTTTTGCCCCCTGCATGAAAAGCAGCCCAAACGGTCACCCCACCACCTCCAGCTTGGACTCTTGGCATTATACAATCTTCGTTGCGGGCTTCATGCACTTGTCTGCGCACTCAGACGCGGCCATCTTGACGATAGATCAGAAATCTAGACTTGTCACTGAAGGTCACGTGATTCCAGTGTCCTGGCTGCCATTGACGGTGCTCTCTGGCCCACTGCAATCGGCGCTGGCTGTGTTGTCGTGTCAGGCGTGGCTTTCTCAGGGACGCCTGGCACGATAGCCTGCTTGAACCAGTCGTTGGTTGACTAGCCTTCTGGTTACAGGCACATTTGTCAGTTGCTTGCCACTCAGCCCTAAGCCGATTAGCTGACTTGGTACGGCCATTGCGGACTAACCGGTGCAGCTGGCGATCATCCTCCTTGTTGGTTCTGCGGGGACGTCCTGGCCTCGGTATTGGAGTAGGGACACCCCTCTGAGCATTTCGTTTCAGGATCTTTGACACCTGACCTGAGTGATGCCATACTGCCGAGCAATAGCACGCTGTTTCATGCCACAATTTCGTAAAGCCACCACTCCATGACAAACAGCATTGTCAAGTTGACGGACCATCTCCAGAGGAAGCGGCAATAACTTTTGTTGACGTGCAGCTGCAGCAGCTGTTTTCCACTAATACAGAACGCAACAACCCTTATATACCCGATTGTGAAGCTAATCGTCAAATGTACCTTGTCCTTACATTTTGTCACGCCACCTGTGATATAATCCTGTTATTGACTTCCTGCTGCGAAAGACAATCAGTGACATGGTTCTTTCAACAAAGACATCACCCGAAGGTAAAATAAACTCTCCAGATTGATATACTGAGTTCAGAAAGTAAACCCAAGTCAAGAAAAAAAAAAAGTTGTCATATTAATGCCAAGTCTGTATATATATATATATATAATATATAATATATATATATATTATATATATATATATTATATATATATATATATAAATATATATATATCTGATATATAGTATATATATATTATTATATATATTATATATATATATAATAAATAATATATAGATATATATTATATATATATATATATTATATATATATATATAAATATATATATGTAATATATATATGTATATATATATATATATACAGTGAAACCTTGACTTACGAGTTTAATTCGTTCTGTGACCGAGCTCGTAACTCAATTTGCTCGTTTCTCAATTAAATTTCCCCATTAAAATGCATTGAAATGCTATTAATCCGTTCCAGCCCGCCAAAAACCACACCAATTTTTTTTTAAATATACAGTATATATAAAAATATCTCGCGCTTTATATTTCACCTGTATGCAGCATACAAGTTGGCAGGATGGCCTGGACTGGAGGTACGCACACTTGACTCTAAACTGTCCAGCCTGGGTTTGAATCCCGACCCAGCTATAACCTGTCATGGGTGAATCACAGGCAGGGTGATTCATCAATGTGTGTACCGCTAAACTGGGCGCCCCGTTTGCGTCCCATTAGTTGTTGGATGTTAAGGATCTCACCGTGTTTTCCACAAAGAGAAGGCGAGCTATCGCCGGCACTCTGAACAAGTTGTGGCCTGGCATGCTCTTCTCCTCTGCCGTTATATACGTCCTCCTCAGCATCTTTTTCCAGAAGAGCCCTGTCTCGTCACAGTTGAAGATTTGCTGGGGGATGTATCGTTCGGCTTCTATCAGTTCGGCAAAAGTTATAATAAAATCTTCAGCTGCCTTCACATCCGCCTCACCAAGTCGACAACACGCACACCTCGCTCATGTTTTTCGACGATTGCGTGTTTTATATCCAAGCACATCATCCTCTTCTTCTTCTCAGTACTGCCCTTGGCACTCAATTTCTTAGGACCCATGGTTAAAACTAAGAAATTTTCCAAAATAACCAACATGCGAAAACAAAGCAGCAGTGATGTATGGCAGAAATGCTTGCACGGCAAGATAACCACGTGACCGGAACCCACCTGGTGGCGGGTGGCGTCAGCTCCAAAATAACCAACATGCGAAAACAAAGCGCAGTGATATACGGCAGAAATGCTTGCACGGCAAGATAACCACGTGACCGGAACGCACCTGGTGGCGGGTGGCGTCAGCTCCAAAATAACCAAAATGCGAAAACAAAACAGCAGCGATATACGGCAGAAATGCTTGCACGGCAAGATAACCACGTGACCGGAACCCACCTGGTGGCGGGTGGCGTAAGCTCGTAACTCAGATCTCGGCTCGCATCTCAAAGCAATAAACCGCCCGAGCGACGGCTCGTATCTCGGAAAACTCGTAAGTTGGTGCACTCGTAAGTCAAGGTTTCACTGTATATATATATATATATATATATATATATATATATATATATATATATATACATATTGTTGTGGATATGAGAATGTTGTTTTTTTTATTGTTGTGTAATGAATTGTTGTAAAATGTCACCCTCCTTCTTGCATTTGTTGTTGTATAAAGGTCAAAGGGCGTTCCCATAGTTAATTCCATAAAACATACACGCAGGACACCATATATCCCTGTTCAGTAGTTACATCCTTATTATGTGTATTAGTGTAAGGCTGTGTCTTCCATTAATTTCAATACTCCATTGCACCAAGTGAAATAAGAGTAGATTCCCTTCACATTCCCCTTCCAACCATTGCCAACTGCATTCCCTCAAAGCCTCAATTGCCAACTGCACTGGGCGGTTTGTTAGGGTTGCTCCAGCGGTGGTTTGTTTCATCCCAAGACTCCATTAGCCACGAGGTAATCTCGGAGCCGAAGGTGGGAGGAGTCGGCCCAGCGCCGGGAACAAGGCGTGGCCTTGCCAACGCCTCCTCTAAGGGCGGGATCGGGAGCCTGCGCGACCAACCAGGGCCGAGGTGAGCTCACCGATGGGCGTGTCCTGGACACCAGCAGCTTGATCGCCTGAGGCGCTATAAAGAGCGCGCGCGAAAGCCTTGAAGTGGTTGGACTAAGAGAGAGGAGAGAAGGGGCGAAGCGAAGCAAAGAGAGCAAGAGAGAGAGGGAAAAGCGAAGCAAAGAGAGCAAGAGAGGGAGTCAGAGAGAACAAGTAACAAGTGCCAAGCCTGAGAACAAGTGCAACCACCGCAGCTTTAAACCACCACAGCTTTGAGCTTCGACGGCAGTTTTCGTCCGTGGCTGCGAAGGAACGGCGGCTGCAAAACGTGCCGATCGTCCAGGGGCGGCGGCTGCTCACTCCCGGCCTGACCGTGCTCCGGTTCCAGTTTTCACCCTCTCCCTCCAGCCATCCACCTCCTGCCATTCCTGTCATCATTCCCCACGTGAGTCTGTCTTTGTTTGTTCTGTCCCTGGGTAAAGTAAGACTGTTTAGATAAGCTAGCAATTTTCACTGTGTCTTCTTGATTCCTTCTGTCTTTATTTTATTATCCTTCCTTCTCCTTGGTTACTTTTGGTTGTAAATAGAAATAAATTATATTCGTATTCCCTACTTCTGTCTTCTTTCTTCTTTACATCCTTCGTTTTAGTCATTTCCCCATTGAATATCTGTGGCGCGATTCGGCCAACGTTCAGGAATCGGGTTAGTCGGGGTAACTGTTCAGGCGCGGCGGCCATCCGCTCGGCAAACAACATCCTCGCCGCGGTCCCGTAACAATATATATACACATATATATATACACATACACAGTCACGTGAAAAAGTAAGTACACCCTGTGTAAAGATTTGACCTTTTCAACATATTTCACCATACAGCTATTTGATCTTCATTTCAACGATGTTGATAGATAAAGGTGATATAATATAACAAATATCATGAAACATTTACATTTTGAAGTCCATTGCATAATTTAAATAAACATAAATGCAAATTTTGCATGTGGAAAAAGTAAGTACACCCCTACATTTATCACTACTTCAAATACCTAAAATTAGAATCAGGTGCACCAGTTCAGGTGAAAATGATTAGAACATCGTTAAAGAGGTTCTTGGAGGAACCTGTCTTATTTAAACCTCAGACATTTCGTTTGGTTTGCTCTTTGTTGTTGAAGTGTGCGGCGTCACCATGCCGAGATCAAAAGAACTCTCTGAGGCCTTCAGAAAGAAGGTTATAGATGCCTACGAGTCTGGGAAGGAATTTATAAAGATCTCCAAACAATTTGAAATCAATCATTCGACTGTCCGGAAGATCATCTACAAGTGGAGAAGATTCCAAACAACTGCCAACTTGTTCAGGCCAGGCCGCCCCAACAAGTTCAGCCTGAGAGCAGACCGCAAGATGCTGAAAGAAGTCTCTAAGAACCCCAGAATGTCATTACGGGACCTACAGGTAGCTCTTGCCACTGCTGATGTCAAAGTGCACGAGTCTACCATGAGAAAGAGGCTGCACAAATTTGATCTACATGGGAAGTGTGCCCTGAGGAAACCTTTGCTGTCCAGAAAGAACATCAGGGCAAGACTAAAGTTTTCCAATGAGCACCTCGGCAAAGACCAGCACTTCTGGAACAACGTGCTCTGGATAGATGAGGTAAAGGTAGAGTATATTTGGCCACAGTACCAGAAGACATGTTTGGCGAAAACCAAATACAGCATTTGACCACAAGAACCTGATACCAATTGTAAAGCATGGTGGTGGAAATATTATGGTTTGGGGCAGCTTTGCTGCATCAGGGCCTGAGCAGCTCACCATCATAGAATCCACCATGAAATCTTCATTGTACCAGAGGGTGCTTGAGGATAATATGAGGCCATCTGTTGGAAAGTTGAAGCTCAACCGAAGGTGGACCTTGCAACATGACAATGACCCTAAACATACCAGTAAATCCACCAAGGAATGGCTGAAAAGAAAGAAATGGAGGGTTCTGGAATGGCCATGAAAGTCAAATCCCGGATCTAAATCCCATCGAGATGTTCTGGGGGGATTTGAAACGAGCTGTGCATGCAAGAAACCCCTCAAACATCGCACAGCTGAAAGAATTCTGCATGGAGGAGTGGGCAAAAATTTCTCCCAGTCGATGTCAGAGACTGGTCGACAGTTATAAGAAACGCCTTCTTGAGGTTGTTTCTGCCAACGGGGGCAATACCACCTATTAGAACCAAGGGTGTACTTACTTTTTCCACCTGCGAAATTTGCATTTATGTTTATTTAAATTATACAATGGACTTCAAAATGTAAATGTTTCATGATATTTGTTATATTATATCACCTTTATCGATCAATATTGTTGAAATGAAGATCAAATAGCTGTATGTTGAAATATGTTTTAAAAGTCCAAACATTTCATGGGGTGTACTTACTTTTTACGTGACTCTATATATATATATACAGACTTGGCATTTAATATGGAATATTTTTTTTGTGGGGGTGAACTTACTTTTCAAGATGACTTAGAACCAAAAGTTCATTGGAATTATGTTGAAATTATTCTAGATTTTGTTAATGTGACCTTTAAAAGAAACAAAAACCACATTTGCCATTTCGAAGCAAATAGATTGAACCTTGAAAGTGATGTAAACTGATATCGAACTCAATTCATGTACAGTACTGTGTTAAACTTCTGTACGTTTTCCAGAAGTATTTCTTTATTTTGCACATTAGCCAAAATTTTTTTTAACAAAAACAAAAGTGAAATTACAACAGGGATTACGGACAGTAAAATTACAGTTCAGTACTTTGTGTAACCCCCACAAGCATTCAGGAGAGCACGTACATGTTGAGGCATGCTGTTCACGAGATTTGCCAAGGTTTGGACAGGAATCGCTTGCCATGCAGTGACAATAGCCTGCTGCAATTCACGCACAGAGTCAGGCTGCTGATCCAAGATGTCGATTTGACGTGTTAATTCTGCCCACAAGTTCTCTATCGGATTCATATCTGAGGACATGCCAGGGCACTCCATATGCTCTACACCACGGTCAGCAAGAAAGTGTTGGATCATGCGAGCACGATGAGGCCATGCATTGTCATCTTGGAAGACAAAGTTTCCTCGAAAGGCTACACGAGCAAATGGAAGCAATGTTTCTTCCAGAATGGCCCTGTACTTGAACTGGTTCAGGTTTCCATTCAGAACAACCAGGTCAGTTTTGCCCCTGCATGAAAAGCAGCCCAAACGGTCACCCCACCACCTCCAGCTTGGACTCTTGGCACTATACAATCTTCGTTGTAGGCTTCATGCACTTGTCTGCGCACTCGGACATGGCCATCTTGACGATAGACCAGAAATCAAGACTCGTCACTGAAGATCACGTGATTCCAGTGTCCTGGCTGCCATTGACGGCTCTCTGGCCCACTGCAATCGGCGCTGGCGGTGTTGTCTTGTCAGGCGTGGCTTTCTCATGGGACGCCTGGCACGATAGCCTGCTTGAACCAGTCGTTGGTTGACTAGCCTTCTGGATACAGGCACATTTGTCAGTTGCTGCCACTCAGCCCTAAGCCGATTAGCTGACTTGGTACGGCCATTGCGGACTAACCGGTGCAGCTGGCGATCATCCCTCCTTGTGGTTCTGCGGGGACGTCCTGGCCTCGATATTGGAGGAGGGACACCCCTCTGAGCATTTCGTTTCGGGATCTTTGACACCTGACCTTAAGTGATGCCATACTGCCGAGCAATAGCACACTGTTTCATGCCGGAATTTCGTAAAGCCACCACTCCATGATAAACAGCATTGTCGAGTTGACGGACCATCTCCAGAGGAAGCGGCAATAACTTTTGTGGGCGTGCAGCAGTTGTTTTCCACTAATACAGAACGCAACAACCCTCATATACCCGATTGTGAAGCCAATCATCAAATGTACCTGTCCGTACATTTTGTCACGCCACCTGTGATATAATCCTGTTATTGACTTCTTGCTGCGACAGACAATCAGTGACATGGTTCTTTTAACAAATAAATCACCGAAGCGTAAAAGAAACTCCCCAGATTGATATTCTGAGTTCAGAAAGGACACCCAAGTCAAGAAGAAAAAAATATTCCATATTAAATGCCAAGTCTGTATATGTACATATATATATATATTGTTACGGACCGCGGATTGGATGTTATTTACCGAGCGGAGGTAACCGCGGCCGAACAGTTGCTCCCTGTTTCTTCCCTTACACTCACCCGATTCACCCAGACGTTGGCCAAATCGCGCTATGCTAAATCAATGATGGAAAGGACACGACGACTGGGATAGATGAAACGATGCAAGGGGTACAGTTCTCAAGACCTCCGGAGGAGGGTATAATTACAGTGGTGGAGAAAAGGGGGTAGATTACAAGGCAGAGTGAGGTAAAGACACAGAAGAGATGGGCACTTAAATACCGTCTTATCTTATCCCTGACAGACCATGGACAAACGGACAAGGTAGACTTACACAGGGATTGATGGCAGGAAGGGACAGGTAGGTCGATGGCACAAGGTGCACCTTGGCTCGGGGACAGGATAAAGCACGGTTCAAAGATGCAGGGAGGTCTCACAGCGCTCGGTGGTGGTCTTGCTTGCTCCAAGCTCAGCTCGCATCTGACGTCACCTCTCTCTCACTGCGCATGCTCAGCGGGGAGTGACACGCCCTCGGCTGGTTGGTTCCGCCCCAACTGGGGCCGGTCCGCCACTTCCATTGGGTGCGGGGGTTACCGGGCTCCACCCTTGACGAGGAGCCGACAGGGAGCCCCTGTTTGGTAACCCCGTCGAGCACATGTCCGATGGCGGCTCGTTGGGAAGGCCTGGTGTCCTCCCACCACTCCTACCAAGCCGGAGTGAGGACGCGCACTCCCTGCGCTCGTTGTTGTTGTTGTTGTTGTTGTTGCTGAACTGTGAGGAAGAGCTGCGGGGAGGTATTGGGAGGTCCTAAACTTCCTAACGGTGCCATACAATCACATTCTGGTGCAACGAAGGGTCAGAATTAATGGAAACGAATCCTTAACTGACATAGACTAAGAATAACTAGCAAGATGTCCTATAGTTGTCTTACATGAGATGCGGTGAACCTGGATGCGACATTTAATGGGGGAAATAGGGGGAGGTCAGGTCTACAGAGTGTTGTTTACAGAAACTGGGACTAGGGAATGGGGGATTGGGGAGAGTTGGGAAGTATTGAGGAAATAGGTGAATATTTACAAGCGGATATGGATGGATGCAAATCCCATATCCGCAACACTGCACCCTTCTCGACCTCGGGGCGGCCCGACCCAATAAATTTTTACCTACTTTAGTGTGGCACTCAGATGTAGTTCCCTCTACTATTAACTCAACCCTGAGTGCGACAGTTTTACAGATGTTCACAAATGAGTAAATATGTCCCCCTGCGACGTTGCACCCTTCTCCTAACAGAAACACACCCACAGGATAACCGAATCGTGGAAAGCATCCTCAAACTAAACATACAGCCGGTAGGGAGCATCATTTATACAAGACTACACTGATATTTACACTACGATCCAGGACCTGTTCTTTGAGGAACACATGCAGATGTTATGCATAGGGAGAGCACGCATGCCAGCATCGATACACCAACCCACGAGTGCCCTGTGGCCCTACGGCCTTTAATAATGTGCAGAGCACCCCTTCCAAGCACCAAAAGCACCACCCCGTTATGCACAGTCAGCACCATCCGGTGCACCAATAAAGTGTTCAATAAAAATGCACAATCAAGTGTCCATGGTCACCGGTGGTGTCGCAGCCGGCCGATGTTCTGCCGCTGGTCTTGCCTTCATGGAGTGCACTTGGCCTTCTGGCTTCTTTAGAAATAAAGAAAGGCGCCAACCACGTCCATTTCTTAATTGTGGCCGTCAGGGGGGCCAACTAAAAGTGGTTCACCTGTATGGTATAGGTGCCACGTTGACCCAGAGGTCCATCAACGGGTGGTGCTTGACCGCAAAAGAACTGCGGTCCATTGTGGGCGGCCACCAAAAATTGCGGTCCATATGGTGTATCGATCCAGGCAGCAAGCAGCGGAAGTACAGGCCCACAACTGCGGAGCCAGCACCTCTCTCTCCTCTCTCTCTGCCCCAAAGCCAGATCCTCGGAGGTGGGAGACAAAAGAAGACAAGTGAGTAAGGTGGTAAGGGCGCAAAAGTGCATGCAATACAAGGTAATGCACACTGGGGGCACATGGGAACCAGGTGAGACAGATACGTTCCTACCGTACGCCCCCCCCCCCCCACCAGGTAACCTACATCGCCCCTCCCTTACCCCTTACTGTATCCACAAAACACAACACTACCCATAAACATCTACTTTACACATCAACAAACGTCCCTACTGTCTTCCCCGTTCCTCCCATAAACCAAATTCGTCTTCTCTCCCTCCTAACCAATCAAATTTGCCATTTCCAACTCTCATCAAAATTTGCCATCTCCAACTCAACATCAAAATTTGCCATCACCAATTCATCATCAGTCCCTCCTAAGGAGGGAGAGATGGAATCACCCCAATGTCTCATCCACGTCGTGATGCGTCTCACAAATCCAAACAGCAATTCTCATTTCCTGCAACACAAAACAAAGAAAACACAGGTGTGGAGTCATCATCATCACCTCAGGTAAGTGGCTGCGTATGGTGCGACAGGTTCATCAATCCTAACTATTTCCTAAATGACATTAACACACTTTACACTACCCGGGGTCTTTCCCTGCCAATCCATTGACCAACTTACACTATGGGTTCTAAAAACCAATTCCCATTGACCAAACTGTGGTGCTTATCAATTTGGGGTCTCACTCCCCCGATTCATCTCCCGGTGCCCTTGCACAATTTCTGGGCTGCGACGTGTAGCTCTCCCAGCAGGTCTACCCACCTGCACACCTCCACCACTGCAGTTGCCACCCGAGCTTACCTAGCTCCTCACCCTAACCTAACTAACTGGGGAAGGCCCCTCCTGGCTCTGTCACCCCACTCGGTGCCCTCTGGCACTGGGCTACCCGGGTCTGTCCTCCGGATCCTCGGGCCTAATCCACAACAACTACTACCGGCTCCCAGAGCCCACCTGCGGCCTCACCTGGCCGACATCCTCACAGTGGTGGAGTGCCCAAACCAACTACACACACTAACAGGCTACACGCCCCGCCATTTCCACAACACTAATGCACCCATCCAATCATCATTCTTCCACCCGCACCACAGATGCCAATATCCAACCACAATTTACCTATACCCTCTACCTAACACTTACACTACCCGCCCCGGGTATCCGTGATGGGGGTCCACTCTTCCCCCATCCACACCTTCGCACCATGCACACCACTCCGTACCACTTACTCCAACTCTCTCCACACCACTCATTCTCTGCTCCATATATTCCACACACCTGTACTTGCACACCTGTGCTCTCATACTTGGTGCCACCTGCACCCTTCTCTCCCCCAAGCGCATTCGCGCTGATCCACAACACTCACTACTCACCATGACACTCATCCGCAATGCTCTCTCATTCATCACTTGTACACTCGCACACACCTCGGAGCATTGCCTCACCGATGCCTCATTTGAAGCTGCTCACCAGCACTTCCATTCATACTGCATCATCTGCTCTGTCTACTCCCTTCTAAAACTCGCGCTCCTCCGTCTTCCCTTTAAACTAAGCACATACCACGTAGGGCTGTCAACCGAGCCGAGACCGGGACGAAATCCCGGCGGTTTCGGCTTTCGAGACGGTCTCGGGACGGTCCCGAGATAAATTGATTGACGCAATTTCTCGGTAAAAAAATCCCGGTTAAAATTCCAACTTCTTGCAGATATTTTCCATAATAGAGGCATTTATTGAGCCTTGCTTTCATTACTCTGCTTCTGCACAAGCATCATTTTTCGCAAGTGCAGCTGAACTGACACAAACGATAATAGATAAAGTAAACTCACTGTTCCAGGATTTTCCCCTTGTCAACAAACAATGCACTGCAAACGAATCCGAATTCCGAATCCGGATCTTCACCAACATCTAATCATGTCGTCCTTGTCACACACGCTGCATCTCCACAAAATTTCGTCCGAATCCGTCCACAACTTTTTGAGATATTATGTTCACAAACAAACGGACAAACAGACAGGAGTGAAAACATAACCTCCATCCACCTTTGGTGGCGGAAGTAACGACATCAGGATGAAGGTCCCAATGAAAATCCACCGCATCGCGGCTTTATTTAAACCGTCGAATCCTTCCGCTGTATCACTCCGCCTCGCTCCGCTTTACGCTGCGGTCACGTGTCCGTCCTTGGAGACGAGTTACGGAATGTGGTTGCTAGGGTCTTTAGCACATTAATATCGAGGGACTCCCTCGAGGCTCCGTGAATGGAGGGACGATGTTTATTTAGATTAAAAACACGTTTATAACGGATTATTCTACACACAATGTATTAATATAAGTACAATACATTATGTAGTTTTATGAAATGAGTTTTTGATGAACGTTTATGTTTAATTGCAACGCTAAATCTATAAATTGTAAGAATCCCTCGGGGTTTGGTGTGACGGTTTGAATGTGAAAGTATTTTGGTTATCTTATCTCCACTTTAGGCCTGATAAGTTGATTACGTTTACTTTAGTCACAGAGTCAAAATAAGGAGGGGGGGGGGGGGTGGGGGTGATCACTACACCGCCTGCTTTATAATTTACGAGCAGAAGTACCCGGCATTGCCGGGCGGGGGAGGGGAGGGCAGGGGAACGGGGGGGGGGGGGGGGAGCGAGCCCCTTGGCGATCACAACTCACAAAATGATAATGAAACTCCAACCGGGACTCGAATATGCCTGGGCAGAAACATTTTCTCCCTCTCTCTGACATTCCGAGCAAGAAATTACACGACAATACAAACTGTAATGAGATAACCCGGTCCCATCGGTGGCCGATCATCTGCATGTAGGCGGTGTATTTTATTTCATCCCGGTAAATGGAAGCTAAGTCGGAATTTAAGTACTCAACATCAGAAATGAATTTTTTTCATTGTTGTTTATATATTGTAATGAAATTCCATTATTTTTGAAGCCTTATTATTATTATTTTTTTTTTTTTTTTTACTTTGCCGGGAACCGAGCCGACCCGAGATCCCGTTTTGAAAATTGAAAATTTATCAAGACGGTTCCGAGACGGGATTTTGAATCTAGCTAACAGCACTAATACCACCTCATTATCATCCACACTAATCTACCTGCGTCCCCACTACAGGTATCCTTGTCACTAACTAATCTTAACGTTACCTAATGTCATCTTCGCTAGATCCCTACACACGATATATCCTAACCCTCCCGGGCTAGTTTTCACTGCCATCAACCCCATAAAACTAGTGCTCCTTTGCCCCCCTCTGTGAGGGATGACAGAGTTGCCATCCCACCACATCGGGGACGTTCCACTACCAATTTTGCTCACCAAATTTCAGCCAATCAAAAATTTGCCAATCATCTGCCAATCACTGTACCATTACCAATCATCACTCTGCCAATCCTTTGCCAATCATCAAATTTTGTTTTTCTAATTTCGTGGCCAAAACACTATCCTCGTCATTACAGTCTACTTACTAATGCCTCTCGGTGCGCCAATTCACTTCGAAAGCTCGGCTTCGTACAGCCGAGCAATGAATGCGGGTTGTTTGGTGCCAGCGGCTGGATACGTCCCCATTCGGTGCAGGGAAGAAGGTTTACCCGGGCCGAGATCCCACGCACCATCTCGGCACGGAGCCATCCCATGGCCCGATCTCGACCTGCCGGAATGCCTCAACAAAAAGGGGTCGCCATGACGACCCTTCCTATCGGGCTGCCCATTCCGCTTAGCGGAGCACGGACGCGGCCGTTCCAAGCGCGGCCCAGCGTGGATCCCGTACGGCGGTCCTTTCGAACCCGCCGTGGTTCGGATCCCCGCTGGTCCTCGCGGCACGCGAAACCCGGCACGCACCGAGGGCCCGATTCGGCTATAAGTCGCTCTAACCTCTAACCCGGTTACCATCGATGCCTCACCTGCATGCTTACACCCAGCAGCCCGTTCCTTGCTCATACATCCAGCTGTTCCCATGCTCCTCGTCATTGCACCTTCTCTTCCACACCCAGGTACACTCATTCCGCTCACAGACTTGGTCACACACCTGACCACCGAACACCTTGGCACACATTCGTCGCTCGCACACCTCACCAACACACCTCTTCGCGCCCCCTCCTCGGTCACCTCCTCTGTGACAATCACAGGTGTGCTCTCACTCGCACACCCAACCACGTGCCTCACGACCAACTCAAGTGTGCATTCCCACACACGCTCTACCATTCCAGGTGTGCATCCTTCCATTCCAGGTATACATCCTCTCTCACCTGCCACAACCAACTCACGCTCCGTGTCACTCTTACTACTCTCACCTCCACTCTGGACAGCGCACTCACCCTTACACTCGACAGCGCACTCTTTCCTCATGCACCCGTCCGTTACACCCCTTTCTCGCGCACACTCTTGCGCACACTCTCCCGTTACACCCTCTGTAACACTCACCACCGGCGTGCATTCTCCCTTACTCTTGACAGCGCACTCTTTCCCCATGCACCTGTCCGTTACACAGCTTTCTCGTGCACCCTCTTGCGCACACTCTCCCGTTACATCCTCTGTAACACTCATCACAGGCGTGCATTCTCCCTTACTCTTGACAGCGCACTCTTTCCCCATGCACCTGTCCGTTACACACCTTTCTCGCGCACACCCTCCCGTTACATCCTCTGTAACACTCACCACAGGCGTGCATGCTTCCGTTACATCCTCTGTAACACTCCTCACTACGCGCTTCCATGTGCTCTCTCGCACACGCGCTACGACCGACTCACTCTCGACAGCACACTCACTCCTTGGCACGCACTTTTTCCTCACACACCCCAGAGTCGGACTTTCTCGCACACCTCCTCCTTCGCACACCGTACCTGTTGCACACTTCACCAACGGCCTCTCACGAACACCCGGGTCCATCTCGACCCCAAAGCTTATTAAATCACCTGGTGCATCATACGCACGACCATATTGGTCACCACTTACACCGGGTCCCCTTTCTCTTCGCTTCTCCTCCATCACCTGCGAATCCCTCATCCGGTTAATGAGCACATCATCACGATCCGAACACAGACTTTGGACCAATTCTTTTACTTCCTCTTTTATCTCTTTCTTATCCTCTCTCCGTCGCTTCTTAATTTCGCTCACCCCTTCTTCCACTTCTTCTAATTTCTGCTTCACCTCCTTCATCTCCTCGTGCGCCCCCTTAAGTTCTTCCTCTAACTCCACCTTATTTTTTTCTATGTGCTCCCGCACCTCCCGCTCTTTAACCTCCATCACCTCTACCACCTTGTTCATTTTCCTCGTCAGGTCCTCATGTACCGTCTGACACTCTTTTTTAATTACCCCTACGTCCTTTTTCATCTCCTTCTGTGTCGATTTTAAACCCTCTATTACCGCTGTGTTCTTCTTTACCTGGTCCCCCAACTCCTTTTGTCCCACTGTCAGCTGTTCTACTCCCAGCGTCAACTCCTCTATACCACCTTGCAATTTTACAGTCCCCTTTCTCACCTCCTTCTCCATGCGCTCCTCACAGTGCCTCACCTCCTCGCGCACTCCTCCGACCTCCTCACTCACACCTCTTCTGATCTCCCCTTTCATCTCCTCCATCTCTTTTGTAGATGCCACCCTCATCTGTCCCAATTCATCCCTCTGAGCATCCAATTTACTTTCTAACCCGATTTTCACCTCCTCTATCTGGTTCCCCATCTGTTCGATTTCCCGGGCGGATTGCTCCCCTATTTCCCGCAATTTGTCTTCCATCCTATTTTCTAACCCCATTAACCCATTTTTCACCCCCTCTATCTGATTCTCCTGTGCAGCCATTCTATTTTCCACCCCCATTAACCAATGTTTCACCCCTTCTATCCCATTGTCTAACCCCTCAAATTTCTAGTCTAATCCCTTAAAATTATTGTCTAGCCCCTCAAATTTCTTGTCTAATCCCTCAAATTTGTTGTCTAGTCCCTCAAATTTGTTTCCTAATCCCTCTATTCTACTCCCTAACCCTCCGATCTGGGCCCCCATGTCCTCCCTCAATTTCTCGCTATTGGACACCATGTCCTCCCTCAATTTCTCGCTATTGGACCCCATGTCCTCCCTTAATTGCTTGCCCATTCTTTGTTCCAATTGTTCGCTATTCTGGGCCAACAGGGCCCCTATTTGCGCCATGAGGACTTGCATGTCCATCGGCGGCACGGGTACAGCTACCGCAATCCCCTGCGCGGCGCCGACCTGTTGTTCGCGCTCCTCTTCCCCATGCCTAGCGCCGCCATTTTGCGAACCTGCCGCCCTCACTGCTTCGCTCTCCTCATGTCCCTCAATTTGGTCCTGGATTGACCCTGCCTCACTCTCCTCTACCGGAACCCAGCCGTCTTGATCTCCCATAGCGCGACTTTCAAAATTCGGGTTTTTGTAAAACAAAAGCAATTTCGGTACTTTATAATTTTGACCAAATTTTGTCTAGATGTTTTTTTTTTAAATTTGGTTCGGGCCTCGTATCCCACTCCTGACACCAGTTGTTACGGACCGTGGATTGGATGTTATTTACCGAGCGGAGGTAACCGCGGCCGAACAGTTGCTCCCCGTTTCTTCCCTTACACTCACCCGATTCACCCAGACATTGGCCAAATCGCGCTATGCTAAATCAATGATGGAAAGGACACGACGACTGGGATAGATGAAACGACGCAAGGGGTACAGTTCTCAAGACCTCCGGAGGAGGGTATAATTACAGTGGTGGAGAAAAGGGGGTAGATTACAAGGCAGAGTGAGGTAAAGACACAGAAGAGATGGGCACTTAAATACCGTCTTATCTTATCCCTGACAGACCACGGACAAACGGACAAGGTAGACTTACACAGGGATTGATGGCAGGAAGGGACAGGTAGGTCGATGGCACAAGGTGCACCTTGGCTCGGGGACAGGATAAAGCACGGTTCAAAGATGCAGGGAGGTCTCACAGCGCTCGGTGGTGGTCTTGCTTGCTCCAAGCTCAGCGCGCATCTGATGTCACCTCTCTCTCACTGCGCATGCTCAGCGGGGAGTGACACGCCCTCGGCTGGTTGGTTCCGCCCCAACTGGGGCCGGTCCGCCGCTTCCATTGGGTGCGGGGGTTACCGGGCTCCGCCCTTGACGAGGAGCCGACAGGGAGCCCCTGTTTGGTAACCCCGTCGAGCACATGTCCGATGGCGGCTCGTTGGGAAGGCCTGGTGTCCTCCCACCACTCCTACCAAGCCGGAGTGAGGACGCGCACTCCCTGCGCTCGTTGTTGTTGTTGTTGTTGTTGTTGTTGCTGAACTGTGAGGAAGAGCTGCGGGGAGGTATTGGGAGGTCCTAAACTTCCTAACGGTGCCATACAATCACATTCTGGTGCAACGAAGGGTCAGAATTAATGGAAACGAATCCTTAACTGACATAGACTAAGAATAACTAGCAAGATGTCCTATAGTTGTCTTACATGAGATGCGGTGAACCTGGATGCGACATTTAATGGGGGAAATAGGGGGAGGTCGGGTCTACAGAGTGTTGTTTACAGAAACTGGGACTAGGGAATGGGGGATTGGGGAGAGTTGGGAAGTATTGAGGAAATAGGTGAATATTTACAAGCGGATATGGATGGATGCAAATCCCATATACGCAACAATATATAACAAGCCCCGCCCCCTCGTGGCGGGGACACAGATAAGCAGCTTACTCTGACACACCGCCTAAACACAGAACCTATTACAGGTGAGGTTCCCTATCATGACAGCCGGACACCTACCTATGCAGATCTACCTAAATCTAGATATTCCCCCTACCCCAAATTCATAACTATATATATACGGTATATATATATATACAGACTTGGCATTTAATATGGAATATTTTTTTTGTGGGGGTGAACTTACTTTTCAAGATGACTTAGAACCAAAAGTTCATTGGAATTATGTTGAAATTATTCTAGATTTTGTTAATGTGACCTTTAAAAGAAACAAAAACCACATTTGACATTTTGAAGCAAATAAATTGATCCTTGAAAGTGATGTAAACTGATATCGAACTCAATTCATGGACAGTACTGTGTTAAACTTCTGTACGTTTTCCAGAAGTATCTCTTTATTTTGCACATTAGCCAAAAAAAATTTCAACAAAAACAAAAGTTAAATTATGACTGGGATTACGGACAGTAAAATTACAGTTCAGTACTTGTCCTGAAAATTACAGATTTATTTCTTCTACACTTATCTAATACCAAGTCCGTGTCTTTATCCTTTACGATTAAGATGAGTTATTCATTAGTCCGTCCCCCATGCATGGGGTTTGCAATCGCTTCTGTCTGTGTGTCTGTCTGTCTGTCTGTCCAAGGCATTTGATCTTTTAACTATTTGAGTTTTTGTCATCAAATTTTCAACAAAAAAACTTACGTCCTGTGAACGTCCAACTACATCCCAACTTTTCATACAAATAATGCTTGTCTGCCCATCGACTGTCTGCTCTTTCATGAGCCTCAGCTTTGTCATTTTAAAATGACATTTTCACAAAGCCGTTGGTTCTTCACAGGTGTGGAACTCGACAAGACCTCAGGGCATCAGACCCATCCCCGACTGGCTGGAGACCCAGGGCATGGCAGAAGAGGTTCTCCAAGCCGTGATTACGGGCCTGGGGATTGAGATCCTCGGGGTGCTCTGTGCCCGTGCTCAACCCACTCCGGCGAGGGTTGAACTGTGTTCGCTTGCTGCACAATCGTTCACCCCGACCATGTATGCTGAACTCTGCCGTTTCATGGAGTCCTGCAGTGCGCAGCAAAGCTCCGAACAGGCCATTGTGTCAAGATGTCGAAAAGAAGCTGAGGACATGCGGGGATACACTGGAGTCCTGCAGATCAAAGTGGAATACGAGGAAGATCCTGAAGAGAAAAAGGACCTGAACAATGGTAAGTCGTGGGAACTACGGGCAGTTCATTAAGTATTGACGAGTAAATGATGTTGATAATATCAAAGGGAGGCACAAAGCGCCCCTCTCTTTCTATAAGAGATCGTTTCTCTGTATGCAGCCTTTAACATGGGGACTGAAAATGCGTTTCTCGGCTTCTACTGGACGAAAGCAGGTGCAAATTTCAGAAGTAAATGCTTTGTACATTGTGGTAATGTGTTCCAAATTTCAGCAACGTCCCTTTATCCATTCTTGAGTTATATTTAGAAAACCCTCGAAATCACGTTGGTGGCCGTCCGTCCGTCCGCCCAAAATGTGTTGGCGCTCATATCTCAAGGACTATACATTGAAACTAGCTGAAACTTGGAATATACATCGGCCAATACATCTAGTTAACGGCTCTCGAAACAAATTCCACCTAAGTGCTATCGCTTTTGCTTAAAAATTAAATATATATAAATAAATATACATAAATATATATATAAAAATATATACACACTTTATAACTCTTCAAAATATTATTACACAAATCAAACATGCTGGCCCAATGGCCTAATGGATAAGGCATCAGACTCCCAAGATGGGGATTGTGGGTTTGAATCTCGTCTGGGTTGAATATTTTTTCCCCCTTACTTTTTCAAGTCTTTTATATAGTCTTGAATAATGAGCAAATAAACATCTTGTGCAATGAGCCAATGCATTTTGTTCATATTTAAAGCGTAATTATTCTTAAACCGAAATTTCAGCGTCATTATGAGTATTGTAACACATCAAATTGCTTATTATATTGTTTGGAAACCAAGGGAGGAGTAGCAAAGGGCCCCTTCCTTTTTTTGGGACGGTTTCTCTGTATCCAACTTTAACATACACACACCACCGTTTAGAGGCCATTTTTCCCCGCAAAGCGGGGGTTGGCCTTTTTCGGGGACCGTGGTTGTTGTTGTTTTTTGGTCCCCTTTAACCCCTGTAATTAACCCTATCCAACTTTAACATGAGGACTGAAAATTTGTTTCTCGGCTTCTACTGGTATATTGTATACTAGCTTGGCTCGGCTCGCTGCACTTGTCTCACCACACGTCGTTACAGAGGTATGGGTAACTTTAGGAGGTATGGTTTCGGTATATGGTACCGAAACGGTATATTACTTATTGTAATTACAGAGGTATGGTTTCGCCCACTGACGAAACTCGGCTCGAGAAAAGTTCATACAAAGGGGCGCCAATTTGACTCATGCACCTGCATGAAGAAGTAAATGTATTTTATTTGCCAGATGTGGGGTGCCCCTTTATATGAACTTTTCTGGAGCATTACTTGGTTCCTCTTAAGAACACACGGGTAGTCCAGCATGCACACGAGATTTTTTTTAAATCTCCCTTCTTTTCTCTACTTTGCCACATGGCACATACCCATATATAAAGGGCCTTTTCTATGCTCCTGGCATTTTACCCAAGAATTGCTTTAAAACACAGGAACTTATTGTCAAGTCCGTGGCCGATGAACACTGGCCTAAGACGAATAGCCGGATGTTGTTACGCCGAGGCGTAAACCTGAACTTGGCGGGATTAACTTTTCGCATGTGCGGGAAGGACCCAAAGCCTTACCTGAACGGATGGCCACCACGGGGTCTATTCCTCGAACCCACAAACAAGTAAATGAATACGACACAAAAGTAAAATGCAAAAAATATGGGTTTAATGAAAATGCTAGAATAACAAAAACGAAAGGTAAGGCAAAACGAATTTTTTTATTATTTTTTATTTTTTAGTATACAAGATCGAGGCTCCTGTAAGAGCTAACATCAATCACACAAAAAAACGGACACACAAAACATACAATAAAGGGAGCGGGAGACAAGATGGGGAGAGAGAGGGAAGCATACAAGTTCAACAGCAGAGAACAGGGACAACGGAAGATCCGTGGGAGGGAGAGGGCTTGGGGGGAGGAGGCATGGGAAGGCGGGGGTGGGGGTGGGAAAGGTATAAAACACATGGACACTGCTAGGACTTCCAGGAAAGAAAGAAGTCGGGATTTCAAAAAAAAAAAGTGCATCTGGGGTGAATTAACGGGGGTAGAAAAGATCAAGGTTTTGGATGGGGAAGACAAGAGGTGGTGGTGAACAGCTGTTTTAAAGACCTGGAGGGAGGCGTTAGATTGAAGAGAGTGAGGGAGTTTGTTCCAGAGGTGGGAGTAAAGAGGAATGAAGGAGTGACGGTGAGCAGAGAGTCTTGATTTTGGCAATTTCACCATAAGAGGGTTACTGGCAGATCTTTTGCGACCTGTAGGAATATTTGGGGGACAGAGCACAGATTTTGTCTGATGGAGGTGCCTCAATATTTGGAATCTCCCGCGATGAAGCTAAATCCGAGGTCCTTTCACTCACTCACCGCAGGCAGGTAGGTGGTCTTTCTGTCTTCTACCGACTCCTATATGGCCTAGCTTCCCTCGCTCCCCCAGTGCCTCAGAGTGAAAGGCCCTCGGATTTAGCTTCATCGTGGGAGATTCCAAATATTGAGGCACCTCCATCAGACACAATTACACGACAGGGGAATGATAAAGGAAAAGAAAAATGGTTTGGTGAGTCGGCCGATACTCAGCTTTGCTCCGACGAGAACAAGCGCGAATGGTCTCTGAGTCTCCATGTGGGAATGCACAAGATGGCGCGCATCGCCCCACGGCACACTGAGCCGTTTAGCGGCAGCAAAACGTCCTCCTCCTCCGGTCGTTCCATGCTCCATAAAGTTCCGATGAATCTCTCAGTCACACAGGGCACGAAGCGCAGCCGTCCTCCCCCCAGGCCAGAACAAGAGAGAGAGCCTTTTTCCACAAGCTCACATGAGCCAAAGAATGCAACTGCCCGCACCCAACACCAGAACGAGAGAGAGCGGGAGGAGGGACGCGTCCTCCTTTTTCCCTCGCCGACGTAACTCCCTGATCAATCCCCGTACCCCATTACATCATTCCATCTACACGACCAATCATCCCTTTGGGGCGGGGCCTCACGGCCTGGTTGATGCCCACTGACGAAAATTGGGGCGTGGCCTGTCAGTTACGATCCTTCGAGGCATAGTCGAGCTGTCTTTCGGGAATGTTCGGCTGGGCGGGGTTTAATTGCTGATCGCAATGTCCTGGTACTGTCGGCGATTATGGTTGTTCTAATGGCGGCCCTTTTAGATGATATAAAACATAAGGGAAAATCACAGGAGCAATTACATACTGGGGATTATCCTTAAGCCCGGCCTAATTAGCGTAGCTCCACCCCTCGAATGGAGACACATATACGATCTTATGCTCTACAGATTCCCTACTTAGTACATCGAGGTTCCTCTTCTTCGGATCACACGGTCCATGCTAAACTATACATTCCTATCTCCACTAAGGTATTTCATCCCTACTCCCCTCCCTCCCCCCCCCCCCCCCAAACGTAACATTATTTTACTGAGTGTCTGAAGGTCTTCTTCTTCTTCCTCTGTTGCAATAGATATGTCTTTTGGATTGAGCTCATCAACAGGATGGAGGTGACAGCTGGAGATCTCGATGTGTGAGTCTGCATTCATAATACCATCATCCCGATAACATTAAATAAAAAGATAAACCTTGTCCCAGAGCGGGAAGAATGTAGGAGATGTTTATGGAATGGACAAGATTGATACAGAAGCAAACACTCAGGAAGGAAAAACTGGAATTTTAGAAATAGGTGGGGTAGGGTATTGACGGGGGTAGAAAGGATCATTGTTTTGGAATGGCGGATGATTTGTGATGGAGGTGAACGGCTGTCTTGAAAACCTGGAAGGAAGAATGTGATTGAAGAGAATGTGGAAGTGGGTTCAACAGGTTGGAGAAAAGAGGAACAAATGAGTGGAGATGATCAGTGATTCTAGATTTAGGAATTTCAGCAGAAGGCCGTTGCTGCTGCACCCTGTAGACACATGGGGTGGACAAATCACGGTGAGGGCAGATGGTGCAAGACCAGAAAGAAGACGGAAGTAGACAGAAAGAACACCGACCTGTCTGCTATGGGAAAGTGATGGGCCCTTGACTCTGCTTCATCACGGGAGATTCCAATGATCTTGAAGCCCTTGGTTTCCACAGTGTCAAGCTGAGCAAGGTGACGCAGGAGTGCCAGCCCAGATGGGAGATCAGAACCCCATCACGCTGCTGATGAAGGCCTTGGAAGTGGGTAAGAGTTCAGGTGTGCCAAAGAAGTACTTTACATGACGGGGGATGTCCAGTCGGCGATTGGATTTGGAGGCCAACTTTGAAATGTGATTTGTCCAAGGAGGATCATGGCTGATAGTGAGACCCAAGAGTGACTGACCCTCTTAAAGAAGATTGTTGAGAAAGTAGGTGGGAGGGTTTGCCACGTGGTCCTTTTCGAGAGAGAAAGAGAAAGGGTGAGATTTGTCAAGATTGAAATTCCAAGTGTTTGACCAGCTTTTCTTTTTAAATGCAGCAGTTCCTTAAGTTATTGAGTAAGGCATTCCAAAATTTTGATCCATCTACTGTATAAAGATGTGGTTATGTACAACCATGTTAGGGATAAAGTGGAATTTGAAGCATGATGCTGTCGTCGTTCTTGATTGGTACAGATCAGAGACCTTGTAGTCACAGATTTGATGTGACAGTTGAGGTTCTGGTCAATCATGATCTCATAGAACGGACAGAGGACAACTCTGGGATGTTAGTGCCATTGATTGTCAGGGCTGTAGTAACTCTTGTGTTTGTTTTGAGATATTCGTTATGTGATGCATCTCAGAGATAGTAACTTGCTGCTTGTTTGTCCAGTAAAGTGTGGATGTTGAAAATCAAGATGGCAACCAATGAAAAGACGCAAAGCGTGGAATAATGAATAATTATTAAATTTTAACAAAAATGATCAATCCTGTGGAGTTTCTCAGATTATTGAGGTGGACAGTTTATTGATGATTACCTGTCAAGGACATCTGTATTGAAGAACACCTTGTGGGGGAGGTGAGGAGGGGGTTCTCTGCCAGTCTGTCCCTCTGTTCTCTCTGTCTGTCCGTCTGGGCGGGGTTTATAAATCAAGTCGCTGCCATTTTGTTTGCTGCGCGTTATGTTCACCAGAGACCTATAACATTGGGAAACAGTTTAATATTGTTTTTACAGGAGAAGATGAAGATGAAGAAAAAGTACAATTTAGTGATCTCCCGATGTGGTACTGTGGCGATGTATTCTGGTGACGCAGGTCTATAAGAGCTCCGCATGGTTGCTGTTGTTGTTGGGCGTCAATTTTTGAAACGTGCACCAATTTGTCAGACAGCACCCATTGGGAGGGGGGAGAGAAAGAGTGGGATGGGAGGAGGGAGGGGTGGCGTGAGAGGAGGCAGGGAGATCTGGTCACATGACAGGGGGACAGCAGATCCTCCACTCAGCAGATCCCAGCCCGGCAACGCTGTTGTTAGATTTCTGGTCTTGTTTTTAATTAATTCAGTGCAGTACCGAGATCTGACAGTTCTTCATTTGTGTGAATGGTCTTCACAGGGAGGCGGATGCAATTCCACCGGATGTTCTGCTGCACCTGTTGCTCTCACTTCATTACCGAGACTGCTTCGACAGTTGCAGAGGCAGTGCCAAGTTTCTCCTGATAAAAGTTACTGATTCACTGGATGTCCACATTGTACGTACACTCAACAGAAGTCTTGTAATTGCAGCGTATGTGATTATGGGATTTATTTTATCATCATGCGAGATAAAATCCTCCAATGGAGTGACGATATGCACGAATCTTCTTCAAAGACATTCTCCAGCATCTCACATCTCTTATTGTTGGTCTTTCTGTCACATGATGAGGTTTCTTTCTCTTTTCTTCTTGTTTTACATTTTGTAATCATCGTCTTGAACAATATTTGTTCCAATTTGCTTTTTCAAAGCATAACTTTTCCAGTTTGTGTAAATTTATCTCTGAAAATAAAATGAAAGATTTGGGTCAATTTTTCAGGAAACAAAAATGTCTTGAAACATTCTTTGTCAAAAATGTTTGTTTTTGAAGGAAATACAAACAAAAAACAATACTGAAAGCCTCCACCGTGGCACTAGTCGGCTGGGATCATGCTGGAGGCACGTGCTGTGTGGATACCTGTCCGCAGACGACCTTTCCAACAGCGACAGTTGGTGCCAGCCAGGTGTGACCATGCCATTGCACCCAATCTGATTGTCCAGTTGATCCTGTGATCCCATTCAACAACACGGCGACAGCTCCAACAGCCAGATGTTTCAACGCAAGGACCCTGTCTTTGGGTCACAACACTCTGCGCTCGAGGCCCTGAGTGACTGGACCTTCCTCAGGAAGCTCCTTGTCGAATCTCACATTATCTTTGTTCCAGGCCTTTTTATGGATTTCATGAGGAGGTGCAACCAACCATGTGACCACAACTGATCAAAAAACAACCAAATCACACCTACCTTCACGCTGCTTGTCTGGACATACCTGCCACAAGATAGGTGTCTTCTTTGCATCTGTAGTATACCTGCCATGAGCTGATCAGTCCCCGCTTCATGGGTACCTAACATGGAGTCTCAGCTTTCTTTTAAACATGTAATATGAATACCATGTGCTGAGATAAAGCTGAGCTGGTAATGTTATGCCTGCTCTTACAATTGGACACACACATGGACCTACCACCTCACAACTGTAATGGTGAGCATTAACTCATGTACTACACAAGTACTTCTTGTCGCACACACACCTTGTTTGGGTACCTGGTACCCGTTAATAGGTGAACAAGATGTGAACATGAAATACATTGCAATGAAAGGTCTGACTCTGACGTCAGAAGTGGTGCACAGGATCCCATTGGGGATTTCGAGCAACCTGTTGTCCATGTGAGTGGAGAAAGTCAGCAAAACAGGAAACGTGACCTCTATTGCTCGGCCAGCAGAACAGAGCTGTGAAGCACGGAAAGTAACCAAAGTCATCACACAGGAACTAGAATCCTTTATTGACATTGGTCGAAAAGATTTTATGGACTAGTGTGCCTGTTCATCCGTTGTACCAAATTTTCATTTGGTCTTTACCGTCCTGTAGCAGTGTAGCATACCTGCCTGCTTCGCTCAGGTGGGGGGGGGGGGGGGGGTCTTTCAGATCCTCGGTGTCTTTTGAGTCCTCTGGGTCTTTTGGATCATCTGGGTCTTTTGGGACGTCGGGGACTTTTGGGTCTTTTGGATCCTTAAGGACTTTTGGGTCTTTTTGATCCTTGTGGACTTTTGGGTCTCCGGGGTCTTTAGGATCCTCAGGGACTTTTGGGCCATTGGGGTCTTTTGGATCCTCGGGGACTTTTGGGTCTTTTGGGGCCTCAGGGACCTTTGGGGTATTTTTGGCCCTGTGGGACTTTTGGGTCATTTTGGTCCAAAAGGGTCATCTGGATCATCTGGGTCTTTCAGATCGGTGTCTTTTGAGGGGGGGGGGGGGGGAGGGGTCTTTCAGATCCTCGGTGTCTTTTGAGTCCTCTGGGTCTTTTGGATCATCTGCGTCTTTTGGGACGTCGGGGACTTTTGGGTCTTTTGGATCCTTAAGGACTTTTTGGTCTCCGGGGTCTTTAGGATCCTCAGGGACTTTTGGGCCATTGGGGTCTTTTGGGTCATCTGGGTCCTTTGGGGCCTCAGGGACCTTTGGGGTCTTTTTGGCCCTGTGGGACTTTTGGGTCATCTGGGTCATTTTGGTCCAAAAGGGTCATCTGGATCATCTGGGTCTAAAATCCTCAATTTTCATCCGATTGACCTGAAATTTGAAGAGGATTTGCATATCAGACTGAAGTCAACCACCAATTGTGTTTGGGCCAAAGTTCAACAACTTATTTTAGGGATTTCGCAAGTATCGTGCCATGCACGACATATATCTATTTGTTTGTTTGTTTGTCCAGGCAATATCTCAGCCATGCTTTTAGCTAGGAAGCTGAAATTTGGGCACAATAGTGAGCACGTGCTTTGGCAAAACGGTATTTTTTGATGAATCAATTAATTGATTTTTTCAATTAATTCAATTAATTCAAATTTTCAAAATTAATTAATTCAATTAATTGATTCATTACCCTGCACATGTCTGCATTTTTTAAATTCATTTTCTTCGGAGCCTTTGGTCCGATTGACACGAAATGTTACCAAAGGTGCGCCTCCTCCTGTATAATTTTTAACGATAATTATGACGTCGTAGATCACATGATACAGGCACCCTCTTGGTAAAATCGACAAAGGTTGCATCTCTATATCTCTAAAACCGCTCAATGGAAAAATATTGAAACGTGGCTCATTGTAAAGAACTTCGCATGGGAAATAAGTGTTGTTAATGATGACGCAATTGGTGCCTTTATTATGACGTCATAATTTGACAGGGACAACGTTTTGTCTGATCAGTTTGAAATTTCTGGAGTATGATCTACACAACAATTATGCTGGAGAATATGAATTGATGATGTCATCGCTCACCTGGTCTGGTAGCCATATTGGATTTTTAAAAAAAACCTCACCAAAGCTTTATTGTGATAATACGGAGAAAGCTAATTAACATTTTTTCCAAAAGGTCAACGGTCAGCGTCACATAAAATAATCAATTTTCATCCAATTGACCCGAAATTAAATTTACCATTTGAGTTTTATTATCAAATTTCCAACAAAGCTTTATTATGAGAATATGGAGAAGGGGAATTAATAATTTTTTGTCAAAAGGTGAAAGGTCAGCGTCACATAAAATAATCAACTTTCATGCAATTGACCCGAAATTTAAATTTGCCATTTGAATTTTGTCATCAAATTTCCAACAAAGCTCTATTATGAGGATATGGAGAAGGGAAATTAATAATTTGGTTAAAAGGTCAAAGGTCGGCATCACAAAAAATCATCAATTTCAGTCCGATTCACCTGAAATTTTAGAATTTGCATATCGCGTCACTGAATTGGTTCACCAATTCAAATGTAGGAGTGGATAAAAAATTTTTTACAACAAAAGGTCAAAAGTCAACTTTGCATAAAATCGTCAATTTTCATTTTCTATTTTTTCTTTTTAACTGTTTTCGTTATTTTTAACATACGGAAAGGAAGAAGATGTCTGCATACAAACGGCTACGAACGGGCTTTGCATTTTCAAATGCTTTCCAGTTTTTGAATACAATTCTTTTTTTTTTGAAGGTCCTTTGGTATATTACGCATTTCATACGCATCTCAAAATCCAATCCACGTGGTGTTGCAAACCACAGCAGACTACGACAGATTTAAATACGGCCGACAATGGCATTAAACAGCTCGTGGTACATTCTACCCCTCCCCTTCCAATCCTGGCTCTTGGTTCAGTCCACTATTTGTATTTACACATCGGAAATTGTCAATACAATCCGCATGTTCAATTAATTTTAACAACAATTGCGGCTGTGCTGTTGATGCAGTGCCCTCTGCAGGTTTGGGCAGAAATTTGTAATTTGTTCATGGTGCCGGTGATAACTCGCCTACTCTTCGCGAAGGACTCCATGGCATCCTTAACGTCCACCAATGACTGCTGCCAGATGGGAATCCCAGTTGAACATCCATCCGCGGAAGGGCACACACATTGATGAATGACCTTGCATGTGAAACACCGGGATGACAGTTTATAGCATATACACACACATGTGAATATATATATATATATATATATATATATACACACACACACACACACACACACACACACACAAACACACACTCACTCATTCATTCATTCATTCACACACCAAAATCAATCAGGGTTTAGCTCTCATCTCGTATATTTAAGTACAGTGTATATGAACATTTTCACGCCACATATATTTCGCACAAACAATGCGTGTGCCGAACGTGCTCAGTTACCGGTCATGCAGGCTTAACAAGCAATGCACACGCGCTTCCCCAGCACCTGCAGCCTAGGTATAAAAGGTTCGCAACTCAATTGCAGTGAATACGTATTTCGAAATTTGTCACATCGCAGTTTCGATTGGTCGCAATTCAATTTTAATGCACGAAATAATGTATTCGATTTTTCCCGCGTCTTTCGCAGCGCCATCGCAAAGTAAATTCGAAAGTTCGCGCGGGAACTATTTCCAGCTGAGCAGCAGCCAATGACAGCGCCATCGCAAAGTAAATTCGAAAGTTCGCGCGGGAACTATTTCCAGCTGAGCAGCAGCCAATGAGAACGACGTAGGATGCGGAGGAGAGACGCGTTTCCACCCCACTGCGCATGTATTCATCCGCGCTCGCTTGCTGAGGATTGAGGAAGGAGGTCATTCTGTGGCCTACGAACGGGAGCGTCCATTGTGTTAATCGATCCTGACGTGTATGAACCGGTACGTTCGTAATTTTCATTGCATATTTCGTTGTAGATCGCCTCAAATCGTGCAGGATGAGTGCCAAGAGACGCGCCAGATGTTCACGAAGCACGTCTTGTATCAAGAGGTGGCGAAACAGTGTAAGTTTGGCGATGAAGTTGATCATTATTAAAAGATATGAGCGTGGTGAAGGGACGACGCACATTGGACGTGTGCTTGGAATCGCTGCGTCTACTGTGCATTCAATTGTTAAAAGTTCTCCGAAAATTAAGGAAATAGCTAAGACTGCGAACAGTTTGGGTGTGACTCTCCGAACTAGAGCGAGACACGGTGTCATGCCCAATATGGAACGTTTATTGAGTGTGTGGATGGAAGACCAGAATCAACGGAACATTCCTTTACCTCTTCCTCTTATACGACAGAAAGCCCGTACTTTGTGGACCTCTTTGCGTGCGCAAGAGAAGGTTGAAGGAAAAAGCCCATGTGCACAGACCTTCACGGCCAGCCGGGGTTGGTTCGACCGGTTTATGCAACGTACCAACCTCCGCAACCTCCACAGCACGGACGAGAAAACGAATGTAGACACAGCAGCAGCAGAGGCGTTTTCCGCTATGCTGAAGAAGATCATCAAGGAGGGCGGTTTCACACCGAAACAAGTTTTCAACATTGATGAGACTGGCTTTTTTTGGAAGAAGATGCCTTCCCGCAGTTGTATCGCAATGGAAGAGAAGACTGCTTCTGGATTTAAAGCAGGGATGGACAGACTAACCTTGATACTTGGGGGAAATGCTGAAGGTGACGTCAAACTCAAGCCACTCCTACTGTACCACTCGGACAATCCACGAGCGCTGGAGGGCTACCTCAAGCCACAGCTACCTGTCATATGGAGGTCAAATCCCAAAGGTTTGATGACCGTGTCGGTGTGCCAGGACTACAAAATTAATTATTTCTCCAACTTCATTGAAAAGTACACCAGGGAGTCACATCTCACCAACAAAGCTTTGCTCCTTGTCGACAATGCCCCTGCCCATCCTGGACATATGGAAGACTGCTGCGATAACGTGCAGGTTGTGTTTTTGCCACCCAATACAACGTCACTTATACAGCCAATGAACCAGGGTGTTATTGCTGCATTTAAAGCCTATTACCTGAGGCGGACCATGAAGCAAATCATAAGTGAAACCGACGGAGAAAACAAGCCCACGATTAAGGAGTTTTGGCAGGAATTCAACATTAGGAAAGCCTTAGAAAACATTAAGGATTCGTGGGCAGAAGTGAGTGCCTCGACAATGAACGGAGTGTGGAGGAACGTGTGGCCCGAGTGTGTCCACTATTTGAAAGGCTTTGTTGATGTTCCCACGATTCGAACCCAAATAGTCGACTTTGCGAAGGAGGCTGGTTTCAACGAAGTGGATGAAGATGGCGTGGCGGAGTTGCTTGAGTCTCATGGCGAAGATTTGACAAACGACGACCTCATACAGTTAGACCAGCAGCGGGCAAACGAGGAAGAGGTTGAGACTCCCTTCAAACAGCTCACCCTCAAGAACCTCGGCCAAATTCTCGACATCTTCGAGCAGGGCATAAAATTTGTAACCGAGCAGGATCCTAATCTTGAAAGGAGCACGAATTTTAGTCGCACTGTCAATGACGCGCTTCACTGTTACAAGGAGATGTCTGCAGCGAAGAAGAAGAAAGTTGTACAGCCCAACCCCCGTACAATCGTCCAGCAAAGCAGCTCCTTCAATCGGCCGTACTGTTCCACTGATGCAGTCACCCCAACCCAGGAAGAGAGTGATGAAGTGATTTCTTTTCCGGTAATTACACATGATCTTCTATTTTTATTTTATATATTGTTGCGGATATGAGATTGGCCTCCATCCATATCCGCTTGTAAATATTCCCCTATTTCCTCCATACTTCCCAACTATCCCCAATCCCCCATTCCCTAGTCCCATTTCCTGTAAACAACACTCTGTAGACCCGACCTCCCCCTATTTCCCCCATTAAATGTCGCATCCAGGTCCACCGCATCTCACGTAGACAACTATAGGACATCTTGCTAGTTATTCTTAGTTCATGTCAGTTAAGGACTCGTTTCCATTAATTCTGACTCTTCGTTGCACCAGAATGTGATTGTATGGCACCGTTAGGAAGTTTAGGACCTCCCAATACCTCCCCGCAGCTCTTCCTCATGGTACAACAACAACAACAACAGCGGCGGCGGCGCGGGGAGTGTGCGTCCTCACTCTGGCTTGGTTGGTAGGGGGTGTTGAAAGGGCACCAAGCCTTTCCAACGAGCCGCCATCGAGCATGTGCTCGACGGGGTTACCACGTAGGGGCTCGCTGTCAGCTCCTCGTCAAGGGCGGAGCCCGGTAACCCCCCGCACCCAATAGAAGCGGCGGACCGATCCCATCTAATGGGCGGAGCCAACGAGCCGAGGGCGTGTCACTCCCCGCTGAGCATGCGCAGGAAGAGGGAGGTGACGTCAGATGCACGCAGAGCTGAAGGAGAAAGGACGCACCCTCCGAGCGCTGAGACCTCCCAAAGACTGAGCTGTATCCTGTCCCTGAGCCAAGGTGCACCTTGTGCTATCAACCGACCTGTCCTTCCCTGCCATCAATCCCTGTGTAAGTCAGTCTTGTTCCGTTTGTCTGTGGTCTGTCGGGGATAAGATAAGACTGTAACTAAGTGCCCATCTTTTCTGTGCTTTACCTCATACCTTGTAATCTACCCCTTTTCTCCACCACCAATTATATCCTCCTCCGGAGGTCTTGAGAACTGTACCCCTTGTGTCGTTTCATTTATCCCAGTCGTTGTGTCTTTTCCATCATTGATTTAGCATAGCGCGACCAGGTCAACGTCGGGTGGAATCGGGTGAGTTGGGGAAGAATCGGGGGAATTGTTAGGTCGCGGCAATACCACCGCTCGGTAAATAACATCAAATCCGCGATCCGTAACAACTGGTGTCGAGGAGTGAGATCGGACCCGAAGCGCGCTTAACGCGCTCAAAATTACAAGTAACCGAAATTTGTTTTGTTTTAAAATAAAAACCCGAATTTTGAAAGTCGCGCTATGGCGGATCAAGACGGCTGGGTTCCGGTAGAGGAGAGTGAGGCAGGGTCGATCCAGGACCAAATTGAGGGACATGAGGAGAGCGAAGCAGTGAGGGCGGCAGGTTCGCAAAATGGCGTCCTCGCGCACGAGGTTACGGGCGCGCAAAATGGCGCCTCGCACATGGCTACGGCGACCACGCCCGCGACCGTAGCAGCGCCGTTGGTGGATTTGAACCTTTTTTTTATACAAATGAAGGCCCTTATGGACAAGAATAGCGAAGAAATGGAAAGCAGAATGATGGGGGTAATGGGGAACCAGATGGATGCTCAGAGTGAGCGATTGGAGGGCCAAATGGGGGTAATGGGGAACCGGATGGTAGCTCAGGGTGAGCGATTGGAGGGCCAAATGGGGGTAATGAGGGACGAAGCGAGGGGTACCGGTGAGGGGTTAGACAATGGGATAAAAGAGGTAAAGAATGGGTTAACGGGGGTAGAAAACAGAATGGCCGCTCAAGAGAATCAAATGGAAGGGATGCAAAAGGGGTTAGAGGAGTTAGAAAACAGTATGGAAGGCAAATTGAGGGACATGAGGGACCAAGCGGAAAGGGAAGTTTAAAAAATGGGGCAGCAGATAGAGGGGGTCAGAATGGGGGTAGAAACTAAATTGGATTCTCACAGGGAGGAAATGGAGCAGATGAGGGTGGCATCTGGGCAGGAGATGCAAGTGATGGGAGAAGAGATCATAAGAGGTGTGAGTGAGGAGGTCGGAGGAGTGCGCGAGGAGGTGAGGCACTGTAAGGAGCGCATGGAGAAGGAGGTGAGAAAGGGGACTGTAAAATTGCAAGGTGGTATAGAGGAGTTGACGCTGGGAGTAGAACAACTGACAGTGGGACAAAAGGAGTTGGGGGACCAGGTAAAGAAGAACACAGCGGTAATAGAGGGTTTAAAATCGACACAGAAGGAGATGAAAAAGGACCTAGGGGTTATTAAAAAAGAGTGTCAGACGGTACATGAGGACCTGACGAGGAAAATGAACAAGGTGGTAGAGGTGATGGAGGTTAAAGAGCGGGAGGTGCGGGAGCACATAGAAAGAAATAAGATGGAGTTAGAGGAAGAACTTAAGGGGGCGCACGAGGAGATGAAGGAGGTGAAGCAGAAATTAGAAGAAGTGGAAGAAGGGGTGAGCGAAATTAAGAAGCGACGGAGAGAGGATAAGAAAGAGATAAAGGAGGAAGTAAAAGAATTGGTCCAAAGTCTGTGTTCGGATCGTGATGATGTGCTCATTAACCGGATGAGGGATTCGCAGGTGATGGAGGAGAAGCGAAGAGAAAGAGGACCCGGTGTAAGTGGTGACCAATATGGTCGTGCGTATGATGCGCCAGGTGATTTAATAAGCTTGGGGGTCGAGATAGACCCGGATGTTCGTGAGAGGCCAAGAGTGAGGTGTATGGCTTGTCCGGAGGGTATGGAACGAGGGTGCGAGCGAGAGGGTCCGGTGATGGGAGAGGTGCGAGGTGTGAGTGAGCAAGGTTGTGGTGGTATGGAATGGGTAGCGGGTTGCGGAAGTGTGACCCATGCATCGACACCAACAGGGGTAGTTTTTAGAGGGACAGGGGAGGCACGGGAGCCCCTTGGGGGTAATGTACTGTGGGGGCCCGGCCGGTTCGGCCCCGCGCTGACCCCGCAAGGGGCGACGCACGGGGTCCGGCAGGCGGGCAACGACTCGCATACGAGGTGGTCCCACAAGGTCCCACTCGCGCCGTATGATGGCAAGAGTGATCTACGCGCGTACCTGGCGCAGTTTGACTGTGTGTGTAAGGGCAACGGTTGGGGTGAGGACGAAGGTGGAGTACACCTGGTGGCCGCATTGCGCGGCGCGGCAGCGGAGGTGCTGACGGCATTACCACCGGGTGCTCTCACCCTGCCAGCCCTCCGCGACGCCCTAATTAATCGATTCGGCATTGAACAGCAGAGCGAGCTTGTTAAAGCTCAGCTCGCGCTGCAAAAACGCAAGCCCCAGGAAGCCATTGGGGAACTTGCCCACGACATTCGCCGCGCAGTGGGGATCGCACATGCTAGCATGGCAGCGGATTCCCGGGAAAGCCTGGCGCTGGACCATTTTATCCAGGCCCTCCCGGATATTGAGCTCCGGCAACAGCTCGCCATGTGGCGCCCGCAGACTCTGAGCCAGGCGGCTGACGCTGCGGCCCGTTGGGAAGCAGCGAGGCCCCTGGCCCGGGGGAGCGAGCGTCACGCAATGGCGGTCCGCCAGGTGAGACCCCCGATGGAGGGCGGACCCCTTAGGGGGCCCGCCCCCGACGTGAGTCCTGACCTGGCGGGCATGGTCCGGAGGCTGGTGGACCAGCGCCTGGCGGGACCTGGACCATGGCAGGCGGCCCCGGAGGTGGCCCGCGGTGGACCACGAGCGGGTAATCCAATTCGGACCTACAGGGGGGAAAATTTGGAATTCCGGAGACAAGCACCTTATCAGGTGAGGTGCTATACCTGCAACCGTCTGGGTCACCTGGCGCGGCACTGTCGAGCCACGTGCCGGGATGATCCCCGGCGGTTGAGGTCCTTAACTCCACCCAGGGGGGAGCGGGTTAGCCGACCCCAGACACCCCCCCGCCAGACCCCGGGAAACTAGAAGGCCTTACACCGGCGAGCAGGCACCCCCGTGGATTGCCTCGGCTTTAGATGCCGAGGCGGGACCCAGTACCTCTGAATAAGGGGGGCTTATTCGTGCCAGAGGACTGGGGGATTGATGAGCGATGTGCCCGGTGGGTAAGGGTGGCATCCCTGCCACCCTTCCCATGTGCGGGGGCAAATGCGCTATAGATTATGGGGTGTATGGCAGTGAAAACTAGCCCGGGTGGGTTAGGATATTGTGTGTAGGGACCTAGAAGATGACATTAGGTAACGTTAAGGTTAGTTAGTGACAAGGATACCTGTAGTGGGGACGCAGGTAGTTTAGTGTGGATGATAATGACGAGGGAGTGCAATAGTTTAAAGGGACGACTGGGAAGCGCAAGTTTCAGAGGGGAGTAGTTAGATGAGATGATGCTGTGTGAGAACTGGACAGGTGTGTGGAGCAGTGTATGAGTAGTGAGTGTGTGGATCAGCGCGAATGCGCTTGGGGGAGAGAAGGGTGCAGGCGGCACCAAGTATGAGAGCACAGGTGTGCAAGTACAGGTGTGTGGAATACATGGAGTATTGGAATGAGTGGTGTGGAGAGAGTTGGAGTAAGTGGTACGGAGTGGTGTGCATGGTGCGAAGGTGTGGATGGGGGAAGAGTGGACCCCTTTCACGAGTACCCGGGGCGGGTAGTGTAAGTGTTAGGTAGAGGGTATAGGTAAATTGTGGTTGGATATTGGCATTTGTGGTGCGGTTGCAGAATGGTATTGTGGATGGGTGCATTAGTGTTGTGGAAATGGCTGGGCGTGTAGCCTGTTAGTGTGTGTAGTTGGTTTGGGCACTCCACCACTGTGAGGATGTCGGCCAGGTGAGGCCGCAGGTGGGCTCTGGGAGCCGTTAGTGTCAGTGGGTGCCTGAGGATCCCGGGTGTGGATCGGGCAGCCCGTGCCAGAGAGGGCACTGAGGGGGTGAGAGTGCGAGAGGGCCTTCCCCAGTTAGTTAGGTTAGGGTGAGGAGCAGGTAAGCTCGGGTGGCAACGACAGTGGTGGAGGTGTGCAGGTGGGTAGACCTGCTGGGAGAGCTACACGTCACAGCCCAGAAATTGTGCGAGGGCACCGGGAGATGAATCGGGGGAGTGAGACCCCAACTTGAGAAGCACCACAGTTTGGTCAATGCGAATTGGTTTTTAGAACCCATAGTGTAAGTTGGCCAATGGATTGGCAGGGAAAGACCCCGGGTAATGCAAAGTTGTTAAAGTCATTTAGGAGATAGTTAGGATTGATGAACCTGTCGCACCATACGCAGCCACTTACCTGAGGTGATGATGATGACTCCACACCTGTGTTTTCTTTGTTTTGTGTTGCAGGAAAGGAGAATTGCTGTGTGGATTTGTGAGACGCATCACAACGTGGATGAGACATTGGGGTGATTCCATCTCTCCCTCCTTAGGAGGGACTGATGATGAATTGGTGATGGCAAATTTTGATGTTGAATTGGAGATGGCAAATTTTGATGTTGAGTTGGAAATGGCAAATTTGATTGGTTAGGAGGGAGAGAAGACGAATTTGGTTTATGGGAGGAACGGGGAAGACAGTAGGGACGTTTGTTGATGTGTAAAGTAGATGTTTATGGGTAGTGTGGTGTTTTGTGGATACAGTAAGGGGTAAGGGAGGGGCAATGTAGGTTACCTGGTGGGGGGGGGGGGCGTACGGTAGGAACGTACCTGTCTCACCTGGTTCCCATGTGCCCCCAGTGTGCATTACCTTGTATTGCGTGCACTTTTGCGCCCTTACCACCTTACTCACTTGTTTCTTTTGTCTCCCACCTCCGAGGATCTGGCTTTGGGGCAGAGAGAGAGGAGAGAGAGGTGCTGGCTCCGCAGTTGTGGGACTGTACTTTCGCTGCTTGCTGCCTGGATCGATACACCATATGGACCGCAATTTTTGTGGCCGCCCACCATGGACCGCAGTTCTTTTGCGGGCAAGCACCACCCGTTGATGGACCTCTGGGTCAACGTGGCACCTATGCCATACAGGTGAACCACTTATAGTTGGCCCCCCTGACGGCCACAATTTAGAAATGGACGCGGTTGGCGCCTTTCTTTATTTTTAAAGAAGCCAGAAGGCCAAGTGCACTCCAGGAAGGCAAGACCAGCGGCAGAACATCGGCCGGCTGCGACACCACTGGTGACTATGAACACTTTATTGGTGCACCGGATGGTGCTGACTGTGCATAATGGGGTGGTGCTTTTGGTGCTTGGATGGGGTGCTCTGCACATTATTAAAGGCCGTAGGGCCACAGGGCACTCGTGGGTTGGTGTATCGATGCTGGCATGCGTGCTCTCTCTCTGCATAACATCTGCATGTGTTCCTCAAAGAACAGGTCCTGGATCGTAGTGTAAATATCAGTGTAGTCTTGTATAAATGATGCTCCCTACCGGCTGTATGTTTAGTTTGAGGATTCTTTCCGCGATTCGGTTATCCTGTGGGTGTGTTTCTGTGAGGAGAAGGGTGCAACGTCGCAGGGGGACATATTTACTCATTTGTGAACATCTGTAAAACTGTCGCACTCAGGGTTGAGTTAATAGTAGAGGGAACGACATCTGAGTGCCACACTAAAGTAGGTAAAAATTTATCGGGTCGGGACGCCCCGAGGTAGAGCAGGGTGCAATGTTGCGGATATGAGATTGGCCTCCATCCATATCCGCTTGTAAATATTCCCCTATTTCCTCCATACTTCCCAACTATCCCCAATCCCCCATTCCCTCGTCCCATTTCCTGTAAACAACACTGTAGACCCGACCTCCCCCTATTTCCCCCATTAAATGTCGCATCCAGGTCCACCGCATCTCACGTAGACAACTATAGGACATCTTGCTAGTTATTCTTAGTTCATGTCAGTTAAGGACTCGTTTCCATTAATTCTGACTCTTCGTTGCACCAGAATGTGATTGTATGGCACTGTTAGGAAGTTTAGGACCTCCCAATACCTCCCCGCAGCTCTTCCTCATGGTACAACAACAACAACAACAACAACAGCGGCGGCGGCGTGGGGAGTGTGCGTCCTCACTCCGACTTGGTTGGTAGGGGGTGTTGAAAGGGCACCAAGCCTTTCCAACGAGCCGCCATCGAGCATGTGCTCGACGGGGTTACCACGTAGGGGCTCGCTGTCAGCTCCTCGTCAAGGGCGGAGCCCGGTAACCCCCCGCACCCAATAGAAGCGGCGGACCGATCCCATCTAATGGGCGGAGCCAACGAGCCGAGGGCGTGTCACTCCCCGCTGAGCATGCGCAGGAAGAGGGAGGTGACGTCAGATGCGCGCAGAGCTGAAGGAGAAAGGACGCACCCTCCGAGCGCTGAGACCTCCCAAAGACTGAGCTGTATCCTGTCCCTGAGCCAAGGTGCACCTTGTGCTATCAACCGACCTGTCCTTCCCTGCCATCAATCCCTGTGTAAGTCAGTCTTGTTCCGTTTGTCTGTGGTCTGTCAGGGATAAGATAAGACTGTAACTAAGTGCCCATCTTTTCTGTGCTTTACCTCATACCTTGTAATCTACCCCTTTTCTCCACCACCAATTATATCCTCCTCCGGAGGTCTTGAGAACTGTACCCCTTGTGTCGTTTCATTTATCCCAGTCGTTGTGTCTTTTCCATCATTGATTTAGCATAGCGCGACCAGGTCAACGTCGGGTGGAATCGGGTGAGTTGGGGAAGAATCGGGGGAATTGTTAGGTCGCGGCAATACCACCGCTCGGTAAATAACATTAAAATCCGCGATCCGTAACAATATTATTGTATTTTATATATATTTGTATGTATTTCATGTCTTCTTATCGATTTACAAGTGTTTATGTACAAAATTCCACCCCATGTACCCACAAAATTCCTGGCCAAAAACGCATCCCTGTGTAATACAATACATGGGCTCTGATAGGAAAATGTTTAGCACATCACATGGGTTTTCGGGAACTGAAACCCGAACGATAAACGAAGACTTGCTGTTCTGCACTTCAGCGTCCAAACCAGTGGATGAGGAACGGTTGGCCTGGCAGATGCCAGACAACTGCTGGATAACTGAACACACCCAGGATTTCCTCACTTTCATTTTGGTGTTGAACAGAAGCAGCGACTGTTTCAAAAGCTAATCACGTGTGTTTTTGGTTTGTAATATTTTTGGGGTGCCCCACGAAGCCACGATAAGCTATTTATATATGTTAACATAGCTTTTGTCCCTTGGGGAGGGGGGCAAATTATGTCGCTAAAACCTCGATATTGTGACCCAAATGTATCGCGGACACCGAATTGTGTATTTTCGTATTATTCTGACTTGTGGATCTGGAGAAGATTTTTGAAGGAATTTACTAAGCCTGCCATTTTTACCTCCATAAGTCATGTTGCTACAACAACGGCTGTTGGAAATGACTCTGGATACGAGATGTGTTCAAAAAGTATGCGACCTTAATTTGTCATGCGTAAACAAATGAAGCTAGGCAGGCGTAGATTGGTGCACGTATGTAGGCGATCCTAATGCGCACGCGTGAATTTTTTCCCACCTGCAGAAGCTGTCATTCGACGGCAGACTGCCGATGAGTGAGGAAGTGTAAGTGAGCGCCGTTGGATTTTCGTTTTGGACAAAATGACGGAAAAACTTGAACAACGCTACTGCATCAAATTTTGTGTAAAGCTTGGCGATTCCCAAGTGGAAACGATCCGCAAGATTCAACAGGCCTTCGGGGACGAAGCAATGAGCACCACACAGATAAAGGAGTGGTACAACCGCTTCAAAGAAGGCCGCACATCAGTGGAGAGTGAAGCACGTTCGGGTAGGCCCTCAACATCCCGAAATGAGATCGTCATTGACCAATTGAGGACCCTGGTGATGCAGGATCGTCGAATCACGATCAGAGAACTTGCAGACGAGGTGGGCGTCAGCATTGGATCCGTTCATTCCATTACGAAGGAGGATTTGGGCTTCAGGAGAATCTCAGCGAGGTTCGTACCAAAGCTGCTAACGATTGAGCAGAAGCAACTCCGTTTGGAGATCGCACAGGACATGCTGGAGACTGTGAACAGCAATCCCAGCTTCCTCAACACAGTGGTCACTGGCGATGAGTCCTGGGTTTATGGGTACGACCCAGAAACCAAGTTGCAGTCATCACAATGGAAGCATCCAACATCCCCGAGGCCAAAAAAAGCAAGGCAGGTCCGCAGCAATGTCAAAGTCATGCTGACTGTCTTCTTCGACTCCAGTGGCGTGGTTCATCACGAGTACGCACCACACGGCACAACCATCACCAAGGAGTATTACCAAGAGGTTCTGCGTCGCCTTCGTGATGCTGTGCGACGCAAACGGCCGGACCTCTGGGCAGCGGGCAATTGGCAGCTCCATCACGATAACACACCCGCCCATTCTTCACATTTGATACAGAGTTTCTTGGCCAAACACAACACACCTGTGCTTCGTCAGGCTCCCTACTCTCCCGACATGGCTCCGTGTGACTTCTGGCTTTTCTCCAAGCTGAAAATGCCCCTGAAAGGGACCAGATTTCAGTCCAGAGAAGTCATCATGCGGAATGCGACGGACCAGCTGCGCACCATCCCAAAAGAGGCATTCCAGCGCTGCTTCCGACAGTGGCAGAACCGTTGGGAGAAGTGTGTGGCAGCCCAAGGGGACTACTTTGAAGGAGATTAGTGTAAGTTTGTTGTATCTGGATACGAGTATTTTTTATGAACAAAGGTCGGATACTTTTTGAACACACCTCGTATGGCTCCTTGAAACTGTACATCAAACGATGAAACGATATACAAAAGCATGAAGTGACGTTGATACAAGGCATGCAATGTGGTTACTTGAGAACATAAAACGAAACAAGCGTTACAATCGTTCAATCAGCTGCATAGAGATGTACGAACCACTTTTAGTCCTTGCCAAAACGGAAAGTGTTTATATGCGGAACATTCTTCTCCACGCCTTTGGCCTCTTGGTTCGATCTGAACCTCGCAACGTAGATTTAGCTTCGCAGCATGATGCAAAATTCACAGCACGAGTGACTCGCAGCATTAAAGGGTCCGCAACGAATAATCTCCCAACTAGCTCTGCCCAGAACATCCGATCAGACTGTTTAAACTAAAAGGTTTGTGGCTAAAAAGATAATAATTCTTCACTCATCTACAAATGTCATAATTGGCATTGCAGCAACCCTCACAACTCCATGGTTCCCACACCCCTCCACTCCCAACATTAATTGTAAATATCATTTTAAACGTACCCTGTACGTAAGATTCAAAGTCTATTCACTGGTAGCAAACCGTCGGGGGTTTTGCGTGGCATGCACCTGTCCACTCGGGCCTTCCAGTATGGGCAGCTGCCCATCAGGCGAGCTGAGAAGATTCTCCAAATGTTTCATGAGGCAGGGGCACAGCCTTTCTCTCAGGAGCTTATCAGATGATTTTCAGCTTCTTTTGGAAGCTTTATGAGCCATTTTAGGTAACAATTCTTATATTGCACACACTATATTGTTACCCTGCGCTCACGAAGCGAAAAGCTGGGTTAAGTATTCAGGTACGTACACACGTGTGCCATGTGCCGCATCTGTCTGCATTTTAAAAATTCATTTTCTCAGCAACTGTTGGTTCGATTGACACGAAATTTTACCATAGAAGTGTCTCCTCTTGCAGAATTTTAATGATAATTATGACGTTGTAGATCACATGGTACAGGTGCCATCTTGGAAAAATCGACAAATGTTGCACCTCCATATCTCTGAAACCGCTCCATGGAAAAAATTGAAACGGGACTCATTGTGAAGAACTCCGCAAGGGGAAAAGGTGTTGACGATGACGTCATTGGTATATTAATTGTGATGTCATCATTTTGACGTCAAAATTCGACAGGGACAAAGCAAAGCAAAGTCTGATTAGTTTGAAATTTATTGAGCATGATCTAGATAACAATTATGCTGGAGAATATAAATTTATGATGTCATCGCTCACCTGGTCTGGCAGCCATATTGGATCAAAGAAAAAACTCACCAAAACTTTATTCTGATAATACGGAGAAGGCAAATTACATTTTTTGTCAAAAGGTGAAAGGTCAGCGTCACATAAAATAATAAATTTTCATCCAATTGACCCAAAATTTGAATTTGCCATTTGAGTTTTGTCACCAAATTTCCAACAAAGCCCGATGATGAGAATATGGAGAGGGGAAATTAAGAATTTGGTCACAAGGCCAAAGGTCGGCATCACATAAAATCAACAATTTTCGTCCGATTCACCTGAAATTTTAGAATTTGCATATCGTGTCACTGAATTGGTTCACCAATTCAAAGGTAGGAGTCTAATTTTTTTCGCAACAAAAGGTCAAAGGTCAACTTTGCATAAAATCGTCAATTTTCATTTTGTATTTTTTTTTAAAACTGTTTTCGTTATTTTGAACATACGGAAAAGATGAGGATGTCTGAATACAAACGGCTGCGAAGGGGCTTTGCATTTTCAAGTGATTTCTAGTTTTGCTATATAATTCTGTTTTTTGTGGGTCCTTTGGTATATTACGCATTTCATCCACATCTCAAAATCCAATCCACATGGTGTTACAAACCACAGCAGACTACGACAGATTTTTACGGCCGTACATGGCATTAAACAGCTTGTGGTACATTCTACCCCTGCCCTTCCAATCCTGGCTCTTGGTTCAGTCCACTATTTGTATTTACACATCGGAAATTGGCAATACAATCCGCATGTTCAATTTATTTTAACAACAATTGCGGCTGAGCTATTGATGCAGTGCCCTCTGCTGGTTTGGGCAGAAATTTGTAATTTGTTCATGGTGCCGGTGATAACTCACCTACTCTTCGCGAAGGACTCCATGGGATCCTTAACGTCCACCAATGACTGCTGCCAGATGGGAATCTTAAAGTCCATCCGAGGAAGGGCACACACATTGATGAATGACCTTGCATGTGAAACACCGGGATGACAGTTTATAGTGAAGGAGCTGTGGCTCCCACGTCGATCGAAAGAATGGACGCGACAAAAAGCTTGAATTCATCTGAGCTGCTTTATTAGAATCAAACACTCAGGCACTCTGGGAAAAACGTTTTACGGTCGGCAATATATATCTATTCCGCCAGGGGGTTTGCCCAGGCCTGGCGCCAGGGGGCGTGGCCCCGCGGGCCGGCTGCGGCCTGGCAAGCCGAGGGCGAGCCTGCCCGGGCGTCCCGACCGAGGCCTGGCAAGTCGAGCGCGGGCCTGCCCGGGCGTCCTGGACGAGCCCGGCCTGGTGATCGCTCCGCGTCCTTGATAGGTGCAAGGCGATTGTGTAACCCCAGCGGCAGCCGCTACACACGTCCCCCCAGAATCGACTTGCACCGGCAGGGTCAACTTGAGGGGGGTCCTGATGACCCGGCCGAAGCGACCCCTGGTGGGTCGTGGGAGGGGGTCCGGTGAGGTGGTGGGCGGTCGAGTGGGGGGCACCGTGGACGGGGGGCGGCCTCGCCGCGGCGGGAGGGCCACCCGTGGTGGGTGGTCGACGTCCACGTGCGCCGGCTTGAGGCGGTCCACTGCAATCCGGTCCGACCTGCCGCCGATGTCGATGACGAACGACTTGTCGTCCCGTCGCAGCACCCGGAAGGGCCCGTCGTACGGCGGCTGGAGTGGCCGCCGATGTGCGTCGTGACGCACAAAAACATACTCCGCGGTGCGGAGTGCTGGGGGGACGTAGGACTGGGGGTCACCGTGGTGGGATGTCGGCACGGGGGCAAACCGTCGGGCGGCCTCCTGGAGGTCCGAGCGCTGGCGAGCTGCGGACCAGGGGCTGGTAGCGTCGGGCACGAATTCGCCCGGGACGCGTAGCACCTGGCCATAGACCAGCTCGGCGGTGGATGCCTGGAGGTCCTCCTTGGGGGCCGTGCGAAGGCCCAAAAGGACCCACGGCAGCCGGTCGGCCCAACCGCCGTCTTGAAGGCCGGCCATGAGCGCGGCCTTCATGGAGCGGTGGAATCGCTCGCACAACCCGTTTGCTTGGGGGTGGTAGGCCGTAGTACGGTGGAGCTTGACCCCCAGGTTGCGGGCGACCGCGCCCCACAGCTCGGAGGTGAACTGTGGTCCGCGGTCTGACGAGATGTCCGCCGGTGCGCCGAAGCGGGCGACCCAGGTGGCGATGAAGGCCTGCGCCACGTCGGCGGTGGTGGTGGAGACGAGGGGAACGGCCTCCGGCCACCTGGTGGTCCTGTCCACCATGGTGAGCAGGTGTGTGAACCCTCGTGATGGGGGAAGGGGGCCCACCAGATCCACGTTGACGTGGTCGAAACGTCGTTCGGGCACGGTGAAAGGTGCCAGCGGGGCCTGGGTGTGTCGGTGGACCTTGGCCCGTTGGCAGGCGGTGCAGGCGCTGGTCCAATCGCGGACGTCCCGACGAAGGCCGTGCCAGACGAAACGCGCCGACACCAGCTTCTGGGAAGCTTTCCGGCCCGGGTGGGAAAGGCCGTGGAGGGAGGCGAAGATGCGGCGTTGCCAGGTGACGGGCACGATGGGGCGAGGCCGGCCTTGGGAGACGTCGCAGAGCAGGACGGTGTCCGCGCAGGGGATGTCGGCCAGGCGGAGGCCCGTGTCTGCCGCCCGGAGGGCTTGCACCGTGGTGTCGGTGGTTTGGTCCGCCGCCATGAGCGCAAAATCCACGCCCAGGTGGACCGCGTTCGCGCTGGCCCGGGAAAGACAGTCGGCCACGGCGTTGTTTTTGCCGGCGACGTGCCGGATGTCCGTGGTAAACTCCGACACGGCGGAGAGGTGGCGCTGTTGGCGGGCCGACCATGGCTCCGTGACCTTGGCCATGGCGTAAACCAACGGCTTGTGGTCGACGAACGCCGTGAAAGGTCGGCCCTCCAGGAGGTGGCGGAAATGGCGGACGGCCAGGTGTAGACCGAGGAGCTCCCGGTCAAACGTGCTATATTTGAGCTCGTTCGGCCGGAGCTGCCGGCTGAAAAAAGCGAGTGGCTGCCAAACCCCGTTCACCCATTGCTCATGTACGGCGCCCACCGCGTAGTCGGAGGCATCCGTGGTGAGGGCGATGGGAGCGTTGAGCACCGGGTGAGCGAGCAGTGTTGCGTCGGCGAGGGCCCGCTTTGAGCTTTGGAAGGCCGCATCCATTGCTGCGGACCAGGCGATGTCGTGCTTGGCCGGCTTGCCCCGGAGGGCTTCGTAGAGGGGCCGCATGAGTTGAGCAGCGCGGGGCACGAAGCGGTGATAAAAATTCACCATTCCCAGGAATTCCTGCAGGGCCTTTATGGTGCGGGGACGCGGGAAAGTGGTGATGGCCTCGACCTTGGTTGGCAGCGGCACAGCCCCGTTCTTGGTGATGTGGTGGCCCAAAAAATCAACGGCCGTCGTGCCGAAGTGGCATTTGGCCGGGTTGACGATGAGGCCGTGCTCGCTGAGGCGCCCGAACAGTGTTCGGAGGTGGAGGAGGTGCTCGGCCCGGGACGTGCTGGCGACGAGGATGTCGTCCAGGTAAACGAAAAGGAACGGCAGGTCACGCAGCACGCCGTCCATCAAGCGCTGGAACGCCTGAGCCGCGTTCTTGAGACCAAACGGCATCCGCAAGAACTCGAATAAGCCGAACGGCGTGATGACTGCCGTTTTAGGGACGTCGGCCGCCCTGACAGGTACCTGGTGATATCCCCGTATGAGATCAATTTTTGAAAAAATGACCCGTCCCGCCAGACGGGCGGAGAAGTCTTGGATATGCGGGATCGGGTACCTGTCGGGTGTTGTAGCGTCATTAAGACGGCGGTAGTCGCCACACGGGCGCCATCCACCCCCCGGCTTTGGCACGATGTGCAGTGGCGAGGCCCACGCGCTATCGGAGCGCCGCACGATGCCGAGGTGCTCCAACGCGTCGAATTCGGCCTTCGCAACGGCAAGCTTGGCTGGGTCGAGGCGGCGGGCCCTGGCGTAGACCGGCGGGCCCGTGGTTGGTATGTGGTGCTCGATCCCATGCCGTACTGCGACGGCCGAAAACGTCGGCCGCGTGAGGGCCGGGAACTCCGCGAGCAGGCGAGCAAACTCGTTCGCCGCCGGGACGGTGCATGCCAGCTCGGTCGGCGCGGAGCTGCTCAATGTGCATACCAGGGAGCTGAAGGTTTCAGCGTTGATTAAACGACGCCGTTGGACGTCCACCAGCAGTCCGTGTGCGCAGAGGAAGTCGGCGCCGAGCAGAGCCATGGGCACGTTGGCGGTTACAAACGTCCAAGCGAAGCGTTGGCCGCCGAAGCAGAGGGTGACGTTGCGCGGGCCGAAGGTGCGGATAGTCGATCCGTTGGCCGCAACCAAGGAGGGGCCGCAAACCGCGGATTGCCTGTCCTGGTCAGAGGCGGGCATGACGCTCACTTGGGCGCCGGTGTCGCACAGGAAGCGCCGTCCGGACGCTTTATCCGTGATGAACAGTAAGTTGCCCGTGTGACTGTGGCCGGCGCTCATGGCAGGTAATGAACGCCGGCCTGGCCGTTTCCCGACCCGCCGAAGGTGCACGGGGGTCGGCATGTCCGGGCCTTCTGTCCGAACCTGGCATGATAGGAACACCACGCTTGGTCGGGTGGAGGCTTCGGACGTCGTGCTGAACGTGGTCGGCTCGGTATAGCGGCCGCCAATTGCGTCGGCAGTTCGGCCGTCGAACGCGCCGGGTGCTCGGGCGCCATGGATGGTGCATCAGGCGGCGGCGGGTCCCATGTCGCCGCTGCGATGCGCTGTCCCGCGGCGGAGATTTTGTCGGCTTCTCTGGCAAGGGCCCGGGGATCTGTGATCGTCGTGCTTGCCAGGGCGAGGCGTACCGGGTTAGGCAGCTGACGGAGGAACAGCTCCCGGAACAGGAATGCCGGAGAGTGCTCGCCGAGCAGCGAAAGCATGTAGTCCATTCGCTCGGAAGGGCGCGTGTCGCCGAGCTCCGGCAAATCGAGCAGGCGCCGTGCGCGTTCCGCCGCTGGGAGGGCGAAAGCATCGAGGAGAAGCTTCTTAATCGCGCCGTATTTGTCCGCGGCTGGCGGGCTCTCGAGGAGGCTCAGGGCGCGGGCTGCGGTGGCTGAACCGAGCGCAGCGACCACGTGGTGGAAGCGGGTGTCGTCCGCCGTGATGCCCCGCAGGGCGAACAGGGACTCCGCTTGTGCGAACCAAACCGCCGCGTGAGCCTCCCAGAAGGTAGGCAGTTTAAGGGCGACTGCCGTGTCCATGTCGGTAGGTCACCAATGAAGGAGCTGTGGCTCCCACGTCGATCGAAAGAATGGACGCGACAAAAAGCTTGAATTCATCTGAGCTGCTTTATTAGAATCAAACACTCAGGCACTCTGGGAAAAACGTTTTACGGTCGGCAATATATATCTATTCCGCCAGGGGGTTTGCCCAGGCCTGGCGCCAGGGGGCGTGGCCCCGCGGGCCGGCTGCGGCCTGGCAAGCCGAGGGCGAGCCTGCCCGGGCGTCCCGACCGAGGCCTGGCAAGTCGAGCGCGGGCCTGCCCGGGCGTCCTGGACGAGCCCGGCCTGGTGATCGCTCCGCGTCCTTGATAGGTGCAAGGCGATTGTGTAACCCCAGCGGCAGCCGCTACAATAGCATATATATATATACACACACACACACACACCCATTCATTCACGCACACCGCATCAATCAGGGCTCAGCTCCCATCTCGGATATTTAAGTACAGTATATATGAAGGTTTTCACGCCACATATATTTCGCACAAACAATGCGTGTGCCGAACGTGTTCAGTTACCCGTCCCGCAGTAATAACAAGTAATGCACACGCGCTTCCCCAGCACCTGCAGCGTAGGTACACACGGTTCGCAACTCCAGTGCAGTGAATACATATTTCGAAATTTGTCACATCGCAGTTTCTATTGGTCGCAATTCAATTTTAATGCACGAAATAATGTATTCGATTTTTGCCGCGTCTTTCGCAGCGCTATCGCAAGACGCAAGGTAAATTCGAAAGTTCGCGCGGGAACTATTTCCAGCTGAGCACCAGCCAATGAGAACGACGTAGGATGCGGAGGAGAGAAGCGTTTCCACACCACTACGCATGTATTCATCCGCGCTCGCTTGCTGAGGAAGAAGGTCATTCTGCGGCCGACGAACGGGAGCGGCCATTGTGTTAATCGATCCTGACGTGTCTGAACCAGTACGTTCGTAATTTTCATTGCATATTTCGTTGTAAATCGCCTCAAATCGTGCAGGATGAGTGCCAAGAGATGCACCAGAGGTTCACGAAGCACGTCTTGTATCAAGAGGCGGCGAAACAGTGTAAGTTTGGCGATGAAGTTGATCATTATTAAAAGATATGAGCGTGGTGAAGGGACGACGCACATTGGACGTGTGCTTGGAATCGCTGCGTCTACTGTGCATTCAATTGTTAAAAGTTCTCCGAAAATTAAGGAAATAGCTGATACTGCGAACAGTTCGGGTCTGAGTCTACGAACTAGAGTGAGACACGGTGTCATGCCCAATATGGAACGTTTATTGAGTGTGTGGATGGAAGACCAGAATCGACAGAACATTCCTTTACCCCTTCCTGTTATACGACAGAAAGCCCGTACTTTGTGGAATTCTTTGCGTGCGCAAGAGAAGGTTGAAGGAAAAAGTCCACGTGCACAGACCTTCACGGCCAGCCGGGGTTGGTTCGACCGGTTTATGCAACGTACCACCCTCCGCAACCTCCACAGCACGGACGAGAAAGCGAATGCAGACACGGCAGAAGCAGAGGCGTTTTCAGCTACGCTGAAGAAGATCATCAAGGAGGGCGGTTTCACACCGAAACAAGTTTTCAACATTGACGAGACTGGCTTTTTTTGGAAGCAGATGCCTTCCCGCAGTTTTATCGCAAAGGAAGAGAAGACTGCTTCCGGATTTAAAGCGGGAAAGGACAGACTAACCTTGATGCTTGGAGGAAATGCTGAAGGAGACGTCAAACTCAAGCCACTCCTACTGTACCACTCGGAGAATCCACGAGCGCTGGAGGGCTACCTCAAGCCACAGCTACCTGTCATATGGAGGTCAAATACCAAAGGTTTGATGACCGTGTCGGTGTGCCAGGACTACGTAATTAATTATTTCTCCAACTTCATTGAAAAGTACACCAGGGAGTCACATCTCACCAACAAAGCTTTGCTCCTTGTCGACAATGCCCCTGCCCATCCTGGACAAATGGAAGACTGGTGCGATAATGTGCAGGTTGTGTTTTTGCCACCCAATACAACGTCACTGATACAGCCAATGAACCAGGGTGTTATTGCTGCATTTAAAGCCTATTACCTGAGGCGAACCTTGAAGCAAATCATAAGTGAAACCGACGGAGAAAACAAACCCACAATTAAGGAGTTTTGGCAGGAATTCAACATTAGGAAAGCCTTAGAAAACATTAAGGATTCGTGGGCAGAAGTGAGTGCCTCGACAATGAACGAAGTGTGGAGGAACGTGTGGCCCGAGTGTGTCCACTATTTGAAAGACTTTGTTGATGTTCCCGCGATTCGAACCCAAATAGTCGACTTTGCGAAGGAGGTTGGTTTCAACGAAGTGGATGAAGATGACGTGGCGGAGTTGCTTGAGTCTCATGGCGAAGATTTGACAAACGACGACCTCATACAGTTAGACCAGCAGCGGGCAAACGAGGAAGAGGTTGAGACTCCCTTCAAACAGCTCACCCTCAAGAACCTCGGCCAAATTCTCGACATCTTCGAGCAGGGCATAAAATTTGTAACCGAGCAGGATCCTAATCTTGAAAGGAGCACGAATTTTAGTCGCACTGTCAATGACGCGCTTCACTGTTACAAGGAGATGTCTGCAGCGAAGAAGAAGAAAGTTGTACAGCCCAACCCACGTACAATCATCCAGCAAAGCAGCTCCTTCAATCGGCCGTACTGTTCCACTGATGCAGTCACCCCAACCCAGGAAGAGAGTGATGAAGTGATTTCTTTTCCGGTAATTACACATGATCTTCTATTTTTATTTTATATATTATTGTATTTTATATATATTTGTATGTATTTCATGTCTTCTTATCGATTTACAAGTGTTTATGTACATAATTCTACCCCATGTACCCACAAAATTCCTGGCCAAAAACGCATCCTTGTGTAATACAATACATGGGCTCTGATAGGAAAATGTTTAGCACATCACAAGGGTTTTCGGGAACTGAAACCCGAACGATAAACGAAGACTTGCTGTTCTGCACTTCAGCGTCCAAACCAGTGGATGAGGAACGGTTGGACTGGCAGATGCCAGACAACTGCTGGATAACTGAACACACCCAGGATTTCCTCACTTTCAGTTTGGTGTTGAACAGAAGCAGCAACTGTTTCAAAAGCTAATCACGTGTGTTTTTGGTTTGTAATATTTTTGGGGTGCCCCATGAAGCCACGATAAGCTATTTATATATGTTAATATAGCTGTTGTCCCTTGGGGAGGGGGGCAAATTATGTCGCTACAACCTCCATCTTGTGACCCAAATGTATCGCGGACACCGAATTGCGTATTTTCGTATAATTCTGAATGGTGGATCTGGAGAAGATTTTTGAAGGAATTTACTAAGCCTGCCATTTTTACCTCCATAAAGTCATGTGGCTACAACAACGGCTGTTGGAAATGACTCTGGATATGGCTCCTTGAAACGACATCAAACGATGAAACGATATACAAAAGCATTAAGTGACGTTGATACAAGGCATGCAATGTGGTTACTTGAGAACATAAAACGAAACAAGCGTTACAATCGTTCAATCAGCTGCATAGAGATGTACGAACCACTTTTAGTCCTTGCCAAAACGGAAAGTGTTTATATGCGGAACATTCTTCTCCACGCCTTTGGCCTCTTGGTTCGATCTGAACCTCGCAACGTAGATTTAGCTTCGCAGCATGATGCAAAATTCACAGCACGAGTGACTCGCAGCATTAAAGGGTCCGCAACGAATAATCTCCCAACTAGCTCTGCCCAGAACATCCGATCAGACTGTTTAAACTAAAAGGTTTGTGGCTAAAAAGATAATAATTCTTCACTCATCTACAAATGTCATAATTGGCATTGCAGCAACCCTCACAACTCCATGGTTCCCACACCCCTCCACTCCCAACATTAATTGTAAATATCATTTTAAACGTACCCTGTACGTAAGATTCAAAGTCTATTCACTGGTAGCAAACCGTCGGGGGTTTTGCGTGGCATGCACCTGTCCACTCGGGCCTTCCAGTATGGGCAGCTGCCCATCAGGCGAGCTGAGAAGATTCTCCAAATTTTTCATGAGGGGGCACAGCCTTTCTCTCAGGAGCTTTTCAGATGATTTTCAGCTTCTTTTGGAAGCTTCATGAGCCATTTTAGGTAACAATTCTTATATTGCACACACTATATTGTTACCTTGCGCTCGCGAAGCGAAAAGTGGGGTTAAGCATTCAGAGACGTACATACGTGTGCCGTGTGCCGCATGTGTCTGCATTTAAAAACATCATTTTCTCAGCAACTGTTGGTCCGATTGACACGAAATTTTACCATGGAAGTGTCTCCTGCAGAATTTTAAACGATAATTATGACGTTGTTGATCACATGGTGCAGGCGCCATCTTTGAAAAATCGACAAATGTGGCACCTCCATATCTCTGAAACCGCTCCATGGAAAAATTGAAACGGGACTCATTGTGAAGAAGTCCACAAGGGGAAAAGGTGTTAACGATGACGTCATTGGTATATTAATTGTGATGTCATCATTTTGACGTCAAAATTCGACAGGGACAAAGCAAAGTCTGATTAGTTTGAAATTTATTGACCATGATCTATATAACAATTATGCTGGAGAATATAAATTTATGATGTCATCGCTCACCTGGTCTGGCAGCCATATTGGATCAAAGAAAAAACTCACCTAAACTTTATATTCTCATAATACGGAGAAGGCAAATAAAAATTTTTGTCAAAAGGTGAAAGGTCAGCGTCACATAAAATAATAAATTTTCATCCAATTGACCCAAAAGTTGAATTTACCATTTTAGTTTTGTCATCAAATTTCCAACAAAGCCCGATGATGAGAATATGGAGAGGGGAAATTAATAATTTGGTCACAAGGTCAAAGGTCGGCATCACATAAAATCAACAATTTTCGTCCAATTCACCTGAAATTTTAGAATTTGCATATCGTGTCACTGAATTGGTTCACCAATTCAAAGGTAGGAGTCAAAAAAATTTCACAACAAAAGGTCAAAGGTCAACTTTGCATAAAATCGTCAATTTTCATTTTGTATTTTTTTTTTTTAACTGTTTTCATTATTTTGAACATACGGAAAAGAAGAGGATGTCTGAATACAAACGGCTGCGAAGGGGCTTTGCATTTTCAAGTGATTTCTAGTTTTTCTATATAATTCTGTTTTTTGTGCGTCCTTCGGTATATTACGCATTTCATACACATCTCAAAATCCAATCCACATGGTGTTGCAAACCACAGCAGACTACGACAGATTTTTACGGCCGTACATGGCATTAAACAGCTTGTGGTACATTCTACCCCTCCCCTTCCAATCCTGGCTCTTGGTTCAGTCCACTATTTGTATTTACACATCGGAAATTGGCAATACAATCCGCATGTTCAATTTCTTTTAACAATTGCGGCTGAGCTATTGATGCAGTGCCCTCTGCTGGTTTGGGCAGGAATTTGTAATTTGTTTATGGTGCCGGTGATAACTCGCCTACTCTTCGCGAAGGACTCCATGGGATCCTTAACGTCCACCAATGACTGCTGCCAGATGGGAATCTTAAAGTCCATCCGAGGAAGGGCACACACATTGATGAATGACCTTGGACGTGCAACACCAGGATGACAGTTTATAGCATATACACACACACACACACACACACACACACACACACACACACACACACACCCATTCATTCACGCACACCGAATCAATCAGCGCTCAGCTCCCATCTCGTATATTTAAGTACAGTGTATATGAACGTTTTCACGCCACATATATTTCGCACAAACAATGCGTGTGCCGAACGTGTTCAGTTACCCGTCCCGCAGTAATAACAAGTAATGCACACGCGCTTCCCCAGCACCTGCAGCGTAGGTATACACGGTTCGCAACTCTAGTGCAGTGAATACATATTTCGAAATTTGTCACATCGCAGTTTCTATTGGCCGCAATTCAATTTTAATGCACGAAATAATGTATTCGATTTTTGCCGCGTCTTTCGCAGCGCCATCGCAAAGTACATTCGAAAGTTCGCGTGGGAACTATTTCCAGCTGAGCAGCAGCCAATGAGAACGACGTAGAATGCGGAGGAGAGACTAGTTTCCACCCCACTGCGCATGTAATCATCCGCGCTCGCTTGTTGAGGAAGAAGGTCATTCTGTGGCCTACAAACGGGAGCGTCCATTGTGTTAATCGATCCTGACGTGTATGAACCGGTACGTTCGTAATTTTCATTGCATATTTCGTTGTAGATCGCCTCAAATCGTGCAGGATGAGTGCCAAGAGACGCGCCAGAGGTTCACGAAGCACGTCTTGTGTCAAGAGGCGGCGAAACAGTGTAAGTTTGGCGATGAAGTTGATCATTATTAAAAGATATGAGCGTGGTGAAGGGACGACGCACATTGGACGTGTGCTTGGAATCGCTGCGTCTACTGTGCATTCAATTGTTAAAAGTTCTCCGAAAATTAAGGAAATAGCTGAGACTGCGAACAGTTTGGGTGTGACTCTCCGAACTAGAGTGAGACACGGTGTCATGCCCAATATGGAACGTTTATTGAGTGTGTGGATGGAAGACCAGAATCAACGGAACATTCCTTTACCTCTTCCTCTTATACGACAGAAAGCCCGTACTTTGTGGACCTCTTTGCGTGCGCAAGAGAAGGTTGAAGGAAAAAGCCCATGTGCACAGACCTTCACGGCCAGCCGGGGTTGGTTCGACCGGTTTATGCAACGTACCAACCTCCGCAACCTCCACAGCACGGACGAGAAAACGAATGTAGACACAGCAGCAGCAGAGGCGTTTTCCGCTATGCTGAAGAAGATCATCAAGGAGGGCGGTTTCACACCGAAACAAGTTTTCAACATTGATGAGACTGGCTTTTTTTGGAAGAAGATGCCTTCCCGCAGTTGTATCGCAATGGAAGAGAAGACTGCTTCTGGATTTAAAGCAGGGATGGACAGACTAACCTTGATACTTGGGGGAAATGCTGAAGGTGACGTCAAACTCAAGCCACTCCTACTGTACCACTCGGACAATCCACGAGCGCTGGAGGGCTACCTCAAGCCACAGCTACCTGTCATATGGAGGTCAAATCCCAAAGGTTTGATGACCGTGTCGGTGTGCCAGGACTACGTAATTAATTATTTCTCCAACTTCATTGAAAAGTACACCAGGGAGTCACATCTCACCAACAAAGCTTTGCTCCTTGTCGACAATGCCCCTGCCCATCCTGGACATATGGAAGACTGGTGCGATAACGTGCAGGTTGTGTTTTTGCCACCCAATACAACGTCACTTATACAGCCAATGAACCAGGGTGTTATTGCTGCATTTAAAGCCTATTACCTGAGGCGGACCATGAAGCAAATCATAAGTGAAACCGACGGAGAAAACAAGCCCACGATTAAGGAGTTTTGGCAGGAATTCAACATTAGGAAAGCCTTAGAAAACATTAAGGATTCGTGGGCAGAAGTGAGTGCCTCGACAATGAACGGAGTGTGGAGGAACGTGTGGCCCGAGTGTGTCCACTATTTGAAAGACTTTGTTGATGTTCCTGCGATTCGAACCCAAATAGTCGACTTTGCGAAGGAGGTTGGTTTCAACGAAGTGGATGAAGATGACGTGGCGGAGTTGCTTGAGTCTCATGGCGAAGATTTGACAAACGACGACCTCATACAGTTAGACCAGCAGCGGGCAAACGAGGAAGAGGTTGAGACTCCCTTCAAACAGCTCACCCTCAAGAACCTCGGCCAAATTCTCGACATCTTCGAGCAGGGCATAAAATTTGTAACCGAGCAGGATCCTAATCTTGAAAGGAGCACGAATTTTAGTCGCACTGTCAATGACGCACTTCACTGTTACAAGGAGATGTCTGCAGCGAAGAAGAAGAAAGTTGTACAGCCCAACCCCCGTACAATCGTCCAGCAAAGCAGCTCCTTCAATCGGCCGTACTGTTCCACTGATGCAGTCACCCCAACCCAGGAAGAGAGTGATGAAGTGATTTCTTTTCCGGTAATTACACATGATCTTCTGTTTTTATTTTATATATTATTGTATTTTATATATATTTTTATGTATTTCATGTCTTCTTATCGATTTACAAGTGTTTATGTACATAATTCTACCCCATGTACCCACAAAATTCCTGGCCAAAAACGCATCCCTGTGTAATACAATACATGGGCTCTGATAGGAAAATGTTTAGCACATCACAAGGGTTTTCGGGAACTGAAACCCGAACGATAAACGAGGACTTGCTGTTCTGCACTTCAGCGTCCAAACCAGTGGATGAGGAACGGTTGGCCTGGCAGATGCCAGACAACTGCTGGATAACTGAACACACCCAGGATTTCCTCACTTTCAGTTTGGTGTTGAACAGAAGCAGCGACTGTTTCAAAAGCTAATCACGTGTGTTTTTGGTTTGTAATATTTTTGGGGTGCCCCACGAAGCCACGATAAGCTATTTATATATGTTAACATAGCTTTTGTCCCTTGGGGAGGGGGGCAAATTATGTCGCTAAAACCTCGATATTGTGACCCAAATGTATCGCGGACACTGAATTGTGTATTTTCGTATTATTCTGACTTGTGGATCTGGAGAAGATTTTTGAAGGAATTTACTAAGCCTGCCATTTTTACCTCCATAAGTCATGTGGCTACAACAACGGCTGTTGGAAATGACTCTGGATACGAGATGTGTTCAAAAAGTATGCGACCTTAATTTGTCGTGCGTAAACAAATGAAGCTAGGGAGGCGTAGATTGGTGCACGTATGTAGGCGATCCTAATGCGCACGCGTGAATTTTTTCCCACCTGCAGAAGCTGTCATTCGACGGCAGACTGTCGATGAGTGAGGAAGTGTAAGTGAGCGCCGTCGGATTTTCGTTTTTGACAAAATGACGGAAAAACTTGAACAACGCTACTGCATCAAATTTTGTGTAAAGCTTGGCGATTCCCAAGTGGAAACGATCCGCAAGATTCAACAGGCCTTCGGGGACGAAGCAATGAGCACCACACAGATAAAGGAGTGGTACAACCGCTTCAAAGATGGCCGCACATCAGTGGAGAGTGAAGCACGTTTGGGTAGGCCCTCAACATCCCGAAATGAGATCGTCATTGACCAGTTGAGGACCCTGGTGATGCAGGATCGTTGAATCACGATCAGAGAACTTGCAGACGAGGTGGGCGACAGCATTGCATCCGTTCATTCCATTATGAAGGAGGATTTGGGCTTCAGGAGAATCTCAGCGAGGTTCGTACCAAAGCTGCTAACGATTGAGCAGAAGCAACTCCGTTTGGAGATCGCACAGGACATGCTGGAGACTGTGAACAGCGATCCCAGCTTCCTCAACACAGTGATCACTGGCGATGAGTCCTGGGTTCATGGGTACGACCCAGAAACCAAGTTGCAGTCATCACAATGGAAGCATCCAACATCCCCGAGGCCAAAAAAAGCAAGGCAGGTCCGCAGCAATGTCAAAGTCATGCTGACTGTCTTCTTCGACTCCAGTGGCGTGGTTCATCACGAGTACGCACCACACGGCACAACCATCACCAAGGAGTATTACCAAGAGGTTCTGCGTCGCCTTCGTGACGCTGTGCGACGCAAACGGCCAGACCTGTGGGCAGCGGGCAATTGGCAGCTCCATCACGATAACACACCCGCCCATTCTTCACATTTGATACAGAGTTTCTTGGCCAAACACAACACACCTGTGCTTCGTCAGGCTCCCTACTCTTCCGACATGGCTCCGTGTGACTTCTGGCTTTTCTCCAAGCTGAAAATGCCCCTGAAAGGGACCAGATTTCAGTCCAGAGAAGTCATCATGCGGAATGCGATGGACCAGCTGCGCGCCATCCCAAAAGAGGCATTCCAGCGCTGCTTCCGACAGTGGCAGAACCGTTGGGAGAAGTGTGTGGCAGCCCAAGGGGACTACTTTGAAGGAGATTAGTGTAAGTTTGTTGTATCTGGATACGAGTATTTTTTATGAACAAAGGTCGGATACTTTTTGAACACACCTCGTATGGCTCCTTGAAACTGTACATCAAACGATGAAACGATATACAAAAGCATTAAGTGACGTTGATACAAGGCATGCAATGTGGTTACTTGAGAACATAAAACGAAACAAGCATTACAATCGTTCAATCAGCTGCATAGAGATGGACGAACCACTTTTAGTCCTCCTTGCCAAAACGGAAAGTGTTTATATGCGGAACATTATTCTCCACGCCTTTCGCCTCTTGGTTCGATCTGAACCTCGCAACGTAGATTTAGCTTCGCAGCACGATGCAAAATTCACAGCACGATGCAAAATTCACAGCACGAGTGACTCGCAGCATTAAAGGGTCCGCAACGAATAATCTCCCAACTAGCTCTGCCCAGAACATCCGATCAGACTGTTTAAACTAAAAGGTTTGTGGCTAAAAAGATAATAATTCTTCACTCATCTACAAATGTCATAATTGGCATTGCAGCAACCCTCACAACTCCATGGTTCCCACACCCCTCCACTCCCAACATGACTAGTTGTAAATATTATTTTAAACGTACCCTGTACGTAAGATTCAAAGTCTATTCACTGGTAGCAAACCGTCAGGGGTTTTGCGTGGCATGTACTTGTCCACTCGGGCCTTCCAGTATGGGCAGCTGCCCGTTAGGTGAGCTGAGAAGATTCTCCAAATGTTTCATGAGGCAGGGGCACAGCCTTTCTCTCAGGAGCTTTTCAGATGATTTTCAGCTTCTTTTGGAAGCTTTATGAGCCATTTTAGGTAACAATTCTTATATTGCACACACTATATTGTTACCCTGCGCTCACGAAGCGAAAAGCTGGGTTAAGTATTCAGGTACGTACACACGTGTGCCATGTGCCGCATCTGTCTGCATTTTAAAAATTCATTTTCTCAGCAACTGTTGGTTCGATTGACATGAAATTTTACCATAGAAGTGTCTCCTCTTGCAGAATTTTAATGATAATTATGACGTTGTAGATCACATGGTACAGGTGCCATCTTGGAAAATCGACAAATGTTGCACCTCCATATCTCTGAAACCGCTCCATGGAAAAAATTGAAACGGGACTCATTGTGAAGAACTCCGCAAGGGGAAAAGGTGTTGACGATGACGTCATTGGTATATTAATTGTGATGTCATCATTTTGACGTCAAAATTCGACAGGGACAAAGCAAAGCAAAGTCTGATTAGTTTGAAATTTATTGAGCATGATCAAAATAACAATTATGCTGGAGAATATAAATTTATGATGTCATCGCTCACCTGGTCTGGCAGCCATATTGGATCAAAGAAAAAACTCACCAAAGCTTCATTCTGATAATACGGAGAAGGCAAATTACATTTTTTGTCAAAAGGTGAAAAGTCAGCGTCACATAAAATAATAAACTTTCATCCAATTGACGTAAAATTTGAATTTACCATTTGAGTTTTGTCATCAAATTTCCAACAAAGCCCCATGATGAGAATATGGAGAAGGGAAATTAAGAATTTGGTCACAAGGCCACAGGTCGGCATCACATAAAATCAACAATTTTCGTCCGATTCACCTGAAATTTTAGAATTTGCATATCGTGTCACTGAATTGGTTCACCAATTCAAAGGTAGGAGTCAAATGTTTTTCGCAACAAAAGGTCAAAGGTCAACTTTGCATAAAATCGTCAATTTTCATTTTGTATTTTTTTTAAAACTGTTTTCGTTATTTTGAACATACGGAAAAGATGAGGATGTCTGAATACAAACGGCTGCGAAGGGGCTTTGCATTTTCAAGTGATTTCTAGTTTTTCTATATAATTCTGTTTTTTGTGGGTCCTTCGGTATAGTACGCATTTCATACGCATCTCAAAATCCAATCCACGTGGTGTTGCAAACCACAGCAGACTACGACAGATTTGTACGGCCGTACATGGCATTAAACAGCTTGTAGTACATTCTACCCCTCCCCTTCCAATCCTGGCTCTTGGTTCAGTCCACTATTTGTATTTACACATCGGAAATTGGCAATACAATCCGCATGTTCAATTAATTTTAACAACAATTGCGGCTGAGCTATTGATGCAGTGCCCTCTGCTGGTTTGGGCAGAAATTTGTAATTTGTTCATGGTGCCGGTGATAACTCGCCTACTCTTCGCGAAGGACTCCATGGGATCCTTAACGTCCACCAATGACTGCTGCCAGATGGGAATCTTAAAGTCCATCCGAGGAAGGGCACACACATTGATGAATGACCTTGGACGTGAAACACCGGGATGACAGTTAATAGCATATATGCACACGCACACACACACTCACTCATTCATTCACGCACACCGAATCAATCAGGGCTCAGCTCCCATCTCGGATATTTAAGTGCAGTATATATGAAGGTTTTCACGCCACATATATTTCGCACAAACAATGCGTGTGCCGAACGTGTTCAGTTACCCGTCCCGCAGTAGTAACAAGTAATGCACACGCGCTTCCCCAGCACCTGCAGCGTAGGTATACACGGTTCGCAACTCCAGTGCAGTGAATACATATTTCGAAATTTGCCACATCGCAGTTTCTATTGGTCGCAATTCAATTTTAATGCACGAAATAATGTATTCGATTTTTGCCGCGTCTTTCGCAGCGCTATCGCAAGGTAAATTCGAAAGTTCGCGCGGGAACTATTTCCAGCTGAGCACCAGCCAATGAGAACGACGTAGGATGCGGAGGAGAGAAGCGCTTCCACACCACTACGCATGTATTCATCCGCGCTCGCTTGCTGAGGAAGAAGGTCATTCTGCGGCCGACGAACGGGAGCGGCCATTGTGTTAATCGATCCTGACGTGTCTGAACCGGTACGTTCGTAATTTTCATTGCATATTTCGTTGTAAATCGCCTCAAATCGTGCAGGATGAGTGCCAAGAGACGCGCCAGAGGTTCACGAAGCACGTCTTGTATCAAGAGGCGGCGAAACAGTGTAAGTTTGGCGATGAAGTTGATCATTATTAAAAGATATGAGCGTGGTGAAGGGACGACGCACATTGGACGTGTGCTTGGAATCGCTGCGTCTACTGTGCATTCAATTGTTAAAAGTTCTCCGAAAATTAAGGAAATGGCTGAGACTGCGAACAGTTCGGGTCTGAGTCTACGAACTAGAGTGAGACACGGTGTCATGCCCAATATGGAACGTTTATTGAGTGTGTGGATGGAAGACCAGAATCGACAGAACATTCCTTTACCCCTTCCTGTTATACGACAGAAAGCCCGTACTTTGTGGAATTCTTTGCGTGCGCAAGAGAAGGTTGAAGGAAAAAGTCCACGTGCACAGACCTTCACGGCCAGCCGGGGTTGGTTCGACCGGTTTATGCAACGTACCACCCTCCGCAACCTCCACAGCACGGACGAGAAAGCGAATGCAGACACGGCAGAAGCAGAGGCGTTTTCCGCTACGCTGAAGAAGATCATCAAGGAGGGCGGTTTCACACCGAAACAAGTTTTCAACATTGACGAGACTGGCTTTTTTTGGAAGAAGATGCCTTCCCGCAGTTTTATCGCAAAGGAAGAGAAGACTGCTTCTGGATTTAAAGCGGGAAAGGACAGACTAACCTTGATGCTTGGAGGAAATGCTGAAGGAGACGTCAAACTCAAGCCACTCCTACTGTACCACTCGGAGAATCCACGAGCGCTGGAGGGCTACCTCAAGCCACAGCTACCTGTCATATGGAGGTCAAATCCCAAAGGTTTGATGACCGTGTCGGTGTGCCAGGACTACGTAATTAATTATTTCTCCAACTTCATTGAAAAGTACACCAGGGAGTCACATCTCACCAACAAAGCTTTGCTCCTTGTCGACAATGCCCCTGCCCATCCTGGACAAATGGAAGACTGGTGCGATAATGTGCAGGTTGTGTTTTTGCCACCCAATACAACGTCACTGATACAGCCAATGAACCAGGGTGTTATTGCTGCATTTAAAGCCTATTACCTGAGGCGAACCTTGAAGCAAATCATAAGTGAAACCGACGGAGAAAACAAACCCACGATTAAGGAGTTTTGGCAGGAATTCAACATTAGGAAAGCCTTAGAAAACATTAAGGATTCGTGGGCAGAAGTGAGTGCCTCGACAATGAACGAAGTGTGGAGGAACGTGTGGCCCGAGTGTGTCCACTATTTGAAAGACTTTGTTGATGTTCCCGCGATTCGAACCCAAATAGTCGACTTTGCGAAGGAGGTTGGTTTCAACGAAGTGGATGAAGATGACGTGGCGGAGTTGCTTGAGTCTCACGGCGAAGATTTGACAAACGACGACCTCATACAGTTAGACCAGCAGCGGGCAAATGAGGAAGAGGTTGAGACTCCCTTCAAACAGCTCACCCTCAAGAACCTCGGCCAAATTCTCGACATCTTCGAGCAGGGCATAAAATTTGTAACCGAGCAGGATCCTAATCTTGAAAGGAGCACGAATTTTAGTCGCACTGTCAATGACGCGCTTCACTATTACAAGGAGATGTCTGCAGCGAAGAAAAAGAAAGTTGTCCAGCCCAACCTCCATACATTCAGCCAGCTGAGCAGCTCCTTCAATCAGCCGTACTGTTCCACTGATGCAGTCACCCCAACCCAGGAAGAGAGTGATGAAGTGATTTCTTTTTCGGTAATTACACATGATCTTTTATTTTTCTTTTATATATTATTGTATTTTATATATATTTGTATGTATTTCATTTCTTCTTATCGATTTACAAGTGTTTATGTACAAAATTCCACCCCATGTACCCACAAAATTCCTGGCCAAAAACGCATCCCTGTGTAATACAATACATGGGCTCTGATAGGAAAATGTTTAGCACATCACAAGGGTTTTCGGGAACTGAAACCCGAACGATAAACGAAGACTTGCTGTTCTGCACTTCAGCGTCCAAACCAGTTGATGAGGAATGGCTGACTTGGCAGATGCTAGACAACAGCTGGATAACTGAACACACCCAGGATTTCCTTACTTTCAGTTTAGTGTTGAACAGAAGCAGCGACTGTTTCAAAAGCTAATCATGCGTGTTTTTGGTTTGTAATATTTTTGGGGTGCCCCACGAAGCCACGATAAGCTATTTATATATGTTAATATAGCTGTTGTCCCTTGGGGAGGGAGGCAAATTATGTCGCTACAACCTCCATCTTGTGACCCAAATGTATCGCGGACACCGAATTGCGTATTTTCGTATAATTCTGAATGTTGGATCTGGAGAAGATTTTTGAAGGAATTTACTAAGCCTGCCATTTTTGCCTCCATAAACTCATGTGGCTACAACAATGGCTGTTGGAAATTACTCTGGATATGGCTCCTTGAAACGACATCAAACGATGAAACGATATACAAAAGCATTAAGTGACGTTGATACAAGGCATGCAATGTGGTTACTTGAGAACATAAAACGAAACAAGCGTTACAATCATTCAATCAGCTGCATAGAGATGGACGAACCACTTTTAGTCCTTGCCAAAACGGAAAGTGTTTATATGCGGAACATTCTTCTCCACGCCTTTGGCCTCTTGGTTCGATCTGAACCTCGCAACGTAGATTTAACTTCGCAGCATGATGCAAAATTCACAGCACGAGTGACTCGCAGCATTAAAGGGTCCGCAACGAATAATCTCCCAACTAGCTCTGCCCAGAACATCCGATCAGACTGTTTAAACTAAAAGGTTTGTGGCTAAAAAGATAATAATTCTTCACTCATCTACAAATGTCATAATTGGCATTGCAGCAACCCTCACAACTCCATGGTTCCCACACCCCTCCACTCCCAACATTAATTGTAAATATCATTTTAAACGTACCCTGTACGTAAGATTCAAAGTCTATTCACTGGTAGCAAACCGTCGGGGGTTTTGCGTGGCATGCACCTGTCCACTCGGGCCTTCCAGTATGGGCAGCTGCCCATCAGGCGAGCTGAGAAGATTCTCCAAATTTTTCATGAGGGGGCACAGCCTTTCTCTCAGGAGCTTTTCAGATGATTTTCAGCTTCTTTTGGAAGCTTCATGAGCCATTTTAGGTAACAATTCTTATATTGCACACACTATATTGTTACCTTGCGCTCTCGAAGCGAAAAGTGGGGTTAAGCATTCAGTGACGTACATACGTGTGCCGTGTTCCGCATGTGTCTGCATTTAAAAACATCATTTTCTCAGCAACTGTTGGTCCGATTGCACGAAATTTTACCATGGAATTGTCTCCTGCAGAATTTTAAACGATAATTATGACGTTGTTGATCACATGGTGCAGGCGCCATCTTTGAAAAATCGACAAATGTGGCACCTCCATATCTCTGAAACCGCTCCATGGAAAAATTGAAACGGGACTCATTGTGAAGAAGTCCACAAGGGGAAAAGGTGTTAACGATGACGTCATTGGTATATTAATTGTGATGTCATCATTTTGACGTCAAAATTCGACAGGGACAAAGCAAAGTCTGATTAGTTTGAAATTTATTGACTATGATCTATATAACAATTATGCTGGAGAATATAAATTTATGATGTCATCGCTCACCTGGTCTGGCAGCCATATTGGATCAAAGAAAAAACTCACCTAAACTTTATATTCTCATAATACGGAGAAGGCAAATAAAAATTTTTGTCAAAAGGTGAAACGTCAGCGTCACATAAAATAATAAATTTTCATCCAATTGACCCAAAAGTTGAATTTACCATTTTAGTTTTGTCATCAAATTTCCAACAAAGCCCGATGATGAGAATATGGAGAGGGGAAATTAATAATTTGGTCACAAGGTCAAAGGTCGGCATCACATAAAATCAACAATTTTCGTCCAATTCACCTGAAATTTTAGAATTTGCATATCGTGTCACTGAATTGGTTCACCAATTCAAAGGTAGGAGGCAAAACATTTTCACAACAAAAGGTCAAAGGTCAACTTTGCATAAAATCGTCAATTTTCATTTTTTTTTTTTTTTTTTTAACTGTTTTCATTATTTTGAACATACGGAAAAGAAGAGGATGTCTGAATACAAACGGCTGCGAAGGGGCTTTGCATTTTCAAGTGATTTCTAGTTTTTCTATATAATTCTGTTTTTTGTGGGTCCTTCGGTATATTACGCATTTCATACACATCTCAAAATCCAATCCACATGGTGTTGCAAACCACAGCAGACTACGACAGATTTTTACGGCCGTACATGGCATTAAACAGCTTGTGGTACATTCTACCCCTCCCCTTCCAATCCTGGCTCTTGGTTCAGTCCACTATTTGTATTTACACATCGGAAATTGGCAATACAATCCGCATGTTCAATTTCTTTTAACAATTGCGGCTGAGCTATTGATGCAGTGCCCTCTGCTGGTTTGGGCAGGAATTTGTAATTTGTTTATGGTGCCGGTGATAACTCGCCTACTCTTCGCGAAGGACTCCATGGGATCCTTAACGTCCACCAATGACTGCTGCCAGATGGGAATCTTAAAGTCCATCCGAGGAAGGGCACACACATTGATGAATGACCTTGGACGTGAAACACCAGGATGACAGTTTATAGCATATATACACACACACACACACACACACACACACACACACACACACACACACACACACACACACCCATTCATTCACGCACACCGAATCAATCAGCGCTCAGCTCCCATCTCGTATATTTAAGTACAGTGTATATGAACGTTTTCACGCCACATATATTTCGCACAAACAATGCGTGTGCCGAACGTGTTCAGTTACCCGTCCCGCAGTAATAACAAGTAATGCACACGCGCTTCCCCAGCACCTGCAGCGTAGGTATACACGGTTCGCAACTCTAGTGCAGTGAATACATATTTCGAAATTTGTCACATCGCAGTTTCTATTGGTCGCAATTCAATTTTAATGCACGAAATAATGTATTCGATTTTTGCCGCGTCTTTCGCAGCGCCATCGCAAAGTACATTCGAAAGTTCGCGCGGGAACTATTTCCAGCTGAGCAGCAGCCAATGAGAACGACGTAGAATGCGGAGGAGAGACTAGTTTCCACCCCACTGCGCATGTAATCATCCGCGCTCGCTTGTTGAGGAAGAAGGTCATTCTGTGGCCTACGAACGGGAGCGTCCATTGTGTTAATCGATCCTGACGTGTATGAACCGGTACGTTCGTAATTTTCATTGCATATTTCGTTGTAGATCGCCTCAAATCGTGCAGGATGAGTGCCAAGAGACGCGCCAGAGGTTCACGAAGCACGTCTTGTGTCAAGAGGCGGCGAAACAGTGTAAGTTTGGCGATGAAGTTGATCATTATTAAAAGATATGAGCGTGGTGAAGGGACGACGCACATTGGACGTGTGCTTGGAATCGCTGCGTCTACTGTGCATTCAATTGTTAAAAGTTCTCCGAAAATTAAGGAAATAGCTGAGACTGCGAACAGTTTGGGTGTGACTCTCCGAACTAGAGTGAGACACGGTGTCATGCCCAATATGGAACGTTTATTGAGTGTGTGGATGGAAGACCAGAATCAACGGAACATTCCTTTACCTCTTCCTCTTATACGACAGAAAGCCCGTACTTTGTGGACCTCTTTGCGTGCGCAAGAGAAGGTTGAAGGAAAAAGCCCATGTGCCCAGACCTTCACGGCCAGCCGGGGTTGGTTCGACCGGTTTATGCAACGTACCAACCTGCGCAACCTCCACAGCACGGACGAGAAAACGAATGTAGACACAGCAGCAGCAGAGGCGTTTTCCGCTATGCTGAAGAAGATCATCAAGGAGGGCGGTTTCACACCGAAACAAGTTTTCAACATTGATGAGACTGGCTTTTTTTGGAAGAAGATGCCTTCCCGCAGTTGTATCGCAATGGAAGAGAAGACTGCTTCTGGATTTAAAGCAGGGATGGACAGACTAACCTTGATACTTGGGGGAAATGCTGAAGGTGACGTCAAACTCAAGCCACTCCTACTGTACCACTCGGACAATCCACGAGCGCTGGAGGGCTACCTCAAGCCACAGCTACCTGTCATATGGAGGTCAAATCCCAAAGGTTTGATGACCGTGTCGGTGTGCCAGGACTACGTAATTAATTATTTCTCCAACTTCATTGAAAAGTACACCAGGGAGTCACATCTCACCAACAAAGCTTTGCTCCTTGTCGACAATGCCCCTGCCCATCCTGGACATATGGAAGACTGGTGCGATAACGTGCAGGTTGTGTTTTTGCCACCCAATACAACGTCACTTATACAGCCAATGAACCAGGGTGTTATTGCTGCATTTAAAGCCTATTACCTGAGGCGGACCATGAAGCAAATCATAAGTGAAACCGACGGAGAAAACAAGCCCACAATTAAGGAGTTTTGGCAGGAATTCAACATTAGGAAAGCCTTAGAAAACATTAAGGATTCGTGGGCAGAAGTGAGTGCCTCGACAATGAACGGAGTGTGGAGGAACGTGTGGCCCGAGTGTGTCCACTATTTGAAAGACTTTGTTGATGTTCCCACGATTCGAACCCAAATAGTCGACTTTGCGAAGGAGGCTGGTTTCAACGAAGTGGATGAAGATGACGTGACGGAGTTGCTTGAGTCTCATGGCGGAGATTTGACAAACGACGACCTCATACAGTTAGACCAGCAGCGGGCAAACGAGGAAGAGGTTGAGACTCCCTTCAAACAGCTCACCCTCAAGAACCTCGGCCAAATTCTCGACATCTTCGAGCAGGGCATAAAATTTGTAACCGAGCAGGATCCTAATCTTGAAAGGAGCACAAATTTTAGTCGCACTGTCAATGACGCGCTTCACTGTTACAAGGAGATGTCTGCAGCGAAGAAGAAGAAAGTTGTACAGCCCAACCCCCATACAATCATCCAGCAAAGCAGCTCCTTCAATCGGCCGTACTGTTCCACTGATGCAGTCACCCCAACCCAGGAAGAGAGTGATGAAGTGATTTCTTTTCCGGTAATTACACATGATCTTCTATTTTTATTTTATATATTATTGTATTTTATATATATTTGTATGTATTTCATGTCTTCTTATCGATTTACAAGTGTTTATGTACATAATTCTACCCCATGTACCCACAAAATTCCTGGCCAAAAACGCATCCCTGTGTAATACAATACATGGGCTCTGATAGGAAAATGTTTAGCACATCACAAGGGTTTTCGGGAACTGAAACCCGAACGATAAACGAAGACTTGCTGTTCTGCACTTCAGCGTCCAAACCATTGGATGAGGAACGGTTGGCCTGGCAGATGCCAGACAACTGCTGGATAACTGAACACACCCAGGATTTCCTCACTTTCAGTTTGGTGTTGATCAGAAGCAGCGACTGTTTCAAAAGCTAATCACGTGTGTTTTTGGTTTGTAATATTTTTGGGGTGCCCCACGAAGCCACGATAAGCTATTTATGTATGTTAACATAGCTTTTGTCCCTTGGGGAGGGGGGCAAATTATGTCGCTAAAACCTCGATATTGTGACCCAAATGTATCGCGGACACCGAATTGTGTATTTTCGTATTATTCTGACTTGTGGATCTGGAGAAGATTTTTGAAGGAATTTACTAAGCCTGCCATTTTTACCTCCATAAGTCATGTGGCTACAACAACGGCTGTTGGAAATGACTCTGGATACGAGATGTGTTCAAAAAGTATGCGACCTTAAATTGTCGTGCGTAAACAAATGAAGCTAGGGAGGCGTAGATTGGTGCACGTATGTAGGCGATCCTAATGCGCACGCATGAATTTTTTCCCACCTGCAGAAGCTGTCATTCGACGGCAGACTGCCGATGAGTGAGGAAGTGTAAGTGAGCCCCGTCGGATTTTCGTTTTTGACAAAATGACGGAAAAACTTGAACAACGCTACTGCATCAAATTTTGTGTAAAGCTTGGCGATTCCCAAGTGGAAACGATCCGCAAGATTCAACAGGCCTTCGGGGACGAAGCAATGAGCACCACACAGATAAAGGAGTGGTACAACCGCTTCAAAGATGGCCGCACATCAGTGGAGAGTGAAGCACGTTTGGGTAGGCCCTCAACATCCCGAAATGAGATCGTCATTGACCAATTGAGGACCCTGGTGATGCAGGATCGTTGAATCACGATCAGAGAACTTGCAGACGAGGTGGGCGACAGCATTGGATCCGTTCATTCCATTATGAAGGAGGATTTGGGCTTCAGGAGAATCTCAGCGAGGTTCGTACCAAAGCTGCTAACGATTGAGCAGAAGCAACTCTGTTTGGAGATCGCACAGGACATGCTGGAGACTGTGAACAGCGATCCCAGCTTCCTCAACACACTGATCACTGGCGATGAGTCCTGGGTTTATGGGTACGACCCAGAAACCAAGTTGCAGTCATCACAATGGAAGCATCCAACATCCCCGAGGCCAAAAAAAGCAAGGCAGGTCCGCAGCAATGTCAGTCATGCTGACTGTCTTCTTCGACTCCAGTGGCGTGGTTCATCACAAGTACGCACCACACGGCACAACCATCACCAAGGAGTATTACCAAGAGGTTCTGCGTCGCCTTCGTGATGCTGTGCGACGCAAACGGCCGGACCTGTGGGCAGCGGGCAATTGGCAGCTCCATCACGATAACACACCCGCCCATTCTTCACATTTGATACAGAGTTTCTTGGCCAAACACAACACACCTGTGCTTCGTCAGGCTCCCTACTCTCCCGACATGGCTCCGTGTGACTTCTGGCTTTTCTCCAAGCTGAAAATGCCCCTGAAAGGGACCAGATTTCAGTCCAGAGAAGTCATCATGCGGAATGCGACGGACCAGCTGCGCGCCATCCCAAAAGAGGCATTCCAGCGCTGCTTCCGACAGTGGCAGAACCGTTGGGAGAAGTGTGTGGCAGCCCAAGGGGACTACTTTGAAGGAGATTAGTGTAAGTTTGTTGTATCTGGATACGAGTATTTTTTATGAACAAAGGTCGGATACTTTTTGAACACACCTCGTATGGCTCCTTGAAACTGTACATCAAACGATGAAACGATATACAAAAGCATTAAGTGACGTTGATACAAGGCATGCAATGTGGTTACTTGAGAACATAAAACGAAACAAGCGTTACAATCGTTCAATCAGCTGCATAAGAGATGGACGAACCACTTTTAGTCCTCCTTGCCAAAACGGAAAGTGTTTATATGCGGAACATTATTCTCCACGCCTTTCGCCTCTTGGTTCGATCTGAACCTCGCAACGTAGATTTAGCTTCGCAGCACGATGCAAAATTCACAGCACGAGTGACTCGCAGCATTAAAGGGTCCGCAACGAATAATCTCCCAACTAGCTCTGCCCAGAACATCCGATCAGACTGTTTAAACTAAAAGGTTTGTGGCTAAAAAGATAATAATTCTTCACTCATCTACAAATGTCATAATTGGCATTGCAGCAACCCTCACAACTCCATGGTTCCCACACCCCTCCACTCCCAACATGACTAGTTGTAAATATTATTTTAAACGTACCCTGTACGTAAGATTCAAAGTCTATTCACTGGTAGCAAACCGTCAGGGGTTTTGCGTGGCATGTACTTGTCCACTCGGGCCTTCCAGTATGGGCAGCTGCCCGTTAGGTGAGCTGAGAAGATTCTCCAAATGTTTCATGAGGCAGGGGCACAGCCTTTCTCTCAGGAGCTTTTCAGATGATTTTCAGCTTCTTTTGGAAGCTTTATGAGCCATTTTAGGTAACAATTCTTATATTGCACACACTATATTGTTACCCTGTGCTCACGAAGCGAAAAGCTGGGTTAAGTATTCAGGTACGTACACACGTGTGCCGTGTGCCGCATCTGTCTGCATTTTAAAAATTCATTTTCTCAGCAACTGTTGGTTCGATTGACATGAAATTTTACCATAGAAGTGTCTCCTCTTGCAGAATTTTAATGATAATTATGACGTTGTAGATCACATGGTACAGGTGCCATCTTGGAAAAATCGACAAATGTTGCACCTCCATATCTCTGAAACCGCTCCATGGAAAAAATTGAAACGGGACTCATTGTGAAGAACTCCGCAAGGGGAAAAGGTGTTGAGGATGACGTCATTGGTATATTAATTGTGATGTCATCATTTTGACGTCAAAATTCGACAGGGACAAAGCAAAGCAAAGTCTGATTAGTTTGAAATTTATTGAGCATGATCTATATAACAATTATGCTGGAGAATATAAATTTATGATGTCATCGCTCACCTGGTCTGGCAGCCATATTGGATCAAAGAAAAAACTCACCAAAACTTTATTCTGATAATACGGAGAAGGCAAATTACATTTTTTGTCAAAAGGTGAAAAGTCAGCGTCACATAAAATAATAAATTTTCATCCAATTGACGTAAAATTTGAATTTGCCATTTGAGTTTTGTCACCAAATTTCCAACAAAGCCCCATGATGAGAATATGGAGAAGGGAAATTAAGAATTTGGTCACAAGGCCACAGGTCGGCATCACATAAAATCAACAATTTTCGTCCGATTCACCTGAAATTTTAGAATTTGCATATCGTGTCACTGAATTGGTTCACCAATTCAAAGGTAGGAGTCAAATGTTTTTCGCAACAAAAGGTCAAAGGTCAACTTTGCATAAAATCGTCAATTTTCATTTTGTATTTTTTTTTTTTAAACTGTTTTCGTTATTTTGAACATACGGAAAAGATGAGGATGTCTGAATACAAACGGCTGCGAAGGGGCTTTGCATTTTCAAGTGATTTCTAGTTTTTCTATATAATTCTGTTTTTTGTGGGTCCTTCGGTATAGTACGCATTTCATACGCATCTCAAAATCCAATCCACGTGGTGTTGCAAACCACAGCAGACTACGACAGATTTGTACGGCCGTACATGGCATTAAACAGGTTGTAGTACATTCTACCCCTCCCATTCCAATCCTGGCTCTTGGTTCAGTCCACTATTTGTATTTACACATCGGAAATTGGCAATACAATCCGCATGTTCAATTAATTTTAACAACAATTGCGGCTGAGCTATTGATGCAGTGCCCTCTGCTGGTTTGGGCAGAAATTTGTAATTTGTTCATGGTGCCGGTGATAACTCGCCTACTCTTCGCGAAGGACTCCATGGGATCCTTAACGTCCACCAATGACTGCTGCCAGATGGGAATCTTAAAGTCCATCCGAGGAAGGGCACACACATTGATGAATGACCTTGGACGTGAAACACCGGGATGACAGTTAATAGCATATATGCACACGCACACACACACTCACTCATTCATTCACGCACACCGAATCAATCAGGGCTCAGCTCCCATCTCGGATATTTAAGTGCAGTATATATGAAGGTTTTCACGCCACATCTATTTCGCACAAACAATGCGTGTGCCGAACGTGTTCAGTTACCCGTCCCGCAGTAGTAACAAGTAATGCACACGCGCTTCCCCAGCACCTGCAGCGTAGGTACACACGGTTCGCAACTCTAGTGCAGTGAATACATATTTCGAAATTTGTCACATCGCAGTTTATATTGGTCGCAATTCAATTTTAATGCACGAAATAATGTATTCGATTTTTGCCGCGTCTTTCGCAGCGCTATCGCAAGGTAAATTCGAAAGTTCGCGTGGGAACTATTTCCAGCTGAGCACCAGCCAATGAGAACGACGTAGGATGCGGAGGAGAGAATCGTTTCCACCCCACTGTGCATGTATTCATCCGCGCTCGCTTGCTGAGGAAGACGGTCATTCTGCGGCCGACGAACGGGAGCGGCCATTGTGTTAATCGATCCTGACGTGTCTGAACCAGTACGTTCGTAATTTTCATTGCATATTTCGTTGTAAATCGCCTCAAATCGTGCAGGATGAGTGCCAAGAGATGCGCCAGAGGTTCACGAAGCACGTCTTGTATCAAGAGGCGGCGAAACAGTGTAAGTTTGGCGATGAAGTTGATCATTATTAAAAGATATGAGCGTGGTGAACGGACGACGCACATTGGACGTGTGCTTGGAATCGCTGCGTCTACTGTGCATTCAATTGTTAAAAGTTCTCCGAAAATTAAGGAAATGGCTGAGACTGCGAACAGTTCGGGTCTGACTCTACGAACGAGAGTGAGACACGGTGTCATGCCCAATATGGAACGTTTATTGAGTGTGTGGATGGAAGACCAGAATCGACAGAACATTCCTTTACCTCTGCCTGTTATACGACAGAAAGCCCGTACTTTGTGGAATTCTTTGCGTGCGCAAGAGAAGGTTGAAGGAAAAAGTCCACGTGCACAGACCTTCACGGCCAGCCGGGGTTGGTTCGACCGGTTTATGCAACGTACCAACCTCCGCAACCTCCACAGCACGGACGAGAAAGCGAATGCAGACACGGCAGAAGCAGAGGTGTTTTCCGCTACGCTGAAGAAGATCATCAAGGAGGGCGGTTTCACACCGAAACAAGTTTTCAACATTGACGAGACTGGCTTTTTTTGGAAGAAGATGCCTTCCCGCAGTTTTATCGCAAAGGAAGAGAAGACTGCTTCCGGATTTAAAGCGGGAAAGGACAGACTAACCTTGATGCTTGGAGGAAATGCTGAAGGAGACGTCAAACTCAAGCCACTCCTACTGTACCACTCGGAGAATCCACGAGCGCTGGAGGGCTACCTCAAGCCACAGCTACCTGTCATATGGAGGTCAAATCCCAAAGGTTTGATGACCGTGTCGGTGTGCCAGGACTACGTAATTAATTATTTCTCCAACTTCATTGAAAAGTACACCAGGGAGTCACATCTCACCAACAAAGCTTTGCTCCTTGTCGACCATGCCCCTGCCCATCCTGGACATATGGAAGACTGGTGCGATAATGTGCAGGTTGTGTTTTTGCCACCCAATACAACGTCACTGATACAGCCAATGAACCAGGGTGTTATTGCTGCATTTAAAGCCTATTACCTGAGGCGAACCATGAAGCAAATCATAAGTGAAACCGACGGAGAAAACAAGCCCACAATTAAGGAGTTTTGGCAGGAATTCAACATTAGGAAAGCCTTAGAAAACATTAAGGATTCGTGGGCAGAAGTGAGTGCCTCGACAATGAATGGAGTGTGGAGGAACGTGTGGCCCGAGTGTGTCCACTATTTGAAAGACTTTGTTGATGTTCCCGCGATTCGAACCCAAATAGTCGACTTTGCGAAGGAGGTTGGTTTCAACGAAGTGGATGAAGATGACGTGGCGGAGTTGCTTGAGTCTCATGGCGAAGATTTGACAAACGATGACCTCATACAGTTAGACCAGCAGCGGGCAAACGAGGAAGAGGTTGAGACTCCCTTCAAACAGCTCACCCTCAAGAACCTCGGCCAAATTCTCGACATCTTCGAGCAGGGCATAAAATTTGTAACCGAGCAGGATCCTAATCTTGAAAGGAGCACGAATTTTAGTCGCACTGTCAATGACGCGCTTCACTATTACAAGGAGATGTCTGCAGCAAAGAAAAAGAAAGTCGTCCAGCCCAACCTCCGTACATTCAGCCAGCTAAGCAGCTCCTTCAATCAGCCGAACTGTTCCACTGATGCAGTCACCCCAACCCAGGAAGAGAGTGATGAAGTGATTTCTTTTTCGGTAATTACATATGATCTTCTATTTTTATTTTATATATTATTGTATTTTATATATATTTGTATGTATTTCATTTCTTCTTATCGATTTACAAGTGTTTATCTACAAAATTCCACCCCATGTACCCACAAAATTCCTGGCCAAAAACGCATCCCTGTGTAATACAATACATGGGCTCTGATAGGAAAATGTTTAGCACATCACAAGGGTTTTTGGGAACTGAAACCCGAACGATAAACGAAGACTTGCTGTTCTGCACTTCAGCGTCCAAACCACTTGATGAGGAACGGCTGACTTGGCAGATGCTAGACAACAGCTGGATAACTGAACACACCCAGGATTTCCTCACTTTCAGTTTAGTGTTGAACAGAAGCAGCGACTGTTTCAAAAGCTAATCATGCGTGTTTTTGGTTTGTAATATTTTTGGGGTGCCCCATGAAGCCACGATAAGCTATTTATATATGTTAACATTGCTGTTGTCCCTTGTGGAGGGGGGCAAATTATGTCGCTACAACCCCCATCTTGTGACCCAAATGTATCGCGGACACCGAATTGCGTATTTTCGTATAATTCTGAATGGTGGATCTGGAGAAGGTTTTTGAAGGAATTTACTAAGCCTGCCATTTTTACCTCCATAAAGTCATGTGGCTACAACAACGGCTGTTGGAAATGACTCTGGATATGGCTCCTTGAAACGACATCAAACGATGAAACGATATACAAAAGCATTAAGTGACGTTGATACAAGGCATGCAATGTGGTTACTTGAGAACATAAAACGAAACGAGCGTTACAATCGTTCAATCAGCTGCATAGAGATGTACGAACCACTTTTAGTCCTCCTTGCCAAAACGGAAAGTGTTTATATGCGGAACATTCTTCTCCACGCCTTTGGCCTCTTGGTTCGATCTGAACCTCGCAACGTACAATTAGCTTCGCAGCACGATGCAAAATTCACAGCACGAGTGACTCGCAGCATGAAAGGGTCCGCAACGAATAACCTCCCAACTAGCTCTGCCCAAAACATCCGATCAGACTGTTTAAAGTAAAAGGTTTGTGGCTAAAAAGATAATAATTCTTCACTCATCTAAAAATGTCATAATTGGCATTACAGCAACCCTCACAACTCTATGGTTCCCACACCCCTCCACTCCCAACATGATTAGTTGTAAATATCATTTTAAACGTACCCTGCACGTAAGATTCAAAGTCTATTCACTGTTAGCAAACCGTCGGGGGTTTTGCGTGGCATGCACCTGTCCACTCGGGCCTTCCAGTATGGGCAGCTGCCCGTCAGGCGAGCTGAGAAGATTCTCCAAATTTTTCATGAGGGGGCACAGCCTTTCTCTCAGGAGCTTTTCAGATGATTTTCAGCTTCTTTTGGAAGCTTCATGAGCCATTTTAGGTAACAATTCTTAAATTGCACACACTATATTGTTATAGATTTGAGGAAGGTATGGATCACGAAGGGAGTTCTGAAATCCTTTCTCCAACCGACAACTCAACCCCATCCCTCCCCCCCCCACCTCCCTGCAGAGTCCCGTAGACCCTTTTTTAACTCTTAAATGCAGTCAAAAATCCTACATAAACGCAGCCATTTGGCCTCGGAGGCCCACCGGATGTATTCGTGAAATGTTTTATTTTTATTTTTTATTTTTCATAGAATTTTTTTCTTTCATATCCTTTTTCAATCCAAGTCGATGCTCATGGATGTGTATTTGCTCAGAAAATGTGAATTGTTGATCATATTAGTTGGAAGAATGCCATACAAGGAATGAAATTTTTTTTTTTTTTTTTTATTCTTGGTTTTTCAACTTTTTTTTCTCCAAAAGTTTGAGGCTCATGGAGGAGTATTTGCTCAAAAAATATGATTTACTAATCCTTTTATTTAGAATGTATATGTCCACAACTGTCAAAAATCCTACACCGATGCAGCCATTGGGCCTCGGAGGCCCCACAAATGTACTCGTGTAAAGTTTTTTAAATTTTCATATTTTTGTAACCAAGTTATCAGAGCATATAATGAGGCTCATATCAAGAAAATAATGACATAACATAGTAGTACAACAACATTTATGCGGGGCCTCGAAGGCCCCAGGCCTGCATTTGTGTCGGATTTTCGGGTTATAAGTGAAGAATGAAGATTTTCCCACGAGCCTGAATGAATTTTTTTTTAATGTCACTGAATTTTGTGTAACAACATGAAAGTTGGTGAAAATGAGGCTCATTCCAAAAAAAATTTGTACCGCATAGTTTTTGCAACAACAAAAAAACCTTGTGGGCCTCCGATCACTGCGTCGAAGGGTTAATTTGGTGAACAAACTTTAGTTGATCTCGGGTGATGAAGGTTGTGGTCAAGTTTCATCAAAATCACGTGCTTGGTTTCAGAGAAGTTCTGATTGTTTACACGCAGCCTGACTCTGCCTGACTGACAAACACCGCAAGATGCTAATACTTCCCCTCAATTTTTGTTCCAGAACAGATAAAAAAAGATGATACAGATAAAAAAAGATCTTACGATCTTACTATAATTCACCAAATGTCTGTCTGTCTGTCCGTCTGTTCCCAGGTACCGCAAAAACGGCTGAACCGATCGCAACAAAATTTTGGGTGGGTAATTCTGGCATCCCTTGGAGTAAAATAGGCTATATTGTTTTTCCAATTTTTTTTCCAATTTTCCAGTTTTTCCAAACACGATGGAATAATATTTACCGATATGAACAGTGATGTTGCTTTTATTGAAATTCTACAAATACTGTTTAGATTTTGATGATTTGCGTGTGCTATGATTTCACGGATGTTTATATAAATCATTTAAAATTTTCAAAAAGCCTTCAATTTCTGATATTTTGCCTTTTTATTTGGGCCTCCCAATTGAAGCCCCACCCATAGGGCGGGTACCGTTGCTCGTAAATATAATATGTATATAATCTTTTTATATTATTATTTATACATTTATCTTCCCCAATATTATAGCAGATGATGGTAAACATATTTTCTCTAATATACGTATTGTACATGATAGGTATAGGGACCCAAAATCCAGCAAGCCTAATTCCCCATGCTTGCTCGATAAGGAGTCCGTTTCCTGAAATGGAAATTAAAAAGTATGCGAGGTTGACATAATTGTTTTTACCTTGACCTCATTTATACAGTCAAGACCCGATTATAACTATTTTAACATTTTTCACCAAAACTCAACTAAGAGTTGACCGACCAGAACAATTGCCCTCGAGATAGCCTAGACTTCAGAGCATGGCGCAGGTACGCTTAACAATTTTTATTTCTTATTTTTTTTGTATACAGAATCGAGACTCGTGAAAGAGCTAACATTTATTTCACAAACAAATCAATCAGACAAACAAAATATAAAAAAGAGGGAGTGGTAGACAAGATGGGGAGAGAAGGGGAAGCACACAAACACAACATTTGAGAGCAGGGACATCGGGAGATGTGTGGGAGGGAGAGGGCTTGGGGGGAGGAGGCGTGGGAAGGGGGGCGGGGGGTGGGAGAAGTATAAAACACAAGGACACCAAGGACTTCCAGGACAGAAGTTGGTATTTCAAAAAAGTGGATTTGGGGTGAAATTAGCGGGGGTAGAAAAGATCAAGGTTTTGGATGGGGGAAGATAAGAGATGGTGGTGAACAGCTGTTTTAAAGACCTGGAGGGAGGAGTGGGATTGAAGAGAGTGAGGGACTTTGTTCCAGAGGCGGGAGAAAAGAGGAATGAAGGAGTGAAGGTGAGCAGAGTCTTGATTTTGGCAGTTTAACCATAAGAGGGTTGCAGGCAGATCTTGTGTGACCTGCAGGAATATTTGGGGGACAGAGCCCAGAGAGAGCTGGGGGGGCAAGGCCGGAGAGGTCTCGGTAGAAGACGGAAAGACCACCAACCTGCCTGCGGTGAGTGAGTGAAAGGCCCTTGGAGTTAGCTTCATTGCGGGAGATTCCAATGATTCTGAATGCTTTGGTTTCAACAGTGTGAAGACGAGCTAGGTGTGAGGCAGGAGCACCGGCCCAGAGGGGAGAGCAGTATTCCATTGAGCTGTGGATGAAAGCCTTGTATGTGGTGAGGAGCTCAGGTGTGCCAAGGAACGACTTCGCACGACGGAGGATGCCCAGTCAGCGACTGGCTTTGGAGGCCAGATTTGAAATGTGGTTTTCCCAGGAAAGATCATGGCAGATAGTGAGACCCAAAAGCTTGAGTGACAGAACTTCTTGGAGAGGATTATTCAGAAAGTGGATGGGAGGGTTGTCCAGTCAGTCTTTTCGGAGAGACATCGTAAGAGTGTGAGATTTGTCAGGATTGAAAGACATGTTCCACTTGTTTGCCCAGTCTGTGATTTTGTCCAGGTCTCCAGAGAGTGAGGAGGCTGCAGACTGCCGATCTGAGGGATGAGGAATGGAGCGACAGAGAGTAGAGTCATCAGCAAAGAGATAGAGAGGATTTTCAAGAGCGTCAGAGAGATCATTGATGAAGACCAGAAAAAGCACAGGGCCCAGAACACTGCCTTGGGGAACTCCAGCCTGAACAGGAAGAGGAGATGAGAGAAACCCATTCAGGGACACACTTTGACTACGACTAGAGAGGAAGTCCGCCAGCCATGCGTGGAGATTTCCATGCATACCAAAGGGGGAGAGTTTGGTGAGCAGAACGGGGTGCCAGACCGTATCGAAGGCACGTGATATGTCAAGGGAGATAGCTCGAATTTCCTGTTTGGCATTGAGGACATCCATCCATTGTTGAGAAAGCAGAAGCAGCATGTCCAGAGTAGAGTGACCAGCTCTGAAACCAAATTGATGATCAGAGATCAAGCCATTGGAGAAGAGGAAAGATTTCATATCCAAAGCAATGATGGAATCCATGACTTTGCTGATAATTGGGAGAAGGCTGATTGGTCTGTAGTTGCTAGGATCTGTTTTTGCACCTTTTTTGTGCAAAGCGGTGATGTTGGCTGATTTCCAAGCAGATGGCAGATGACCTTGAGCAAAAGAGAGGGTGAAGAGAACAGAGAGAGGGAGTGAAAGAGCGGAAGAACAGGATTTTAGGACCCGTGGGCTGATGCCGTCAGGTCCAGTTGCAGAATCAGAGTCGAGGGTTGACAGAAACTTTTCCACCTTGTCAGGAGCAAAGGACACAGAGTCCAGGAGCAGCTGGGTACGACTGGGTACGGTGGGTACAGAGAGGGATGGGTTTGGGACACAAGATTTAGAGGCAAACACAGAGTTGAGGCATTCAGCTTTTTCACGTGCGGAGTCAGCCGTGTAGCCGTTTGAGGTGAGGGAGGGGATGGAGGGAGAACAAACACCAGAACCAGATTTGACCAGGCGCCACCAGGATTTGGAAGAGGGAGACAGATAAGAGAGTTCCGTCTTGAGAACGGAGAGATATTGTTTCCTGGCTCTCCTGAGGGTGGACACACACTTGTTTCGGGCTTTGTGAAAGGAAATGAGATTTCCTTCCGTTGGATTTGCTTTCCAGGAGACGAAGGCAAGTTGTTTCTGGGCAACGGCCTCACCCAAGATTCCGTGTACCATAGACCACGGGAGGAAGGGTATGACAACTGAAGTCGAGATGGGATAAATCTGTGCATGAGAGAAAGCAATTTACTTTGGAAGAATTCCCAGGATGATTTGATGTCGGAGGCGGTAGAGATGGGAGACCAGTCCAGATGATTGATGGCTGCTTGAAGACCGTGCCAGTTGGCCTGAGTGAAATGCCAGACTCGTCGATGCTGAGGAGGCTCTCTGAGAATGGTCAGAGAGATGTCCACTTTAACAAGCACATGATCAGATGAGCCGATTGGAGCAGAAGAAGAGCAGCAGACATTTTCAGGGAAGTTAGTCATAACCAAGTCCAGAAGAGAAGATGCTCCGTTGACTGAGATCCGGGTCGGGAAATTGACAGATTGTGTCAGTCCCAGTGAGTCACAGAAGTCCTTTGCTGAGGAGCCATGGCTGGTGAGAGAGGTACCCACACCCACCCAACTGGCATGGTGACAATTGAAATCACCACATATGAGGAAGAGAGAGTTGGGATGGGTCGATGGAAGTTGGTCCATATTATCAGACAGCGAGATGTAGATGGAGTCATCACTGTTTGGTGGACGGTACAACACACATATGAACAAAAGGTGGGAGCGAAGGGGAAGCCATAGCCAAAGGTATTACTGGGGGTGAGGTGGAGAGAGGGCAGTGCAGGGCGAGTGGGGAAGAGAGTTTTTTATAAAGATAGTGACCCCACCTCCAGGACGAGGCTCAGGTCTATCATACCGGAGGAGGGAGTAACCTGGGAGAGATACCAAGGTATCAGAGACATCATGAAGGAGGAAAGTTTCTGTTTAGCAGATCACGTCTGGTTTGTCAGAAGCAACCTGCATGGAGAGATCAGTCAAGTTTGAGTGAAGGCCCTGGATGTTTGAGGTCCATGCCGTTAATGAAGAGGAAGGGGGAGCATCGGATACAGAACAGGGGGGGAGGGGTCGAGTAAGATGTGAAAGAGGAGGAAGTGGTAGGGAGAGCTGTTGAAGGTGTATCAGAGATTTCAGAATAGCTTGGAGAAAGGGAAGAATGGGGCGGACAAAAGGTTTGATGGTGATTGGGTGAGGCACAGTGAGGTCTTATTTGAGGAGGGGGAAGAGCGAGGCAGAAGGTTGGGGGAGATGAAGGTGAAATTTGGAAGGGGGAAGAAGCGGGGAGGAGGGGTGAGAGGGGAGTCTAGGAGGGGAGGAGCGAGGGAGAGTCTTGGAGGGAAGGGGTGATGGGGAAGATTTGGAGGGGAGGGGCAAAGGGGAAGATTTGAAAGGGATGGGTGATGGGGAAGATTTGGAGGGGAGGGGCAAGGGGGAAGATTTGAAAGAGATGGGTGATGGGGAAGATTTGGAGGGGAGGGGCAAGGGGGTAGATTTGGAGGGGAGGGGTGATGGGGAAGTTTTGGAGGGGAGGGGTGATGGGGAAGTTTTGGAGGGGAGGGGTGATGGGGAAGTTTTGGAGGGGAGGGGTGATGGGGAAGTTTTGGAGGTTAGGGGTGATGGGGAAGATTTGGGGGGGAGGGGTGAGATTGGAATTTCGGAAGTGTACGATTAATGGGAAACGAACATTTATTGCAAAATGAGTTTCTTGTGACCTTCAAGTCAAAAATACGTTTGAGGACGCTGAAGGAGGGGTGGAGTGCAGGAGAGTTTCGGGAATGTAGAAAAGAGGAACTGTAAGAGATGGAATTTTTTTTTGGAATGAATAGATTTGGTGAGCAAGTCGAAAGCACCCTTTCATTGAAGAAGAAGAAAAAGTTGTTATAATATACGACAGAGTACAGTTCTTCAGGGGAAAGTTTAAACATTTTTGAATTGAGCAGTGAAAACTATCTGGGGAAATGGAAAATAGAAATGGGGGTGAAACACGTGATCGAAGAACGAACGAACAAATGAGAACAACGAATAAACGAATGAGAACAACGAATAAGAACAGAGAAGGAAATATATTTTTTTTTTCATTTTTTTTTTTGACTTGAGATTTTAAACAAGGAAGTATGGGGTGAAAGACTGGGACAAAAACAGAGAACGAAAGTAATTGCAGCACAATCAGCGGACCGCTGAGAGAAAAACAAAGCCTCAAGGTCGGACACGGTAGCCTACTGGGCCTCAAAATACGCGACACGAATTAACCGACGATTTTGTATACATGTATGAAAAATTAACACCGAGAATCTTACTAAAGACACACTATAGGTACACACACCGAAAGATAAATACAGTTTTGACAAAAACACAATTGTGAAAAATTACTTAACTTCGAAAGCGTGAGCGCATGGACATCTTCGAAAAGACATGACCTCGCCGACAAAGATCTCGCGAGATCGAGATTGTAATTGTTTACAATAACAATGTTTACAATCTTACTATAATTCACCAAATGTCTGTCCATCTGTCCGTCCGTCTGTTCCCATGTACCGCAAAAACGGCTGAACCGATCGCAACAAAATTTTGGGTGGGTAATCCTGGGACCCCCTGGAGTAAAGTAGGCTATATTGTTCTTCCAATTTTCCATTTTCCAGTTTTTCCAAACACGATGGAATAATATTTACCAATTACAACAGTGATGGCATGTGGCTTTTCTTGAAATTCTACAAATACTGTTTAGATTTTGATGATTTGCATGTGATATGATTTAACGGATGTTTATATAAATCGTTTAAAATAAAAAAGCCTTCAATTTCTGATATTTTGCCTTTTCATTTGGGCCTCCCAATTCAAGTCCCGTCCATAGGGCGGGTACCATTGCTGGTGTGTTTAACACGGCAGGTACGAAACAAATACGCTTGGGAGGTTTGGTGTGTGTGTGTGTGTGTTTGTGTTTGTCGTCGTTGTTGTTGTTGGTTGTTATCAACATACGGGTTTCAGAAGGTGGAACATTTCAGAAGAAGGTGGTGAAGAACATTTCCGAACAGGCTTTCATCCGCAGCTCAATGGAATACTGTTCTCCCCTCTGGGCCGGTGCTCCTGCCTCACACCTAGCTCGGCTTCACGCTGTTGAAACCAAAGCTTTCAGAATCATTTTAATCTCTCGCGATGAAGGTAACTCCGAGGGCCTTTCACCCTCGGCCTTTCACCTTTCTGTCTTCTACCGACTCCTCTCCGGCCTTGCTTCCCCAGCACTCTCTGTGCTCTGTCCCCCAAATATTCCTACAGGTTGCACAAGATCTGCCAGCAATCCTCTTATGGTTAATCTGCCAAAATCTAGGCTCTCTGCTCACCTTCACTCTTTCATTCCTCTTTTCTCCCGCCTCTGGAACAAACTCCCCCACTCTCTTCAATCCCACTCCTCCCTCCAGGTCTTTAAAACAGCTGTTCACCACCATCTCTTATCTTTCCCCATCCAAAACCTTGATCTTTTCTACCCCCCACTAATTCACCAAAGATACATTTTTTGAAATTCCAACTTCTTTCCTGGAAGTCCTTGCAGTATCCATGTGTTTTATACCTCTCCCACCTCCCACCAAGCCCTCTCCCTCCCACAGATCTCTTGATGTCCCTGCTCGCCAATGTTGTGTTTGTGTGTCCTTTCCCCTCTCTCCCCATCTTGTCTACTGCTCCCCTTATTATATGTTTTATGTGTCAGTTTGACTTTTTGTGTGATTAATGTTAGCTCTTTCAGGAGCCTCGATCTTGTATACAAAAAAAAAGAAGGTGGAATTCCAGAAGGTGGAGCATCATACACCGAGTTATTTTGTTGGTCTTTTGCGTTATTCTGTCTGTCTGTTTGTCTCTCAATTACCTACAGATCACAATTTTAATCCCATCTTCACAAAACTTCACCAGATGGTAGAGTTGGTCATAAGGATATTGTATATTTTGTATATTGTATATTGTATATTGTATATTATTGTATATTGTATATTGTACAATATTGTATATGTACATATATGTACATTGTATATGTACATATATGTACAATATTGTATATGTACACATATGTACATATACAATATTGTATATGTATATTGTACAATATACAATTGTATATTGTATATTGTATATGTATATATATCATAAGGTCATAAGGTCATAAGCATATTGATTTTGAGGTCAAAGGTCATCTTGAGGTTTAATTTCTAAAATTGTCATTTTTCATTCTATTTACTTGAAAATTGAACATCATTTGCATATTGAGTCACTAATTTGGGAAAACAACTATTTTTGAGGTCAAAAGGTCAAAGGTCAACTTCAGGTCAAACTTCTCATATTAATTTTAATCTGAAAAATCATCACTTTTAATCCGATTGACCTGAGCTTTGATTAAGATCATCAATTTTAATCTTGATGAAATTGACTATTTGATCTATCCATGGCAACCATTTTGGGGGGGAGAGAAAGATTTTGCAAGTATCATGCTGTGCATGGCGTCTTCTTGTTTTTTTCTATTTCTTTTTTTCTATTTTATTTTGAATCATCGCTCAATTTTGCCAATGTGGAATCTTAAGGACCACTTGACCTTCCAAGATGTTCTTGCATCATAATAGTGGAGCCAAGGGTAAGTCGCATGAGATTGTCAGGGGTAAGCCTCCCCCTTGGAAATCGCTTTGTGATGGCAGATGTATCTAGTTGTTTGCAATTGTAAATCCACGTGATTTGGGGACAGAGTGCATCACTGCTGCTGTGTTTGGTATGTGCAGGTTCAATCAAGGCTCAGATCTTCAAAGAGAAGAAGAAGTGTCCTTGATGCATCAGATTCTGAAAACCATAAAGATGGGGTGAGTGTATAATTATATAATTGCTGTGTTATACCATGAATCAGAATGGTCTTCTCGATGAAAATTTGCCTGAGAAATATTCACATAATTGTATCTCTTCATGCTCTTTCCGACGAAATGCAATCCCAATAGTAATCCCCAATAGTAATTGCAATCGGATTACAGTTGTAAACATCATTAATTGTAATGGAACTTGCACCACAACGTCAATGCTGCTGTCCTACGATGCACATTTCATCGGATAGGTTCACCGAGCATGTATTTCTATGGTAGCTTCGGGTCAATGAAACCCCTCCAGGAACGCATTAGACCGGCTTCAGCTAGGTGCGTTCCGTATTGATTCATTTTATTATTCCGTCTTCATGAGTTGTATTTAGTTTGGTTATGTTAGGATGAGCAAAGATTATCACCCAGAAATGCATCCTCAATTTATAACATTATTCATATGTGAAAACGGCTTTCGAGGAATGCATCTCAAATGTAAATAGTAGATTAAGTGTAATTGTTTTTTAAAAATGAAATCATCGTTTCTTTCCATTTTCCAATCATAGTTTTTAGTTTAAGATTTTTTTTTTAACAAAAATGGAGGTTCATGGAAGGACTAAGATAAATTTACTTTCCATAAATATTCATAGTACAGTCGGACCCTGACATTCGTGGTCCCAACATTTGTGTGCCATGCTTATTGGCGATTGATAAAATGCGACCTGCTTCCACATTTGTAGGCCTGCGTCGCGCGTATTTTCGGGCCCAATTTCTTTTCCCACAAGCTGCTAGCATGACCTGCTTTTACATTCACTGCCGTGTGCTTCGCCTTTTTGCGGCCAAATAAAAATATTTTAGCCGTGCTATAAGCGAGCTGTGTGGCAAGTCCCACCATTGGCACTGTAAACATACCTTCCTGGCATGTCACACCATTCACACTGGTTCACACCACACAATTCACACAATTCACACTGGTTGACACCACACAATTCACACCATTCACACAATAAACATAGCTTTGTGGCATGTCCCACCATTCACACTGTATAAACATAGCCGTGTGGCATGTCCCACCATTCAAACTATAAACATGGTTTTGCGATATGTCCCACCAATCACACTATACACAAAGCTTCGTGATATGTCCCACCATTCACACTATAAACATAGCTTTGTGGCATGTCCCACCATTCACACTATAAATATGGCTTTGTGATATGTCACACCATTCACACTGCAAACATATCTTCCTGGCATGTCCCAACATTCACAATGTAAACATAGCTTTGTGGCATGTCACACCATTCACACTGTAAACATAGCTTCATGATACATCTCACCATTCACACTATCAACATAGCTTTGTGGCATGTCCCACCATTCTCACTGTAAACATAGCTGTGCGGTATGTCCCACCAGATGCGTAAGACATCACCCACATGTTACTGCACAGAATGAAAACGCTTCACCACATATATTCGTGCTATTAGCAGATGCTCAATACGGCATCATCTGAGCTGTTACAAAATGAAAACACACTACCACATCTCCCACCTGCTGCGTAACACGTTATGCCCCTCGAGTTACAGAATGAAAACGCCCTACCGCATGTATCACCAGCTGCGTAAAGTATTATGTCCCACGAGTTACACTGAAAACGCTTCACCTCATCTATTACCAGCTGCCGAATATTGTATAACCGCCTAACATCCCCCACAAACATTCGGCAGATTACTCACCCTTCCCACAGCTATCCATAATGCCTGCATAACTACTCATGTACACTGTGTCCTGGGTCTCAATCATTCTTCTCGTCCTGTTGCTTTGACCTTTGTTTTTGTCTCTCGCTCTGCTCATTGTTCGATCATGGCTCCCAAGCGCAAGACCAAGAGGCAGAAGAAAGTGATGAGGCTGATCCAGAAAGTGGAGCTGCTGGACCGGCTTTCGAGAGGAGAGAGTGCGGCCTCTGTGGGCAGGCATTATGGTGTGAACGAGTCCACCGTTCGCTCCATAGGGAAGAATGAGAGGGCGATCCGAGAAAGTGTTGCGGCGAGCGCTGTACTGAGCACAAAGGTGGTCGCCCAGGTCCGGGACGTCCACATAGAAAGGATGGAGAAGGCTCTCAGCGTATGGATAGAGGACAACACGCAGAAGGGCGTGCCTTTGAGTGGACCTCTCATCCGTGCCAAGGCGAGGCTTATTTACGAGCATCTTGCTGGCACAAGCGCAGGTGGTGCGAGCACAAGTGATGCATTGAGCGATGTGGGTATGAGTAGCACCAGTTCCTTTGCAGCAAGCAGGGGATGGTTTTATCGCTTCAAGGAGCGTTTCGGTCTCAAAAATATAAAGTTCACAGGCTAGCATGCCTCCACGGATCATGATGCGGCCAAAACTTTCCCTGCTCAACTCACACAGCTGATTGTCAAGAAGGGTTACCTGCCACGTGGCCTCTTTGAAAAAAACAACAACACCCACAAGAACTTTCATGTCAAAGTGAAACAGGGCAGCATCGGGATTCAAAATCGCGAAGGACCAAACACAAAGGGGGACTGTATGACAAAACCCACGATATTGTACCATTCCCTGAATCCGCATGCTTTCAAGGACAAGAACAAACAAACCCTGCCCGTGTTGTGCAGGGCCAACAGGAAGGTGTTGGTGACAGCAGCATATCTTCATGGACTGTTTTCATAACTGTGTCATCCCTCAGATGGAGGGTTATCTGGTGAAACAAAAGCTTTGCGTTCGAGGTTCTATTTGTCGACAATGCTCCTGGCCACCCCACGGAACTCAGCGTGGGTCACCAGTAGTAATAGAATGTTGGTTCTGAGACAACCACTCAACAGACACAAACTGACACACGTCACTCACTTGCGTTCGCTCCCTGTCAAGCTTTTATCTCACAACCAACGTCAACAACGTTTGGGGTATTACGACTTGTGTGTAGGTGTGAGAGAGAGAGAGATAGAGAGGTGACCATACTCTGACCTCATTATTGTGTATCACTAGTGTGACTCGGTGCGCTCTGAGTGCGTCACCACATGTAGTTTCAGAGGGAGAGGCATCTTTGACCATTTTGGTATCTTTTGGTTCTTCTGGGTCTTTAATGGTCTTTGGGGTCTTTGGTTGTTTTGGGTCTTCGGGGTCTTTTGGGTCTTCAGGGTCTTTTGGATCCTCTGGGCCTTGAAGGGTATTTTGGGCTGTTTTGGGTCTTTGTTGTCTTCAGGGGCTTTTTGGTCTTGATGGTCTTTTGGTTCCTCTGGGTCTTTGGGTCTTTGGGGTATTTTGCATCTTTAGCACCATTTGGGTCTTCAGGGTCTTTTGGATGCTCTGGGCCTTTAAGGGTATTATTGGTCTTTGGGCTGTTTTGGGTCTTCGGGGTGTTTTGGGTCTTCGGGCTGTTTTGGGTCTTCGGGCTGTTTTGGGTCTTCGGGCTGTTTTGGGTCTTCGGGCTGTTTTGGGTCTTCGGGCTGTTTTGGGTCTTCGGGCTGTTTTGGGTCTTCGGGCTGTTTTGGGTCTTCGGGCTGTTTTGGGTCTTCGGGCTGTTTTGGGTCTTCGGGGTGTTTTGGGTCTTCGGGGTGTTTTGGGTCTTCGGGGTGTTTTGGGTCTTCGGGGTGTTTTGGGTCTTCGGGGTGTTTTGGGTCTTCGGGGTGTTTTGGGTCTTCGGGGTGTTTTGGGTCTTCGGGGTGTTTTGGGTCTTCGGGGTGTTTTGGGTCTTCGGGGTGTTTTGGGTCTTCGGGGTGTTTTGGGTCTTCGGGGTGTTTTGGGTCTTCGGGGTGTTTTGGGTCTTCGGGGTGTTTTGGGTCTTCGGGGTGTTTTGGGTCTTCGGGGTGTTTTGGGTCTTCGGGGTGTTTTGGGTCTTCGGGGTGTTTTGGGTCTTCGGGTGTGTTTTGGGTCTTCGGGTGTTTTGGGTCTTCGGGGTGTTTTGGGTCTTCGGGGTGTTTTGGGTCTTCGGGGTGTTTTGGGTCTTCGGGGTGTTTTGGGTCTTCGGGGTGTTTTGGGTCTTCGGGGTGTTTTGGGTCTTCGGGGTGTTTTGGGTCTTCGGGGTGTTTTGGGTCTTCGGGGTGTTTTGGGTCTTCGGGGTGTTTTGGGTCTTCGGGGTGTTTTGGGTCTTCGGGGTGTTTTGGGTCTTCGGGGTGTTTTGGGTCTTCGGGGTGTTTTGGGTCTTCGGGGTGTTTTGGGTCTTCGGGGTGTTTTGGGTCTTCGGGCTGTTTTGGGTCTTCGGGCTGTTTTGGGTCTTCGGGGTGTTTTGGGTCTTCGGGGTGTTTGGGTCTTCGGGCTGTTTGGGTCTTCGGGGTGTTTTGGGTCTTCGGGCTGTTTGGGTCTTCGGGGTGTTTTGGGTCTTCGGGCTGTTTTGGGTCTTCGGGCTGTTTTGGGTCTTCGGGCTGTTTTGGGTCTTCGGGCTGTTTTGGGTCTTCGGGCTGTTTTTGGGTCTTCGGGCTGTTTTGGGTCTTCGGGCTGTTTTGGGTCTTCGGGCTGTTTTGGGTCTTCGGGCTGTTTTGGGTCTTCGGGCTGTTTTGGGTCTTCGGGCTGTTTTGGGTCTTCGGGCTGTTTTGGGTCTTCGGGCTGTTTTGGGTCTTCGGGCTGTTTTGGGTCTTCGGGCTGTTTTGGGTCTTCGGGCTGTTTTGGGTCTTCGGGCTGTTTTGGGTCTTCGGGCTGTTTTGGGTCTTCGGGCTGTTTTGGGTCTTCGGGCTGTTTTGGGTCTTCGGGCTGTTTTGGGTCTTCGGGCTGTTTTGGGTCTTCGGGCTGTTTTGGGTCTTCGGGCTGTTTTGGGTCTTCGGGCTGTTTTGGGTCTTCGGGCTGTTTTGGGTCTTCGGGCTGTTTTGGGTCTTCGGGCTGTTTTGGGTCTTCGGGCTGTTTTGGGTCTTCGGGCTGTTTTGGGTCTTCGGGCTGTTTTGGGTCTTCGGGCTGTTTTGGGTCTTCGGGCTGTTTTGGGTCTTCGGGGTGTTTTGGGTCTTCGGGGTGTTTTGGGTCTTCGGGGTGTTTTGGGTCTTCGGGGTGTTTTGGGTCTTCGGGGTGTTTTGGGTCTTCGGGGTGTTTTGGGTCTTCGGGGTGTTTTGGGTCTTCGGGGTGTTTTGGGTCTTCGGGGTGTTTTGGGTCTTCGGGGTGTTTTGGGTCTTCGGGCTGTTTTGGGTCTTCGGGCTGTTTTGGGTCTTCGGGCTGTTTTGGGTCTTCGGGCTGTTTTGGGTCTTCGGGCTGTTTTGGGTCTTCGGGCTGTTTTGGGTCTTCGGGCTGTTTTGGGTCTTCGGGGTGTTTTGGGTCTTCGGGCTGTTTTGGGTCTTCGGGCTGTTTTGGGTCTTCGGGCTGTTTTGGGTCTTCGGGCCGTTTTGGGTCTTCGGGCCGTTTTGGGTCTTCGGGCTGTTTTGGGTCTTCGGGCTGTTTTGGGTCTTCGGGCTGTTTTGGGTCTTCGGGCTGTTTTGGGTCTTCGGGCTGTTTTGGGTCCTCGGGGTGTTTTGGGTCTTCGGGGTGTTTTGGGTCTTCGGGGTGTTTTGGGTCTTCGGGGTGTTTTGGGTCTTCGGGGTGTTTTGGGTCTTCGGGGTGTTTTGGGTCTTCGGGGTGTTTTGGGTCTTCGGGGTGTTTTGGGTCTTCGGGGTGTTTTGGGTCTTCGGGGTGTTTTGGGTCTTCGGGGTGTTTTGGGTCTTCGGGGTGTTTTGGGTCTTTGGGGTGTTTTGGGTCTTCGGGGTGTTTTGGGTCTTCGGGGTGTTTTGGGTCTTCGGGGTGTTTTGGGTCTTCGGGGTGTTTTGGGTCTTCGGGGTGTTTTGGGTCTTCGGGGTGTTTTGGGTCTTCGGGGTGTTTTGGGTCTTCGGGCTGTTTTGGGTCTTCGGGCTGTTTTGGGTCTTCGGGCTGTTTAGGGTCTTCGGGCTGTTTTGGGTCTTCGGGCTGTTTTGGGTCTTCGGGCTGTTTTGGGTCTTCGGGCTGTTTTGGGTCTTCGGGCTGTTTTGGGTCTTCGGGGTGTTTTGGGTCTTCGGGGTGTTTTGGGTCTTCGGGCTGTTTTGGGTCTTCGGGCTGTTTTGGGTCTTCGGGCTGTTTTGGGTCTTCGGGCTGTTTTGGGTCTTCGGGCTGTTTTGGGTCTTCGGGGTGTTTTGGGTCTTCGGGGTGTTTTGGGTCTTCGGGCTGTTTTGGGTCTTCGGGCTGTTTTGGGTCTTCGGGCTGTTTTGGGTCTTCGGGCTGTTTTGGGTCTTCGGGCTGTTTTGGGTCTTCGGGCTGTTTTGGGTCTTCGGGCTGTTTTGGGTCTTCGGGCTGTTTTGGGTCTTCGGGCTGTTTTGGGTCTTCGGGCTGTTTTGGGTCTTCGGGCTGTTTTGGGTCTTCGGGCTGTTTTGGGTCTTCGGGCTGTTTTGGGTCTTCGGGCTGTTTTGGGTCTTCGGGCTGTTTTGGGTCTTCGGGCTGTTTTGGGTCTTCGGGCTGTTTTGGGTCTTCGGGCTGTTTTGGGTCTTCGGGCTGTTTTGGGTCTTCGGGCTGTTTTGGGTCTTCGGGCTGTTTTGGGTCTTCGGGGTGTTTTGGGTCTTCGGGGTGTTTTGGGTCTTCGGGGTGTTTTGGGCCTTCGGGGTGTTTTGGGCCTTCGGGGTGTTTTGGGCCTTCGGGGTGTTTTGGGCCTTCGGGGTGTTTTGGGCCTTCGGGGTGTTTTGGGCCTTCGGGGTGTTTTGGGCCTTCGGGGTGTTTTGGGCCTTCGGGGCGTTTTGGGCCTTCGGGGCGTTTTGGGTCTTCGGGGCGTTTTGGGTCTTCGGGGCGTTTTGGGTCTTCGGGGCGTTTTGGGTCTTCGGGGCGTTTTGGGCCTTCGGGGCGTTTTGGGTCTTCGGGGCGTTTTGGGTCTTCGGGGCGTTTTGGGTCTTCGGGTGTGTTTTGGGTCTTCGGGGCGTTTTGGGTCTTCGGGGCGTTTTGGGTCTTCGGGGCGTTTTGGGTCTTCGGGGCGTTTTGGGTCTTCGGGGCGTTTTGGGTCTTCGGGTGTGTTTTGGGTCTTCGGGGTGTTTTGGGTCTTCGGGTGTGTTTTGGGTCTTCGGGGTGTTTTGGGTCTTCGGGGTGTTTTGGGTCTTCGGGGTGTTTTGGGTCTTCGGGGTGTATTGGGTCTTGGGGTGTTTTGGGTCTTCGGGGTGTATTGGGTCTTGGGGTGTTTTGGGTCTTCGGGGTGTATTGGGTCTTCGGGGTGTTTTGGGTCTTCGGGGTGTTTTGGGTCTTCGGGGTGTTTTGGGTCTTCGGGGTGTTTTGGGTCTTCGGGGTGTTTTGGGTCTTCGGGGTGTTTTGGGTCTTCGGGGTGTTTTGGGTCTTCGGGGTGTTTTGGGTCTTCGGGGTGTTTTGGGTCTTCGGGGTGTTTTGGGTCTTCGGGGTGTTTTGGGTCTTCGGGGTGTTTTGGGTCTTCGGGGTGTTTTGGGTCTTCGTGGCCATTTGGGTCTTCAGTGTCTTTTTGAGCCTCAGGGCCTTAAAGGGTATTTTGGGTCTTTTTGGGGTCTTTGGGGTTTTTGGGGTCTTTTGGGTCTTTAAGGGTATTTTGGGTCTTCAGGGGTCTTGGTGGTCTTAAGGGTCTTGGGGAACTTAAAGGGTCATCAAAGGTCTGAGGGGTCACAGCAGTCGAAACGTAATTAAGATGGTGTAAATTTTATTTGAAGAAGAAGACGTTTTGCTCACCCATGAACATACATTCAAACAAAGAGACAAACATGCATAACCATATACGTTTGCTCTATTATAATAAGATACTGACATCTTTACATTATACTCAGAGGGAGCCAATGAATATCTGTTTATGTTCTATTTTAGGGAATATCTTGATTTTTCTTGTGACACTCATTTCCATCAAGAATGTTGACAACAATGTGTTGGAACTTGATTCTTGTTTCAAATAATGTTGTTGAGTGGAGATGAAATGATAAACCTCCCTCATTGTTTTGCTCTGAGATCCTCCAGAGCCACATGTCTGTTTTAGATTGTAGTAAATTCTGCTTTCATTGAATTCTATACATCCATTAAATCTTTTAAAACCCCTGTTTGCTTTATTTACGCTTGTCTTGGTTATCTCTTCGATAAGGGTTCTTGATAGTCACCACATTCGTTATGTTTTCCATTTATATATCAAGGCTGTGATTTTCTCCACTCTTTGGTTTGGTTATTGCTTGGTTCTATTATTTATTTACCAGGAAGAAAAGGTGTTGAGAGGTGGAAAAAACAAAAAAGATTTTAAAATAAAAAAAGACAAAAAAAGGCGAAAATAAAAACTGTTTAAAATCCTGCTCATCCCAATTTTTTATTATTAATTCTTTTGTATATGTTATGACCTGTACTTGTATATCTTAACTTGTACTTTATCTTATCTTTTAAATATCTTAACACTCATGCATATCTTAATGCTTTTGTATATCTTAACACGTATGTCTATCTTAACTCTTAAATAGCTTAACTCTTAAATATATTGTAACGAATTTGAGAAAGTGTAAAGAATGTGAGAATTATGGTTTTGTTGTGTGGAAATGTCACCCTCCGTAATGTAAAGAAAGGTCGAAGCTCGTCCTCTTAGTTAATTCCATAAACCTACACGCAGGGCACGATATATCCTTTTCAATAGTTATTCCCTTATTCTATGTAGTTTAAGACTGTGTTTCTCAATAGTTTGACTCTCCATTGCACCGAATTAAATAAGAGTAGGTCCCATCTGCAAAGTGTCAGGTTTGGATGGTTTTTGCCGCAAATGGACTCCATTGAGCATGCGGTCGGTACGAAGATGAAAGGCGGGTCTCCACCTCGTCATAGAGGGGAGGAGTGAGTCGGCCCCGCTCATCCAACCCAGAACGAGGGGTTTGGCTTGAGAGGGCGGAGAGAGAACGCTTGGGGGAGGTTCGCAAAGGTTCAAGGGTGGGGCTTATATAACCCGCGGGAGACGCCCCCACCAGATGCGCTGGAGATGAGCAGATGAGTCCAAGCAGCCGTGATACGTGCCGCGCTGCAGGAAATACGGACCGAGGCAACGCAAGGAGCGTGCGACGCAGCAGTGCGGAGAAAGGAACTTCGCCCGCGCAGTTTGAAACCGCGGGAGTTCGCACGACCGCGGCTCGGCTTTTTGACGGCGGTGCCTTCTGGCCCGACCGTGCCCAGTCCCCGCTGAACCTTCCTTGCCTCTCAAAGCCATCCATCTCCAAGCCATTCATTCCTGCCTGCATTTCCCCGTGTAAGTGTGAATGTTCGTCTGTCGTACACGTTGTCCTGGGGTTTATTAATTAAGACTGTTAATAGGTAAGCTAATGATTTCACTGTGTCTCCTGCTCCTTCCATTTCCCTTTATATAACCTTGACTGCTCTTTTTGCTTTGGCTTGTGTAAATAATTAATAAATCCTGTTATTCCTCCGTACTTCTTCTTCTTCTTCTTCACATTCAGTCGCTTTAGAGGTTTCCCAATTGGATGTACGCGGCGCGATTCGGCCAACGAATAAATCGGGTCTAGTCATTGGTAACCGGCTCACGGTGCAGTCCGCTTCGCTCGGCGCAACTAATCGTAATCCATTAGGCTGCGACCGTGAGCGGGGGAGTATTTCCTCGCGTGTCGGGGAGCACTGGTATTTTAATAGGGAATAGGACGGTTTGGGCCTAATACCCTACCCAGCGTCGACCGGCCGTGGGGTCATACCCCCCAGGACCACGTCGGTCAGTCATATAAGCGAGGGGACTAATCCCCCCTTGGTAAGTGGGGAAGGCCGACGTTGGATTCAGTAACAATATTAATACTTATCTTAATATTTGTAATAACGTAAAGGGTGCACTTACTTTTTCCACATGCAAAATTTGCATTTATGTTTATTTAAATTATACAATGGACTACAAAATGTAAATGTTTCATGATATTTGTTATATTATATCACCTTTATCTATCAATATTGTTGAAATGAAGATCAAATAGCTGTATGTTGAAATATGTTGAAAAAGTCAAAACTTTACATGGGGTGTACTTACTTTTTCACGTGACTGTATATCTTTACACTTATGTTATCTTAACACTTATGTGTATCTTTACTCTCAAATAGTTTAACTCTTGAATATCTTCATACTTATGTATATATTAACTCTTAAATAGCTTAACTGTTAAATAGCTTAATACTTGTATCCATAAGGGAGGGTGTCAATGGCATTTTCGAAAATGTATCTTTGAGCATCAAAATCTCCCAAAGCCTTATTACCCTCGCCAGAGGACAGGGTATTGCATTTGAGTATGTTTATTACTTGCCGGAATAGATTCCGGCGAGTATGTTGGTTGGTTGGTTTGTTTGTCTGGCTGTTTGTCTGTTTGTGTGCAGTACTACATCTGTATCGTTGCATATAGCATCGCCATACTTTACACACATATTTGCCTTGCCCTGGAATAGACTGTGCCCAATTTTTAACTCTCTCTGCCCAAGGTCAAGCTCAAGGTCACCCAATAATTTGCGCCTCCCAATTGAAACCCTGCCCTTAGGGTGGGTACCAGCGGGTACCGTTGCTAGTAACATATAATGGCGATACAACAATTTTTACCACTTTGCTTTGAAGAACGGGAATGAAGGGGGAGGAGCGTGTTAATATGTCTGGTTGAAGGCTTTGGGTGGTGAGGGGGCTTGAAGCCAGATTTTAATCTTACAGCCACCATGTTGCTGCTCGCCGTCACTGTGATGTGAAGCGAAAGACGCCTCAGAGCTGCCACATTCACAATCGCTACGTCATATGTACTCCCGATACGTGTTTCCTTCATTGTAAAAACTACCAAGTCAACAGTTAAAAGGATTTTGAGCCGATAGGCGTTACGGCCTCGGCAACATCGATGGAAACAGCGATCTGTTAGCTTATACACCACCCAAATAGCTATGTGGAATTCTCTCATGCCGAGACTAAACCCACGTCGTTTGAACTTTGGCAGAGGTCATTATTTACTTTTAATGATCCAAAATGGCCGATAAAAAAGTACATTCTGGCAAGTCCTCGGTCTCTGACCGATTTTTCATTTGTTTGTCTGTCTGTTTGTCCGCATGGAATAAATCGGATTTTCTCTGCAACCGTTGGTCCGATTGACCAGAAATTTTCACCATCGATGCAGCTCCTGTAGAATTTTGTTCTGATAATTATGACATCATAGGTCACGTGGTATGGGCATCATCTTGGAAAAACCGAAAAAATTTGCACCTCTATATCTTCGAAAGCGCTGCATGGAAAAAATTGAGACATGGCTCATTGTAAAGAACTCTCTATGGGGAATAACATTTGTTAATGATTATGTCATTGGTACCTCCATTATGACGTCATAATTCGACAAGTACAAAACATCATCCGATCAAGATGAAATTTCTTGAGCGTCATCTCGGGCGGGATAAATTGGTGGAGACAAAAAAAAATGATAACGTCATCAGTCACGTGGCTTGGCCGCCCTTTTTGTTTTTAAACAAAAGCCTTAAAACACTCAAACAAGTCCTGAAAAGGGCCTGCAATCTCTGCAAACACATCCTGGCTTTTTCTTGTTATTCACTTGTTTTCTTTTCTGTATAATTGATGTTTATAGCTTATTATATTCATTTTTCTATACTCATCTTTCTTAAAAGCTAAACAGTTGTAGTAATTTTTGAGTTTTTTTAAATTCATGCTCTTTGATTACATTTTTTTTTACCCCCTTTAACTTTTTATCACATTTAAAAGAACCATGCTTTGAAGAATAGTATTGTCGTGCGATTGCCCGGGCATCACCATCACCTCATACGTCGTCGGTTAATACCGTGGGATCGCGGATGGCCAAACAAACTTCAATGGAGGCGACGATCAATGACGGATTTGACTAGGCAGCATGGGATGAAGAAGAAGAAGAATCAGCGAAAGCTCTTACCTGTAGCGATCTCACCGGCAGCTCCGATCCTGTAGGAAATGAACTCAAATGAACACGGGGGTAAAATGTACAAAAATAAACGAGTTATTATGCGGAACCCAATACAAAGGAAACGCGACGGTAAAAACGAATTCTAAATTGGGACGTCCCCACACAGATTTCAAATACGAGACAAAGGGAGAATGAATAAAATAAATGTCTCGTCGTGTATTTGTGAATGTGAGCTTATCTGTGTCTGGCAGTGTAGCGTCGGGTCGATGCTCGAGCGTGTCGTCCGACGCAGCTCCCGTTGGCGCAAACTGCCCGGTCCTTAGCGCGGAGTGGCCCTCGGCGTGCCCGCTCGTCAGCGCTCCAAGACAGGCCCCGCTCGTCGTTCGCACACCAACGCAAGGAAGAGAATCGACGGCGTTCGTTCCCTCCACCGTCTTTCAAACTGCTCGTTCCTCCACCAGGTCCGAAGCAAGAGAAGGCCCAGCACGAATGGACAATCAGGAGCAAGAGGCCAAGGGAAGATAAGCGAGGGAAGAGAGAGCGAAGAGCCAGACAGCGAAGAGACAGCCAAGAGCCCAAAATGCCGGTGAGCGAGTCGTTTTGTCACTCGCGGTGTCACGTCAGCCCTCCTCTCTCCCAACCCGTGCCTCGTTTCTTTGTGGTCTTTTGCGTCTTCTTACGTCACTGGCGCTTGTCCTCCAATCAGCGATCTGCTTCTAAGTAGTCATTTTGCGCCTTCCGCACTGATTGGCCGAATGTTTGCGCCTTCCGCACTGATTGGCCGAATGTTTGCGCCTTCCGTACTGATTGGCCGAATGTTTGCGCCTTCCGCACTGATTGGCCGAATGTTTGCGCCTTCCGCACTGATTGGCTGAGGTGTCAACGGTCGGTGGCCAATCAGTGTGCCGCTGACTTCCACCTTTCTTTGACCAATCAGTGGCCAGCTTCTTACCCCAACCAATCACATGTTCTCCTGGGCATGGCTATTGCTTGTTGGTTCTTCCAAAGTCATTGTGGCGGCAGGGAAATTATTTAATGTGTGGTGCGCTAATGGGCTTATCTAATGTCTATGGGATGTATTGCCATAAGGGACACTGGGATGCTCACCGAGGTAACGACACCAAAGGGAATTTTACCCATAATCCCTGAACTAATTAGCATGCCCCGCCCCCTCGTGGCGGGGATGAAGATACAAGCTTAATCCAACATTCGGGCGACATAACTTATTACAGCTCGATTCCCTATCACGACAGTCGAGCACCGACCTATGCAGATCTACGTAAATCGCTATATGCCCTTACCCACCGACAACAGTATTTATAAGCCTTTGCTCACAATCCGACAAATTCACTCATAATTTAACAACCCAACTCATCTTCAAAACTTACCAATAATCTTTTTATTTTTTGTGGAGAACAGACTACTACGGTCATAAATATTCACATCTTGTGTCTTATCTTCATAAACATCTGTCTATATCCATAAAAAGTAGATTATATCCATCCACATATTTATTTAGGTTGTTGTAGAAGTAGCCATACATTAACAGCTTTGACAAATCAAGAATTAATGTTAATATGTAAATGGTTTTATTCCTCTTTAATGCTCTCTTTATTCACATTAATAGCACAAAAAGTTTCCAAAAAACACCTCCACTCTTTGAAAGCTTGGTTCAATTACTGATTCATTTAGATTTCCGTTTCCAAGATGCAGCAAGTTTTATGTTTTGACGATTTCTTACATTTTATAACATTTTATAACATTTATAACACTATTCATATGTGAAAACTGCTTTTGAGGAACGCATCTCGAATGTAAATAGTAGATTAAGTGTCATTGTTTTTTTTTATTTTATGAAATCATCATTTCTTTTCTTTTTCTAATCATAGTTTTTAGTGAAAAGATCTTTTTTTAAACAAAAATGGAGGTTCATGGAAGAACTAAGATAAATGTATCTTCCATAAATATGCATAGTACACTCGGACCCTGATATTCGTGGTTCCAACATTCACGTTCCATGCTTATTGGCAATTGATAAAATGCGACCTGCTTCTACATTTGTGGGCCTGTGTTGTGCGTATTCGCGGGCCCAATTCTTTTTTCCACAAGCCGCTAGCATGACCCGCTTCTCCATTCGCAGCCGTGTGCTCCACCTTTTCATGGCCAAATAAAAATATTTTAGCCGTGCTATAAGCAAGCTGTGTGGCATGTCCCCTCATTGGCACTGTAAACATAGCTTCGTGATTGTCACACCATTCACACTTTAAACATATCTTCCTGGCATGTCCCACCATTCTCACTATAAACATAGCTTTGCAGCATGTCCCATTATTCACACTTCACACATAACTTCATATATGTCCCACCATTCTCACTGTAAACATAGCTTCCTGATATGTCCCACCATTCTCACTGTAAACATAGCATTGTGGCACGTCCCACCATTCACACTATAAACATAGCTTTGTGATATGTCCCACCATTCTCACTGTAAACATATCTTTGTGGCATGTCCCACCATTTACACTGGGGGTATAGCCCCGCGGTATGTCGCACCAGCTGCTGAAGACATCATCACCCACATGTCACTGCACAGAATGAAAACGCATCACCACATATATTGGTGCTATTAGCAGATGCTCAGTACGGCATCATCTGAGCTGTTACACAATGAAAACGCACCACCACATCTACCACCTGCTGTGTAACACGTTATGCCCCTCTAGTTACAGAATGAAAACACCCCACCGCATGCATCACCAGCTGCGTAATGTATTACGTCACACGAGTTACACTGAAAACGCTTCACCGCATCTATTACCAGCTGCCGAATATGGTATAATCCCCCACAAGCATTGGGCAGATGACTCACCCCTCCCGCAGCTATCCACATTGCACGCACAACTACTTATGTACACCGTGTCCTGGGTCTCAATCATTCTTCTTGTCCTGTTGCTTTGACCTTTGTTTTTGTCTCTCACTCTGCTCATATTTTTGATCATGGCTCCCAAGCGCAAGACCAAGAGGCAGAATAAAGTGATGAGGCTGAGCCAGAAAGTGGAGCTGCTGGACCGGCTTTCGAGAGGAGAGAGTGCGGCCTCTGTGGGCAGGCATTATGGTGTGAATGAGTCCACCGTTCGCTACATAGGGAAGAATGAGAAGGCGATACGAGAAAGGGTTGCGGCGAGCGCTGTACTGAGCACAAAGGTGGTCGCCCAGGTCCGGGACGTCCACATCGAAAGGATGGAGAAGGCTCTCAGCGTATGGATAGAGGACAACACGCAGAAGGGCGTGCCTTTGAGTGGACCTCTCATCCATGCCAAGGCAAGGCTTATTTACGAGCATCTTGCAGGTGCAAGCGCAGGTGGTGCGAGCACGAGTAATGCATTGAGCAATGTGGGTATGAGCAGCACCAGTTCATTCGGAGCGAGCAGGGGATGGTTTGATCGCTTCAAGGAGCGGTTCGGTCTCAAAAATATATAGCTCACAGGCTAGCATGCCTCCACGGACCACGACGTGGCCGAAACATTCCCACCTCGACCCACACAGCTGAATGACCAGAAGGGTTACCTGCCAGAGTGGTCTCTTTTGAAAAAAAAAAATACCCATGAGAACTTTCATCTCAAAGTGAAACAGGGCAGCATCTGGATTCAAAATCTCCAAGGACCCCGTATCTCTTTGCGCAAACACAAAAGGGGACTATGACGAAACCCATGGTATTGTACCATTCTCTGAGTCCGCGAGCTCTCAAGGGCAAGAACACACAAATACTGCCCATGTTGTGGAGGGCCAACAGGAAGGTGTGGGTGATGGCAGCATATCTTCATTGACTGTTTTCATAACTGTCTTGTCCCCCATGTGGAGAGGTATATGGTGAAACAAAAGGTTTGCGTTCAAGGTTCTGCTTGTCGACAATGCTCCTGGCCACCCCACTGACCTCAAGGTGCCTCACCAGTTGTAATAGAATGTTAGTTCTGAGACAACCACTCGCTGACACTTGTTGCTCAGTCACATTCACTCCCTGTCGAACTCCCTGTCAATTTTATCTCACAACCAACAATCTATTACTACTTGTGTGTGTGTGTGTGTGTGTGATCGAGAGGAGACACACCATACTCTACCCTCATTATTGTGTCATACCGACATTTTTACATTAAACTCAGAGGGAACCAATGAATATCTCTTTTTGTTCTATTTTTGGGAATATCTTAATTTTCTTGTGACACTCATTACCATCAAGAATGTTGACAAACAATGTATTTGAACTTGGTTCTTGTTTTAAATAATGTTGTTGAGTTGAGATGAAATGATAAACCTCCCTCAATGTTCTGCTCTGAGATCCTCCAGAGCCACATGTCATTTTGAGATCGTAGTATTTTGTTTTTGCATTTAATTCTTGACATCCATTAAATTTTTTTAAACCCCTCATTCTGCATGCTTTATTTACGCTCGTCTTGGTTGTCTCTTCGATAAGACCTTTTTGATATTTACCACATTCCTTATGTTTTCCATTTATATATCAAGGCTGTGATTTTCTCCACTCTTTGATTTGATTATTGCTTGGTTCTATCATTTATATACCAGGAAGAAAAGGCGTTGGTCGGCTGAGAAAAAAAAAAAAGGAAAATAAAATAAAAAGATAAAAAAGATAAAAAGAAAAAGATTTTTTTTAAAGGCGAAAAAAATGTTTACAATCCCTCCCTCCCTCCCATGTGAAGACACATAAACAACCTTATGCTACATTTTCCCTGCTTATTACATCGAGGTTCTTCTTTGCGTCCACGGTCTACTCTACAATTGTACAATCCTACCTTGCCTGCGGTATCCTTTGATTTTCAAAATAAAGCTGTCTGTATCCATAAAAAGTAGATTATATCCATCTACATATTTATTTAGGTTGTTGTAGAAGTAGCCATACATTAACAACTTCAACAAATCAAGAATTTATGTTTGTATGTAAATGGTTTTATTCAGTTAAATGCTCTCTTTATTCACACGAATAGCACAAAAGTTTCCAGAAAACACCTCCACTATTTGAAAGCTTGGTTTAATTAATTCATTTAGATTGCCGTTTCCAAGATGTTGCAAGTTTTGTTTTGAAGATTTCTCACATTTTCTATTGTCTTTCTAAACACAGCATTATTTATTCATTTGTTAAAGTCCTTCTCAAAATCTGTTTCTAATACGAGTCTAATATGAGTTGTGAGAGATACGAAGATTGTTTTTGTAAATGAGATTTATTTCTGGTCCTTGTTAGGAATGGCTGAAATATATCCAGGTATTTTACTCAATTCCTTTGCATAAAAAGATGTCGGAGTGAACGTTGTTGTTTAAGAAAGACTGGCATGAAAGAGGGAAGTTTAAAATCGAGATTACAACTTTGATGAGCCAGACCTCTATATTTACCAGTGAGATTACAATGGTGTCTTACCTTTGAACCTTCACTAATTTCCTCCTCACAAATATGCCAGATATTGTTCTCCCTAAATTTATTTTTCTCTTCCTTTGTTAAGGACATTGGCTGATAGGCTTTTCTCATTTTCCATGATAATTGAATGTAGTCTTTTCCCAGTTATTTTACAAACTTTTGGGAGGCATCTCGGCATCTTTACCTCCACCACAGAAGGTTATGTTTTCACCCCTGTCTGTCTGTCTGTCTGTCTGTCTGTTTGTCTGTGAACAAGATATCTCAAAAAGTTGTGGATGGATTCGGACGAAATTTGGTGGAGAGTTTGGGCATGTGACACGGACAAAATGATTAGATTTTGGTGAAGATCCAGATCTGGCTACTATAAAAAAAATTTACGTGACCACCATTGGGAGATAGGGCCAAAAACGATTCATAGCAGGATATCTCAAAACGTTTTGGATGGATTTGGACGAAACTTCACCGACTGCCATTCTTGTTACCCTCGCCAGAGGAGAGGGTATTGCATTTTAGCCCGTTTGTTTGTTTGTTACTTGCCGGAATAGATTCCGGCAAGTATGTTGGTTGGTTGTTTGGTTTGTCTGTCTGTCTGTCTGTTTGTCTGTCTGTTTGTGCGCAGTACTACGTCTGCATCGTTGCACATAGCATCGCCATACTTTACACACATATTTGCCTTGCCCTGGAATAGACTGTGCCCAATTTTTAACTCTCTATGCCCAAGTTCAAGCTCAAGGTCACCAAAAACGTTTGAATTGAACGTCAAATTGAAGCCTCACCCTTAGGGTGGGTACCGTTGCTCGTAATATATAATGGCGATACAACAATTTTTACCGCTTTGCTTTGAAGAACGGGAATGAAGGGGGAGGAGCGTGTTAATATGTCTGGTTGAAGGTGTTGGGTGGTGAGGGGGCTTGGAGCCAGATTTTAATCTTACAGCCGCGATGTTGGTGCTCGCCGTCACTGCGATGCGAAGCGAAACGCACCTCATAGCTGTCACATTCACAATCACTATGTCGTATGTACTCCTGATACGTGTTTCCTTCATTCTAAAAACTACCAAGTCAACAGTTGAGCCGATAGGTTTTACGGCCTTGACAATATCGATGGGGACAGCGATCTGTTAGCTTATACACCGCCCAAATAGCTATGTGGAATTCTCTCATGTTCTCAAGGCATTAAACCCATGTCGTTTGAACGTTGGCAGAGGTCAATATTTACTTTTAATGATGTTTATATACGAATCACAAAGAAGATAATTGGTTTTGGGTCGTCCTTTCCGCATATTTCGTGGGATTGTGTTGGAGAGACGACTGTGATGGCGGGGAGTGGTTGGCAAATCAAAAAAAAAAGTACATTCCAGCAAGTCCTCGGTCTCTGACCGGTTTTGCATTTGTTTGTCTGTCTGTCTGCCTGCCTGCCTGCCTGCCTGGCTGTTTGTTTGTCCACACAGAATAAATATGATTTTCTCTGCAACCGTTGGTTCAATTGACAGGAGATTTTCATCATCGGTGCAACTCCACGTGTAGAATTTTTTAAATGATAATTATGACGTCATAGATCATGTGGTATGGGTTAGGGTTAGGGTTAGGGCCACAGAATTTTTCTCTCAGAATTGGCGTTATGACGAACATGTTTATCTGCTTTTTCTCTCAGCAGCATCGATTGGCTTAGAACGAGTTGCTGTTTTGTTTTTTTTTAATTGTTTTTTTAAATAAATTCTGTTTTTTTTTTCTGGGCTCTTTTCTATCAGATTACGCATTCTGTACGTATCTCAAAATCCAATCTGCGTGGAGTTGCGAACCACGGCAACACTGCGCCTGAGATTTTTAAGGCCGAATGCAGCTGCACATGGGAATAGAGCCTGTGATGGATGCTGTGAAGAGAAACAGGTTGAGATGGTTTGGTCATGTGTTGAGGAAGGATGAAAGTGACTGGTTGAGAAGAGTGATGGAAATGAATGTAGAAGGAAGTAGAGGACGGGGAAGATCGAGAAAGACTTGGCTAAAGATGGTGGAAGAAGAAACGCAGGCAAGGGGGTTAACAAGGGGAGATGCAGAAAATAGGGCAAAATGGAGAAGATTGTCATGGGGACCGCAAGGCTAACCCCCGCTCTCGCAGGGAAAATGGCCTTAAAATGCCTGTTGTTGTTGTGTTGAATGTAGCTGCACATGCGTACGTGAGGTTAAACAGCTTGTGGTACATGCTACCCCTGGCTGTAGTCGCAGCTGTGCTGTTGATGCAGTGCCCTCTGCTGGTTAGGGCAGGAATTTGTAATTTGTCAATGGTGCCGGTGATGACTTGCCAACTCTTCGCGAAGGACTCCATGAGATCCTTAACGTCCACCAATGACTGCTGCCAGATGAGACTCCCCGTTTAATATCCATCCGAGGAGGGGCACACACATTGATGAATGACCTTGCATGTGAGGCACCGGGATGACAGTTTATAGCTGGGTCGGGATTCGAACCCAGGCTGGACAGCTTGGTAGGTGAATGTGCGTACCTCGAAATGGTGTTACCGTTGAGCTACGTTGCGAAATGCTGCTCTTTCGATGGGGAGCACCTGAGAGGTGTGTCATTCAAAGCAATCTTGTGCTTGCGATCGTGGAGAGGTGATTACCTGTCCAGGACAGAACCACAGGTATTATCAGCGAACAGCTTGGAAATTAGTGCAGGATTCATTTTATAATCCTTCGCTGTTCGAGATCGCAAAGATACATTTGTCGTATTTTTATGTATTTGTGATACACACATATATACACATATACACACATTTACATATACACACATATACACATTTACATGTACACACACATATACACACTTATACACACATAACACACATCTATACACATCTACACACTCATCTACACATATATACACACACACACACATATACCACATATACACACACTCACTCACTCATTCATTCATTTATTCACACGCACACCGAATCAATCAGGGTTTAGCTCTCATCTCGGATATTTAAGAACAGTATACATGAACATTTTCACGCCACATCTATTCCGCACAAACAATGCGTGTGCCGAACGTGTTCAGTTACCGGTCCCGCAGTAGTAACAAGTAATGCACACACGCTTCCCCAGCACGTGCAGCGTTGGTATACACGGTTCTGCAACTACACTACAGTGCAGTGAATGTGTGCATCAAAATTTCGCACTTTCATTGATCACCATCAACTTATAATGCCCAAAATAATGTATTCTATTTTTGCAACGATTTTCGCTATCGGAAGATAATTTTGGCAGCGCAATCGTAAGGTATATTCGAAAGTTCGCGCGGGAAGTATTTCCAGCTGAGCAGCAGCCAATAGGAACCACATATGGATGCGCAGGAGAGACGCGTTTCCACCCCACTGCGCATGTATCCATCCGCGATCGCATGCTGAGGAAGAAAGTCATTCTGTGGCCTGCGAACGAACGGGAGCGGCCATTGTGTTCATCGATCCTTACGTGTATAAACCGGTACGTTCGTAATTTTCATTGTAAATCGCCTCAAATCGTGCAGGATGAGTGGCAAGAGACGCGCCAGAGGTTCACGAAGCACGTCTTATATCAAGAGGCGACGAAACGGTGTAAGCTTGGAGATGAAGTTGAACATTATTAAAAGACATGAGCGTGGTGAAGGGACGACGCAAATTGGGCGTGTGCATGGAATCGCTCCATCGACTGTGCATTCAATTGTTAAAAGTTCTCCGAAAATTAAGGAAATGGCTGAGACTGCCAGCAGTTCGAGTGTGATTGGACCAACTAGAGTGAGAAACAGTGCTATGCAAAGCATGGAACGTTTATTGAGTGTGTGGATGGAAGACCAGAATCGACAGAACATTCCTTTACCTCTTCCTGTTATACGACAGAAAGCCCGTACTTTGTGGAATTCTTTGCGTGCGCAAGAGAAGGTTGAAGGAAAAAGTCCACGTGCACAGACCTTCACGGCCAGCCGGGGTTGGTTCGACCGGTTTATGCAACGTACCAACCTCCGCAACCTCCACAGCACGGACGAGAAAGTGAGTGCAGACACGGCTGCGGCAGAAGCATTTACCGCTATGCTGAAGAAGATCATCAAGGAGGGCGGTTTCACACCGAAACAAGTTTTCAACATTGACGAGACTGGATTTTTTTGGAAGAGGATGCCTTCCCGTAGTTTTATCGCAAAGGAAGAGAAGACTGCTTCCGGATTTAAAGCGGGGAAGGATAGACTAACCTTGATGCTTGGGGGAAATGCTGAAGGTGACGTCAAACTCAAGCCACTCCTACTGTACCACTCGGAGAATCCACGAGCGCTGAAGGGCTACCTTAAGCCACAGCTACCTGTCATATGGAGGTCAAATCCCAAAGGTTTGATGACCGTGTCGGTGTGCCAGGACTACGTAATTAATTATTTCTCCAACTTCATTGAAAAGTACACCAGGGAGTCACATCTCACCAACAAAGCTTTGCTCCTTGTCGACAATGCCCCTGCCCATCCTGGACATATGGAAGACTGGTGCTATAACGTGCAGGTTGTGTTTTTGCCACCCAATACAACCTCACTTATACAGCCAATGAACCAGGGTGTTATTGCTGCATTTAAAGCATATTACCTGAGGCGGACCATGAAGCAAATCATAAGTGAAACCGACGGAGACAACAAGCCCACGATTAAGGAGTTTTGGCTGGAATTCAACATTAGGAAAGCCTTAGAAAACATTAAGGATTCGTGGGCAGAGTTGAGTGCCTCGACAATGAGCGGCGTGTGGAGGAACGTGTGGCCCGAGTGTGTCCACTATTTGAAAGACTTTGTTGATCTTCCCGCTATTAGAACCCAAATTGTTGACTTGGCGAAGGAGGCTGGTTTCAACGAAGTGGACGAAGATGACGTAGGGGAGTTGCTTGAGTCTCATGGCGAAGATTTGACAAACGACGACCTCATACAGTTAGACCAGCAGCGGGCAAAAGAGAACGTGGCTGAGACTCCCTTCAAGCAGCTCACGCTCAAGAACCTCGGCCAAATTCTTGACATCTTCGAGCAGGGCATAAAATTTGTAACCGAGCAGGATCCTAATCTCGAAAGGAGCACCACTTTTAGTCGCACTGTCAATGACGCGCTTCACTGTTACAAGGACATGTCTTCAGCGAAAAAGAAGAAAGTTGTTCAGCCCAACCTCCGTACAATCATGCAGCCAAGCAGCTCCTTCAATCAGCCGTACTGTTCCACTGACACAGTCACCCCAACCCGGGAAGAGAGTGATGAGGTGATTTCTTTTTCGGTATTTCCACATAAGATGTTTCACTTTTATTTTGTATGTTATTGCATTTCATACATATATATTTATGTAATTCTTGTTTTCTTGGCGAGTTACATGTTTTTATGTACAAAATTCCACCCCAAGTACTCTCACAATTCCTGGCGAGGAACGCATCCGCCTAAATAACACATAGTTTTTTTAGGAAAATGTTTTGCACATCACAGTGGTTTTCAGGAACGGAACCCTTGCGATAAACAAAGACTTGTGCTGCACTTCAGCTTTCTTAATTCAGCATAAAATGCGTCATTTGAAGCTGATTTCAAAAGCGGATGGACTTCAATATTTCCTGAAACCTGCAAGCTTGGATAAAGCTGGGCTTAATGCACCATCTGTCTGTGCCGCTAATGAAATATTGAAAGCGGGTACAGGCAAATGCCTCATCTAATCTAGCTTGTGAAGATAGCAATGTTGAGGCTGGATATTGGAAACTTACGACAGTAGTCTTAAAAATTTGGCAATTAATTCCCTGTATGTTGTACATCTGAAAATCGTAGAAAAAAAGCAGTGTGAGCCAATGGCCAACAAATTTTGCATGTGTTGGTAGTACCCAAGGTCATGGGCACCAAAAAAAATTGTGGTTTCCTGGATGCAAATCAAACTCGTGGAAAGAAATATCGGTGAATGAGAAGCATCTACTTCCTACCATTTCCTGTTCTCATGAAGGCGAGAGGATATTTATTTTAAAAAAACTAGAACTGCCACTAACTGCTGGCTGTGATGACCGGGTACCTCCGCCTTCCCGCTTTGATACAACCCTACTTTGATACAACCCCGCTTTGATACTTTTTGTTTTTTTCCCCATTTTGCAGTTTTGGAGATATAGCGGGGCAAACTTTTTCGTTTCTTCCATTGAACGGTTTCGGAGACATAGAGGGGCAAACTTTTTTGTTTTTTTCCATTGAGCGGTTTCGTAGATATAGAGGCAAACATTCGTTTTTTCCATTGAGCTGTTTCGGAGATGCAGAGCGGCAAACTTTTTTGTTTCTTCCATTGAGCGGTTTCGGAGATAGAGAGGGGCAAACTTTTTCGTTTTTTCCATTGAGCAGTTTCGTCGATTATAGAGGGGCAAACCTTTTCGTATTCTCCATTGAGTGGTTTTGGAGATAAGGAGGTACAAACTTTTTCGTTTCTTCCATTGAGCGGTTTCGGAGATATAGAGAGGCAAACTTTTTTGTTTCTTCCATTGAGCGATTTCGGAGATACGGAGGGGCAAACATTTTCGTTTTTTCCATTGAACGGTTTCGGAAATATGGATGGGCAAACGTTTTTGTGTTCTCCATTGAGTGGTTTCAGAGATATAGTGGGGTAAACCTTTTTGTTTCTTACATTGAGCGGTTTCGGAGATATAGAGCGACAACCTTTTCGTTTCTTCCATTGAGTGGTTTCGGAGATATAGAGGGGCAAACTTTTCAGTTTCTTCCATTGAGCGGTTTCGGAGAAAAAGAGTGGCAAACTTTTTCGTTTCTTCCATTGAGCGGTTTCGGAGATATAGAGGGGCAAAGTTTTTTTTCCCCGTTTTTTCCATTGTGCGATTTCGGAGATATAGAAGGGCAAACCTTTTCGTTTTTTCCATTGAGCGGTTTCGGAGATATGGAGGTGCGAGGTTTTTCAGTTTTTCCAAGATGGCGCCCGTAGCACGTGACCGTTGTCATTTTTTTTCTCGACTGATATATCCTCAGATCATGCTTAAGAAATCTCATAATCATGGGATTAAGCATTCTATTTGTCGTATCATGATGTCATAATGGAGGATCGATGACATTATCATTTGTATAAATTGGTCCCAATGGAGAGTACTTTAAAAGCCATGACTCAATTTCTTCCATTGAGCGGTTTCAGAGATATAGAGGGGCAAACGTTTTCGTTTTTAACATTGAGTGGTTTCGGTGATATAGAAGGGCAAACTTTTTCGTTTTTTCCATTGGGCAGTTTCGGAAATATAGAGGGGCAAAAAATTTCGTTTTTTCCATTGAGTGGTTTTGGAGATATAGAGGGGCAAACTTTTTTGTTTTTTCCATTGAGCGGTTTCGTAGATATAGAGAGGCAAACTTTTTTGTTTCTTCCATTGAGCGGTTTCGGCGATTTTAAAGGGGCAAACTTTTTTGTTTTTTCCATTGAGCGGTTTCGTTGATAAAGAGGGGCAAACGTTTTCGTTTCTTCCATTGAGCGGTTTCGGAGATATAGAGGGGAAAACTTTTTCGTTTTTTCCATTGAGCAGTTTCGTAGATATAGAGGGGCAAACTTTTTCGTATTCTCCATTGAGTGGTTTCAGAGAAATAGTGGGGCAAACCTTTTCGTTTCTTACATTGAGCGGTTTCGGAGATATAGAGCGGCAAACTTTTTCGTTTCTTCCATTGAGCGGTTTCGTAGATATAGAGGGGCAAACTTTTCAGTTTCTTCCATTGAGCGGTTTCGGAGATATAGAGGGGAAAACTTTTTAGTTTCTTCCATTGAGTGATTTCGGAGATATAGAGGGGCAAACATTTTCGTTTTTTTCCCATTGAACGGTTTCAGAGATATAGAGGAGCAAAGATGTTCGTTTTTTTTCATTGAGCGCTTTTGGAGATGTGGAGGGGCAAACGTTTTTGTTTCCTCCATTGAGCGGTTTTGGAGATATAGAGCGGCAAACTATTTTGTTTCTTCCATTGAGCGGTTTTGGAGATATCGAGGGACAATCTTTTTCGTTTTTTCCATTGAGCGGTTTCAGAGATGTAGAGGGGCAAAAAATTTCATTTTTTCCATTGAACGGTTTCGGAGATGATGAGGGGCAAACTTTTTCGTTTTTTTCCATTGAGCGGTTTCGGAGATACAGAAGGGCAAAAAATTTCGTTTCTTCCATTGAGCGGTTTCGGAGATATTGCGAGGCAAACGTTTTCGTTTCTTCCATAGAGTGGTTTCGGAGATGTAGAGCGGCAAACTATTTTGTTTCTTCCATTGAACGGTTTTGGAGATATCGAGGGGCAAACTTTTTAGTTTCTTCCATTGAGCGGTTTCGGAGATATAGAACACCAAACTTTTTAGTTTCTTCCATTGAGCGGTTTCGGAGATAAAGAGCGGCAAACTTTTTAGTTTCTTCCATTGAGCGGTTTCGGAGATCAAGAGGGGAAAACTTTCCCATTTTTCTCCATTGAGCAGTTTTGTAGATATAGAGGGGCAAACTTTTTCGTATTTTCCATTGAGTGGTTTCAGAGATATAGAGGGGCAAGCTTTTTCGTTTCTTCCATTGAGCAGTTTCAGAGATTATAGCGGGGCAAACTTTTTCGATTTTCCAATGAGTAGTTTCGGAGATATAGAGGGGAAAACTTTTTCGTAATCTCCATCGAGTGGTTTCAGAGATATGGAGGGGCAAGCTTTTTCGTTTCTTCCATTGAGCAGTTTCAGAGATTATAGCGGGGCAAACTTTTTCGATTTTCCAATGAGTAGTTTCGGAGATATAGAGGGGAAAACTTTTTCGTAATCTCCATCGAGTGGTTTTGGAGATATGGAGGGACAAACTTTTTCGTTTCTTCCATTGAGCGGTTTCGGAGATAGAGAGCGGCAAACTTTTTTGTCTCTTCCATTGAGCGGTTTCGGAGATACAGAGGGGCAAAAAATTTTTGTTTCTTCCATTGAGCTGTTTCGGAGATAGAGAGCGGCAAACTTTTTCGTTTCTTCCATTGAGCAGTATCGGAGATATGGAGGGGCAAACTTTTTCTTTTTTTCCATGAAGCGGTTTTGGAGATATGGAGGGGCAAACGTTTTCGTATTCTCCATTGAGTGGTTTCGGAGATATAGAGGGGCAAACCTTTTCGTTTCTTCAATTGAGTGGTTTCGGAGATATAGAGCGACAAACTTTTCGTTTCTTCCATTGAGTGGTTTCGGAGATTATAGAGGGGAAAACTTTTTCGTTTCTTCCATTGAGCAGTTTCGGAGATTATAGCGGGGCAAACCTTTTTGTTTCTTACATTGAGCGGTTTCGGAGATAGAGAGCGACGAACTTTTCGTTTCTTCCATTGAGTGGTTTCGGAGATTATCGAGGGGCAAACTTTTTCGTTTCTTCCATTGAGCGGTTTCGGAGATACAGAGGGGCAAAAATTTTTGTTTTTTCCATTGAGCGGTTTCGTAGATATAGAGGGGCAAACTTTTCAGTTTCTTCCATTGAGCGGTTTCGGAGATATAGAGTGGCAAACTTTTTCGTTTCTTCCATTGAGCTGTTTCGTTGATATAGAGGGGCAAACTTTTCAGTTTCTTCCATTGAGCGGTTTCGGGGATATCGAGCGGCAAACTTTTTCGTCTCTTCCATTGAGCGGTTTCGGAGATAGAGAGGGGCAAAGTTTTTTTTCCCCGTTTTTTCCATTGTGCGATTTCGGAGATATAGAAGGGCAAACTTTTTCGTTTTTTCCATTGGCGGTTTCGGAGATATGGAGGTGCGAGGTTTATCAGTTTTTCCAAGATGGGGCCCGTAGCACGTGACCGTTGTCATTTTTTTCTCGACTGATATATCCTCAGATCATGCTTAAGAAATCTCATAATCATGGGATTAAGCGTTCTATTTGTCGTATCATGTTGTCATAATGGAGGGTCTATGATCATCATTTATATAAATTGGTCCCAATGGAGAGTACTTTAAAAGCCATGACTCAATTTCTTCCATTGAGCGGTTTCAGAGATGTAGATGGGCAAACTTTTTCTTTTTAACATTGAGCGGTTTCGGTGATATGGAAGGGCAAACTTTTTCGTTTTTTCCATTGAGCAGTTTCGGAAATATAGAGGGGCAAAAAATTTCGTTTTTTCCATTGAGTGGTTTTGGAGATATAGAGGGGCAAACTTTTTATTTTTTCCATTCAGCGGTTTCGTAGATATAGAGAGGCAAACTTTTTAGTTTTTTCCATTGAGCTGTTTCGGAGATGCAGAGCGGCAAACTTTTTTGTTTCTTCCATTGAGCGGTTTCGGAGATATAGAGGGGCAAACTTTTTCGTATTCTCCATTGAGTGGTTTCGGAGATATGGAGGGGCAAACTTTTTCGTATTTTCCATTGAGTGGTTTCGGAGATATAGAGGGGCAAACATTTACGTTTTTTCCATTGAGTGATTTCGGAGATATAGAGGGGCAAACATTTACGTTTTTTCCATTGAACGGTTTCGGAGATATAGAGCAGCAAACTTTTTCGTTTCTTCCATTGAGTAGTTTCGGAGATATAGAGCGGCAAACTTTTTAGTTTCTTCCATTGAGTGATTTCGGAGATATAGAGGGGCAAACATTTACGTTTTTTCCATTGAACGGTTTCGGAGATATAGAGTGACAAACTTTTTCATTTTTTCCATTGAACGGTTTCGGAGATCGAGAGGGGAAAACTTTCCCATTTTTTTCCATTGAGCAGTTTTGTAGATATAGAGGGGCAAACGTTTTCGTATTTTCCATCGAGTGGTTTCGGAGATAGAGAGCGGCAAACTTTTTCGTGTCTTCCATTGAGCGGTTTCGGAGATACAGAGGGGCAAAAAATTGTTTCTTCCGTTGAGCGGTTTCGTAGATATAGAGAGGCAAACTTTTTCGTTTTTTCCATTGAGCGGTTTCGTTGATAAAGAGGGGAAAACGTTTTCGTTTCTTCCATTGAGTGGTTTCGGAGATATAGAGGGGCAAACGTTTTCGTTTCTTCCATTGAGCGGTTTTGGAGATATAGAGGGGCAAACTTTTTCGTTTTTTCCATTGAGCAGTTTCGTAGATATAGAGGGGCAAACTTTTTCGTATTCTCCATTGAGTGGTTTCGGAGATATGGAGGGGCAAACTTTTTCGTATTTTCCATTGAGTGGTTTGGGAGATCGAGAGGGGAAAACTTTCCCATTTTTTTCCATTGAGCAGTTTTGTAGATATAGAGGGGCAAACTTTTTCGTATTTTCCATCGAGTGGTTTCGGAGATAGAGAGCGGCAAACTTTTTTGTCTCTTCCATTGAGCGGTTTCGGAGATATAGAGGGGCAAACTTTTTCGTTTTTTCCATTGAGCAGTTTCGTAGATATAGAGGGGCAAACTTTTTCGTATTCTCCATTGAGTGGTTTCGGAGATATGGATGGGCAAACGTTTTTGTATTCTCCATTGAGTGGTTTCGGAGATATAGTGGGGCAAACCTTTTCGTTTCTTCCATTGAGCGGTTTCGTAGATATAGAGGGGCGAACTTTTCAATTTCTTCCATTGAGCGGTTTCGGAGATATAGAGGGGCAAGCTTTTTCGTTTCTTCCATTGAGTGGTTTTGGAGATATAGAGGGGCAAAGATGTTTGTTTCTTCCATTGAGCGGTTTTGGAGATATAGAGGGGCAAAGATGTTCGTTTTTTTTCATTTAGCGCTTTTGGAGATGTAGAACGGCAAACTATTTTGTTTCTTCCATTGAGCGGTTTCGGAGATAAACAGCGGCAAACTTTTTAGTTTCTTCCATTGAGCGGTTTCAGAGATTTTTGAGAGGGGCAAGCCTTTTCGTTTTTTCCATTGAGCGGTTTCGGAGATATCGAGGGGCAAACTTTTTAGTTTCTTCCATTGAGCGGTTTCGGAGATATAGAACGGCAAACTTTTTAGTTTCTTCCATTGAGCAGTTTCGGAGATTATAGAGGGGCAAACGTTTTCGTTTTTTCCATTGAGCGGTTTTGGAGATGTCGAGGGGCAAAAAAATTAATTTTTTCCATTGAACGGTTTCGGAGATAATGAGGGGCAAACATTTTCGTTTCTTCCAATGAGTGGTTTTGGAGACATCGAGGGGCAAACTTTTTCGTATTTTCCATTGAGTGGTTTCGGAGATATAGAGGGGCAAACTTTTTCGTTTTTAGCCGCGTCGCAGATGCTGCTCATAGAGTGCCCTCTACTGTTGTTGTTGTTCTTCTTCTTCTTGTTCTTCTTGTTCTTGCAGAGAAGACAAAACCTCAAAGCTCCACCCATTCTGGGAACCATAGCTCCACCCATTCTGGGAGAGCCTTCATATAAACAAATATCCTCCATTTTATTAACTCGCATAGCTTTGAGGCCTGTTTTGTAGGCCCGTGGTGTCTGCCTCTCTCACACAGTTTTATTTCAAATCAAATTCGATATATCATTTCATTTTTCACAGTCGCTAACATAGTTTTAGACTCGGTTGAAAAAAAAACGGGAAGAAAATCCGATGAAAGTTGCCCTTTATAGAACGAAATTAATTCTCAAAGGCCTGTAACTTCAAGTCCATTGAGATATTTTTTTTTTAAAACGCGGCATGGTCAGTCATACACCGCCCGAAATAAGAGACGGGAAAATGCCGAGATATATATATTTTGTTTAAATCGCGGCATGGTCAGTCATACACCGCCCGAAATAACAGACGGGAAAATGCCGAGATATATTAAAAATTCGTCCATTTGATGACAATCGTCACGATGAAATATTTAATTTATATATCGTCACAATAATGTGGAGAGAGGAGCATAGCTTCGTTCACGTGTCGCCACACACGGGAAATTGCCGAGATATATTTTTTTTAAATCACGGCATGGTCAGTCATACACCGCCTGAAATAACAGATGGGAAAATGCCGAGATATATTAAAAATTCATCGCCCCACACGGGAAATTGCCGAGATATATTTTCACTTTGCACAAAAATAACATCAAGTAATCAAATCAATAGGAATGTCCTGTGCCTATAACATCGACGTTATAGGCACAGCTGCATCTAGGCATTGTGTAACATCGACGCGGCTTTTGTTTTAATTAAAACTTTTTGTACTTGTTTTCCATTGAGTGGTTTCGGAGATACAGAAGGGCAAAAATTTTCGTTTCTTCCATTGAGCGGTTTCGGCGATATTGCAAGGCAAACGTTTTCGTTTCTTCCATAGAGCGGTTTCGGAGATGTAGAGGGGCAAACTATTTTGTTTCTTCCATTGAGTGGTTTTGGAGATATCGAGGGGCAAACTTTTTAGTTTCTTCCATTGAGTGGTTTCGGAGATATAGAACAGCAAACGTTTTAGTTTCTTCCATTGAGCGGTTTCGGAGATAAACAGCGGCAAACTTTTTAGTTTCTTCCATTGAGCGGTTTCAGAGATTTTTGAGAGGGGCAAGCCTTTTCGTTTTTTCCATTGAGCGGTTTCGGAGATAATGAGGGGCAAACTTTTTCGTTTCTTCCAATGAGCGGTTTCCGAGATAGAGAGGGGTAAAAAATGTCGTTTTTTCCATTGAGTGGTTTTGGAGATACTAGGACGTGCCCGTACGTGGGTGCCCGTTCCGTGGCCAAAAAAAAAAAAAAAAAAAAATTTCCAAATTTAAATCAAGTGTACCTCCCTGTCTTTGCTAGCCATGACATTCGATGCCATTGACCATTGCCACTCCTACGCCACGGTGAGGCGACAGGGTAGGATTTGTAGGAGACCTGAAAGTGCAGTGTCAGTATGTATTCCATGTTCGAATTGTTTTAGTTTTAAAATAGTTTAAAAAAAAAAAGGTTTGCAAAGCATATCACCAAATTGAAACAGAAATGAAACAGAGCAGAATTCGTTATTATTATTATATTACTACAAATTATTACAAATTATTACATTACAAATTTTATTCGTTAATGTTAATTCCCTGCCATCACCCACTGCCATCACCCACTGCCATCACCCTCTGCCATCACCCTCCCATCACCCTCCCATCACCCTGCCATCACCCTGCCCCATCACCCTGCCCCATCACCCTGCCCCATCACCCTCCCATCTCCCCCCCATCACCCTCACATCACCCTCCCATCACCCTGCCATCTCCCTCCCACCACCCTCTGCCATCACCCTCTGCCATAACCCTCTGCCATCACCCTCCCATCACCCTGCCATCACCCTCTGCCATCACCCTCTGCCATCACCCTCTGCCATCACCCTCTGCAATCACCCTCTGCCATCACCCTCTGCCATCACCCTCCCATCACCCTGCCATCACCCTCCCATCACCCTGCCATCACCCTGCCCCATCACCCTGCCCCATCACCTCCCATCTCCCCCCCATCACCCTCCCATCACCCTCCCATCACCCTGCCATCTCCCTCCCACCACCCTCTGCCATCACCCTCTGCCATCACCCTCTGCCATCACCCTGCCATCACCTTGCCATCACCCTCTGCCATCACCCTCTGCCATCACCCTCTGCCATCACCCTCCCATCACCCTCTGCCATCACCCTCCCATCACCCTGCCATCACCCTGCCATCACCCTGCCATCACCCTCCCATCACCCTGCCCCATCACCCTGCCCCATCACCCTCCCATCTCCCTCCCAAACAAAGAATAATAAAAATTGTCTACATGTACATTGTACACACCTTTATGTCGTTAGCACCACTTCATAAACAACATTGCAGAGGAAACGGCGCTTCTTCTTTGTTTCCTCGTCCTGGGCAAGAATGCGGAGGCTGCTGGATCTGCCAACCCTACAGGTCGCCACGTAGAACTGGCAATGGCTGAAGAAGTCTCTTGGGCAGAAGATCCCAACATGGTGTAGCGACTGCCAAAAGAAGTTGTGCACTTATTTTGATGAAATCTTTTCGTAACAATTTTTCTTCAATCAATAAATAAATAATAAGAATTATCCACATGTACACACCTGTATGTCGTTAGCAGCTCTTCATAAACAACATTGCTGAGGAAACGGCACTTCTCTGTATAATAGATAATAGAATAGATAATAGAATAGAATAGATAGATAGAATAGATAGATATAACAATAAGACAGTGGGAAGATACAATCGAGACAGTAAGTCGGCACTTTCGTAAGGCCGGAAGTGAAGTCCTCACTGTCCGGAAGTTCGCATGTCGCAGTTACGATTATTCGCCATTTAGTGTTAATGCCCAATTATTCAATTAGCGCCAACGTATTTTGGCTGTTTGCAATTTAAGCGCAAGGAATCAATCAATTCAATGAAAAAAATGAAAAGGAAAAACACGCAACAACAACGCAACAACGTGTTCCGTGATTGGCTGCGGGAAGTGAGGTCTTTGGCTGATGGGTGATTGGCTGCCGGAGGAAGGTCGCAAATCGCAGTTACGATGAATCGCAAATTAGTTTTAATTAGTTTTAAAACATAGTTTAACGGCAACATAGTTTGCCGACGGGAAATAAATGAATACGCTCTCAAATTGGCCATCCGAGGCAGAGTCTGTTCGCCACGTTCGGCACACGTGATAGCTCGCTGCTCTCTGATTGGTTGAATCGTTTTTTGGACATAGCTCGGTAACTACTTCTGCGATTAATTTAAAACCTTGAAAAGGCACATCCTCGGGTCCCCAGCAATATACCTGGCAAGTTTCAAGTATATCGGACCGGTAGTTGTCGAGAAACAGCGGTCACAGACAAACATACATACAAACATACAAACATACAAACATACAAACATACACACAGAGATTGCTGGAATTATAGATAGATGGAGGGGCAAACTTTTTCGTATTTTCCATTGAGTGGTTTCGGAGATATACAGGGGCAAACATTTTCGTTTTTTCCATTTAACGGTTTTGGAGAGAAAGAGCAGTAATCTTTTTCGTTTCTTCCATTGAGTAGTTTCGGAGATATAGAGCGGCAAACTTTTTTGTTTCTTCCATTGAACGGTTTCGGAGATATAGAGTGACAAACTTTTTCGTTTTTTCCATTGAACGGTTTCGGAGATATAGAGGGGAAAACGTTTTCGTAATCTCCATTGAGCGGTTTCGTAGATATAGAGAGGCAAACTTTTTAGTTTTTTCCATTGAGCTGTTTCGGAGATGCAGAGCGGCAAACTTTTTTGTTTCTTCCATTGAGTGGTTTCGTAGATATGGAGAGGCAAGCTTTTTAGTTTTTTCCATTGAGCTGTTTCGGAGATGCAGAGCGGCAAACTTTTTCGTTTCTTCCATTGAGTGGTTTCGGAGATTATAGAGGCGCAAACCTTTTCGTTTTTTCCATTGAGCAGTTTCGTCGATTATAGAGGGGCAAACCTTTTCGTATTCTCCATTGAGTGGTTTTGGAGATATGGAGGGACAAACTTTTTCGTTTCTTCCATTCAGCGATTTCGGCGATACGGAGGGGCAAACATTTTCGTTTTTTCCATTGAACGGTTTCGGAAATATGGATGGGCAAACGTTTTTGTATTCTCCATTGAGTGGTTTCGGAGATATAGTGGGGCAAACCTTTTTGTTTCTTACATTGAGCAGTTTCGGAAATATAGAGCCGCAAACTTTTTCGTTTCTTCCATTGAGCGGTTTAAGAGATATAGAGGGGCAAAGTTTTTTTTCCCCGTTTTTTCCATTGTGCGATTTCGGAGATATAGAAGGGCAAACTTTTTCGTTTTTTCCATTGAGCGGTTTCGGAGATATGGAGGTGCGAGGTTTTTCAGTTTTTCCAAGATGGCGCCCATAGCACGTGACCGTTGTCATTTTTTTTCTCGACTGATATATCCTCAGATCATGCTTAAGAAATCTCATAATCATGGGATTAAGCGTTCTATTTGTCGTATCATGATGTCATAATGGAGGATCTATGACATTATCATTTGTATAAATTGGTCCCAATGGAGAGTACTTTAAAAGCCTTGACTCAATTTCTTCCATTGAGCGGTTTCAGAGATATAGAGGGGCAAACTTTTTCGTTTTTAACATTGAGCGGTTTTGGTGATATAGAGAGGCAAACTTTTTTGTTTCTTCCATTGAGCGGTTTCAGCGATTTTAAAGGGGCAAACATTTTTTGTTTTTTCCATTGAGCGGTATCGTTGATAAAGAGGGGCAAACGTTTTAGTTTCTTCCATTGAGCGGTTTCGGAGATATAGAGGGGAAAACATTTTCGTTTTTTCCATTGAGCAGTTTTGTAGATATAGAGGAGCAAACTTTTTCGTATTCTCCATTGAGTGGTTTCGGATAAATAGTGGGGCAAACCTTTTCGTTTCTTACATTGAGCGGTTTCAGAGATATAGAACGGCAACTTTTTCGTTTCTTCCATTGAGCGGTTTCGTAGATATAGAGGGGCAAACTTTTCAGTTTCTTCCATTGAGCGCTTTTGGAGATATAGAGGGGCAAACATTTTCGTTTTTTCCATTGAACGGTTTCAGAGATATAGAGGGGCAAAGATGTTCGTTTTTTTTCATTGAGCGCTTTTGGAGATGTAGAGGGGCAAACGTTTTTGTTTCCTCCATTGTGCGGTTTTGGAGATATAGAGCGGCAAACTATTTTGTTTCTTCCATTGAGCGGTTTTGGAGATATCGAGGGGCAAACTTTTTAGTTTCTTCCATTGAGAGGTTTCGGAGATATAGAACGGCAAACTTTTAATTTCTTCCATTGAGCGGTTTCGGAGATTATAGAGGGGCAATCTTTTTCGTTTCTTCCAATGAGTGGTTTCGGAGATATAGAGGGGTAAAAATTTCCTTTTTTGCCATTGAGTGGTTTTGGAGACATGGAGGGGCAAACTTTTTCGTATTTTCCATTGAGTGGTTTCGGAGATATAGAGGGGCAAACTATTTTGTTTCTTCCATTGAGCGGTTTTGGAGATATCGAGGGGCAAACTTTTTAGTTTCTTCCATTGAGCGGTTTCGGAGATATAGACCAGCAAACTTTTTAGTTTCTTCCATTGAGCGGTTTCGGAGATAAAGAGCGGCAAACTTTTTAGTTTCTTCCATTGAGCGGTTTCGGAGATTATAGAGGGGCAAACGTTTTCGTTTTTCCATTGAGCGGTTTCGGAGACATAGAGGGGCAAAAAATTTCATTTTTCCCCATTGAACGGATTCGGAGATATAGAGCGACAAGCTTTTTCGTTTTTTCCATTGAACGGTTTCGGAGATCGAGAGGGGAAAACTTTCCCATTTTTCTCCATTGAGCAGTTTTGTAGATATAGAGGGGCAAACTTTTTCGTATTTTCCATTGAGTGGTTTCAGAGATATAGAGGGGCAAGCTTTTTCGTTTCTTCCATTGAGCAGTTTCAGAGATTATAGCGGGGCAAACTTTTTCGATTTTCCATTGAGTAGTTTCGGAGATATAGAGGGGAAAACTTTTTCGTAATCTCCATTGAGTGGTTTCGGAGATATGGAGGGACAAACTTTTTCGTTTCTTCCATTGAGCGGTTTCGGAGATAGAGAGCGGCAAACTTTTTCGTCTCTTCCATTGAGCGGTTTCGGAGATACAGAGGGGCAAAAAATTTTTGTTTCTTCCATTGAGCGGTTTCGGAGATAGAGAGCGGCAAACTTTTTCGTTTCTTCCATTGAGCAGTTTCGGAGATATGGAGGGGCAAACTTTTTCGTTTTTTCCATTGAGCGGTTTCGGAGATTATCGAGGGGCAAACTTTTTCTTTTTTTCCATGAAGCGGTTTCCGAGATATGGAGGGGCAAACGTTTTCGTATTCTCCATTGAGTGGTTTCGGAGATATAGCGGGGCAAACTTTTCAGTTTCTTTCATTGATTGGTTTCGGAGATATAGTGGGGCAAACCTTTTTGTTTCTTACATTGAGCGGTTTCGGAGATAGAGAGCGACAAACTTTTCGTTTCTTCCATCGAGTGGTTTCGGAGATTATCGAGGGGCAAACTTTTTCGTTTCTTCCATTGAGCGGTTTCGTAGATATAGAGGGGCAAACTTTTCAGTTTCTTCCATTGAGCGGTTTCGGAGATATAGAGCGGCAAACTTTTTCGTTTCTTCCATTGAGCTGTTTCGTTGATATAGAGGGGCAAACTTTTCAGTTTCTTCCATTGAGCGGTTTCGGGGATATCGAGCGGCAAACTTTTTCGTCTCTTCCATTGAGCGGTTTTGGAGATAGAGAGGGGCAAAGTTTTTTTCCCCCGTTTTTTCCATTGTGCAATTTCGGAGATATAGAAGGGCAAACTTTTTCGTTTTTTCCATTGGCGGTTTCGGAGATATGGAGGTGCGAGGTTTATCAGTTTTTCCAAGATGGGGCCCGTAGCACGTGACCGTTGTCATTTTTTTTCTCGACTGATATATCCTCAGATCATGCTTAAGAAATCTCATAATCATGGGATTAAGCATTCTATTTGTCGTATCATGTTGTCATAATGGAGGGTCTATGATCATCATTTATATAAATTGGTCCCAATGGAGAGTACTTTAAAAGCCATGACTCAATTTCTTCCATTGAGCGGTTTCAGAGATGTAGACGGGCAAACATTTTCGTTTTTAACATTGAGCGGTTTCGGTGATATGGAAGGGCAAACTTTTTCGTTTTTTCCATTGAGCAGTTTCGGAAATATAGAGGGGCAAAAAATTTCGTTTTTTCCATTGAGTGGTTTTGGAGATATAGAGGGGCAAACTTTTTATTTTTTCCATTGAGCGGTTTCGTAGATATAGAGAGGCAAGCGTTTTAGTTTTTTCCATTTAGCTGTTTCGGAGATGCAGTGCGGCAAACTTTTTTGTTTCTTCCATTGAGCGGTTTCGGCAATTTTAAAGGGGCAAACGTTTTCGTTTCTTCCATTGAGCGGTTTCGGAGATATAGAGGGGCAAACTTTTTCGTATTCTCCATTGAGTGGTTTCGGAGATATGGATGGGCAAACTTTTTCGTATTTTCCATTGAGTGGTTTCGGAGATATAGAGGGGCAAACATTTACGTTTTTTCCATTGAACGGTTTCGGAGATATAGAGCAGCAAACTTTTTCGTTTCTTCCATTGAGTAGTTTCGGAGATATAGAGCGGCAAACTTTTTAGTTTCTTCCATTGAGTGATTTCGGAGATATAGAGGGGCAAACGTTTTCGTATTTTCCATCTAGTGGTTTCGGAGATAGAGAGCGGCAAACTTTTTCATCTCTTCCATTGAGCGGTTTCGGAGATACAGATTGGTAAAAAATTTCGTTTTTTCCATGGAGCGGTTTTGGAGATATAGAGAGGCAAACTTTTTTTGTTTCTTCCATTGAGCGGTTTCAGAGATATGGATGGGCAAACGTTTTTGTATTCTCCATTGAGTGGTTTCGGAGATATAGTGGGGCAAACCTTTTTGTTTCTTCCATTGAGCGGTTTCGTAGATATAGAGGGGCTAACTTTTCAGTTTCTTCCATTGAGCGGTTTCGTAGATATAGAGAGGCAAACTTTTTAGTTTTTTCCATTGAGCTGTTTCGGAGATGCAGAGCGGCAAACTTTTTTGTTTCTTCCATTGAGCGGTTTCGGCGATTTTAAAGGGGCAAACTTTTTCGTTTTTTCCATTGAGCGGTTTCGTTGATAAAGAGGGGAAAACGTTTTCGTTTCTTCCATTGAGCGGTTTCGGAGATATAGAGGGGCAAACGTTTTCGTTTCTTCCATTGAGCAGTTTCGGAGATATAGAGGGGCAAACTTTTTCGTTTTTCCCATTGAGCAGTTTCGTAGATATAGAGGGGCAAACTTTTTCGTATTCTCCATTGAGTGGTTTCGGAGATATGGAGGGGCAAACTTTTTCGTATTTTCCATTGAGTGGTTTCGGAGATCGAGAGGGGAAAACTTTCCCATTTTTTTCCATTGAGCAGTTTGGTAGATATAGAGGGGCAAACTTTTTCGTATTTTCCATCGAGTGGTTTCGGAGATAGAGAGCGGCAAACTTTTTTGTCTCTTCCATTGAGCGGTTTCGGAGATATAGAGGGGCAAACTTTTTCGTTTTTTCCATTGAGCAGTTTCGTAGATGTAGAGGGGCAAACTTTTTCGTATTCTCCATTGAGTGGTTTCGGAGATATGGATGGGCAAACGTTTTTGTATTCTCCATTGAGTGGTTTCGGAGATATAGTGGGGCAAACCTTTTCGTTTCTTCCATTGAGCGGTTTCGTAGATATAGAGGGGCGAACTTTTCAGTTTCTTCCATTGAGCGGTTTCGGAGATATAGAGGGGCAAGCTTTTTCGTTTCTTCCATTGAGTGGTTTTGGAGATATAGAGGGGCAAAGATGTTTGTTTCTTCCATTGAGCGGTTTTGGAGATATAGAGGGGCAAAGATGTTCGTTTTTTTTCATTTAGCGCTTTTGGAGATGTAGTGCGGCAAACTATTTTGTTTCTTCCATTGAGCGGTTTTGGAGATATCGAGGGGCAAACTTTTTAGTTTCTTCCATTGAGCGGTTTTGGAGATATCGAGGGGCAAACTTTTTAGTTTCTTCCATTGAGCGGTTTCGGAGATATAGAACGGCAAACATTTTCGTTTCTTCCATAGAGCGGTTTCGGAGATGTAGAGGGGCAAACTATTTTGTTTCTTCCATTGAGTGGTTTTGGAGATATCGAGGGGCAAACTTTTTAGTTTCTTCCATTGAGTGGTTTCGGAGATATAGAACAGCAAACTTTTTAGTTTCTTCCATTGAGCGGTTTTGGAGATATCGAGGGGCAAACTTTTTTGTTTCTTCCATTGAGTGGTTTCGGAGATATAGAACAGCAAACTTTTTAGTTTCTTCCATTGAGCGGTTTCGGAGATAAACAGCGGCAAACTTTTTAGTTTCTTCCATTGAGCGGTTTCAGAGATTTTTGAGAGGCGCAATCCTTTTCGTTTTTTCCATTGAGCGGTTTCGGAGCTATAGAGGGGCAAACGTTTTCGTTTTTTCCATTGAGCGGTTTCAGAGATATAGAGGGGCAAAAAATTTCATTTTTTCCATTGAACGGTTTCGGAGATAATGAGGGGCAAACTTTTTCGTTTCTTCCAATGAGCGGTTTCGGAGATAGAGAGGCGTAAAAAAATTCGTTTTTTCCATTGAGTGGTTTTGGAGATATAGAGGGGCAAACTTTTCAGTTTCTTCCATTGAGCGGTTTCGGGGATATCGAGCGGCAAACTTTTTCGTCTCTTCCATTGAGCGGTTTCAGAGATAGAGAGGGGCAAAGTTTTTTTTCCCCGTTTTTTCCATTGTGCGATTTTGGAGATATAGAAGGGCAAACTTTTTCGTTTTTTCCATTGAGCGGTTTCGGAGATATGGAGGTGCGAGGTTTTTCAGTTTTTCCAAGATGGGGCCCGTAGCATGTGACTGTTGTCATTTTTTTTCTCGACTGATATATCCTCAGATCATGCTTAAGAAATCTCATAATCATGGGATTAAGCGTTCTATTTGTCGTATCATGTTGTCATAATGGAGGGTCTCTGATCATCATTTATAGAAATTGGTCCCAATTGAGAGTACTTTAAAAGCCATGACTCAATTTCTTCCATTGAGCGGTTTCAGAGATATAGACGGGCAAACTTTTTCGTTTTTAACATTGAGCGGTTTCGGTGATATGGAAGAGCAAACTTTTTCGTTTTTTCCATTGAGCAGTTTCGGAAATATAGAGGGGCAAAAAATTTCGTTTTTCCCATTGAGTGGTTTTGGAGATATAGAGGGGCAAACTTTTTTGTTTTTTCCATTGAGCGGTTTCGTAGATATAGAGAGGAAAACTTTTTAGTTTTTTCCATTGAGCTGTTTCGGCGATTTTAAAGGGGCAAACTTTTTCGTTTTTTCCATTGCACGGTTTCGTTGATAAAGAGGGGCAAACGTTTTCGTTTCTTCCATTGAGCGGTTTCGGAGATATAGAGGGGCAAACGTTTTCGTTTCTTCCATTGAGCGGTTTCGGAGATATAGAGGGGCAAACTTTTTCGTTTTTTCCATTGAGGAGTTTCTTAGACATAGAGGGGCAAACCTTTTCGTATTCTCCATTGAGTGGTTTCGGAGATATGGAGGGGAAAACTTTTTCGTAATTTCCATTGAGTGGTTTCGGAGATATAGAGGGGCAAACATTTTCGTTTTTTCCATTTAACGGTTTTGGAGACATAGAGCAGCAAACTTTTTCGTTTCTTCCATTGAGTAGTTTCGGAGATATAGAGCGGCAAACTTTTTAGTTTCTTCCATTGAGTGATATCGGAGATATAGAGGGGCAAACATTTACGTTTTTTTCCATTGAACGGTTTCGGAGATATAGAGCGACAAACTTTTTCGTTTTTTCCATTGAACGGTTTCGGAGATCGAAAGGGGAAAACTTTCCCATTTTTTTCCATTGAGCAGTTTTGTAGATATAGAGGGGCAAACTTTTTCGTATTTTCCATTGAGTGGTTTCAGAGATAGAGAGCGGCAAACTTTTTAGTCTCTTCCATTGAGCGGTTTCGGAGATACAGAGGGGCAAAAAATTTCGTTTTTTCCATGGAGCGGTTTTGGAGATATAGAGAGGCAAACTTTTTTTGTTTCTTCCATTGAGCGATTTCGGAGATATGGATGGGCAAACGTTTTTGTATTCTCCATTGAGTGGTTTCGGAGATATAGTGGGGCAAACCTTTTCGTTTCTTCCATTGAGCGGTTTCGTAGATATAGAGGGGCAAACTTTTCAGTTTCTTCCATTGAGCGGTTTCGAAGATATAGAGGGGCAAACTTTTTAGTTTCTTCCATTGAGTGATTTCGGAGATATAGAGGGGCAAACATTTTCGTTTTTTCCATTGAACGGTTTTGGAGATATGGAGAGGCAAACTTTTTCGTTTCTTCCATTGAGTGGTTTTGGAGATATAGAGGGGCAAAGATGTTTTTTTCTTCCATTGAGCGGTTTTGGAGCTAAAGAGGGGCAAAGATGTTCATTTTTTTTCATTGAGCGCTTTTGGAGATGTAGAGGGGCAAACGTTTTTGTTTCCTCCATTGAGCGGTTTTGGAGATGCAGAGCGGCAAACTTTTTTGTTTCTTCCATTGAGCGGTTTCGGCGATTTTAAAAGGGCAAACTTTTTCGTTTCTTCCATTAAGCGGTTTCGGAGATATAGAGGGGCAAACTTTTTCGTTTTTTCCATTCAGCAGTTTCGTAGATATAGAGGGGCAAACTTTTTCGTATTCTCCATTGAGTGGTTTCGGAGATATGGATGGGCAAACGTTTTTGTATTCTCCATTGAGTGATTTCGGGAGATATAGTGGGGCAAACCTTTTTGTTTCTTCCATTGAGCGGTTTCGTAGATATAGAGGGGCAAACGTTTCAGTTTCTTCCATTGAGCGGTTTCGGAGATATAGAGGGGCAAGCTTTTTAGTTTCTTCCATTGAGTGATTTTGGAGATATAGAGGGGCAAAGATGTATGTTTCTTCCATTGAGTGATTTTGGAGATATAGAGGGGCAAAGATGTTCGTTTTTTTTCATTGAGCGCTTTTGGAGATGTAGAGTGGCAAACTATTTTGTTTCTTCCATTGAGCGGTTTTGGAGAAATCGAGGGGCAAACTTTTTAGTTTCTTCCATTGAGCGGTTTTGGAGATATCGAGGGGCAAACTTTTTAGTTTCTTCCATTGAGCGGTTTCGGAGATATAGAACGGCAAACTATTTTGTTTCTTCCAATGAGCGGTTTTGGAGATATCGAGGGGCAAAATTTTTCGTTTCTTCCATTGAGCGGTTTCGGAGATATAGAGCGGCAAACTTTTTTGTTTCTTCAATTGAGCAGTTTCGGGGATATAGAGGGGCAAAAATTTTCCTTTTTTCCATTGAGCGGTTTTATAGACATAGAGAGGCAAACTTTTCAGTTTCTTCCATTGAGCGGTTTCGGAGATATCGAGCGGCAAACGTTTTAGTTTCTTCCATTGAGCGGTTTCGGAGATTATAGAGGGGCAAACTTTTTCGTTGCTTCCATTGAGTGGTTTCAGAGATATAGAGGGGCAAAGTTTTTCGTTTCCTCCATTGAGCTGTTTCGGAGATATAGAGCGGCAAACTTTTTTGTTTCTTCCATTGAGCGGTTTCGGAGATAAAGAAGGGCAAACGTTTTCGTTTCTTCCATTGAGCGGTTTTGGAGATATAGAGGGGCAAACTTTTTCGCGTTTTTCCATTGAGCAGTTTCGTAGATATAGAGGGGCAAACTTTTTCGTATTCTTCATTGAGTGGTTTCGGAGATATGGAGGCACAAACTTTTTCGTTTCTTCCATTGAGCGGTTTTGGAGATATGGAGCGACAAACTTTTTCGTTTTTTCCATTGTGCGGTTTCGGAGATACAGAGGGGCAAACTTTTTCGTTGCTTCCATTAACGGTTTCGGAGATATAGAGGGGTAAAAAATTTCATTTCTTCCATTGAGCGGTTTTGGAGATATAGAGGGGCAATCTTTTTCGTTTTTTCCATTGAGTGGTTTTGTTCATCTCGAGGGGCAAACTTTTTCGTATTCTCCATTGAGTGGTTTCGTAGATATGGAGGGTCAAACTTTTTTTCTTTCTTCCATTGAGCTGTTTCGGCGATATAGAGCGGCAATCTTTTTTGTTTCTTCCATTTGAGCGGTTTCGGAGATATAGAGGCTTTAGAGGGGCAAACTTTTTCATATTTTCCATTGAGTGGTTTCGGAGATATCGAGGTGCGAAGTTTTTCAGTTTTTCCAACAGAGCGCCCATACCACATGACCTATGACACCAAAGTTATTAAAAGAATTCCATAGGAGGAGATGCAGCTATGGTGAAAATTTCCTGTCAATCGGACCAACGGTTGCAGAGAAAAGCATACTTATTCTATGCGGACAAACAGACAGACAAACAGACACAAATGCAATACCCTCTCCTCTGGCAAGGGTAATAAGAAAACGAATTAAAAAGATAAAATATAAAATAAATATAAAATGTGGAAGATGGACTAAATGGCAAAATGGCTAGGAATTTGAATTTAGCATTTGAATTGCACATGATACAAATGACTTTTTGAAAATGTTCTGCTTCATCCTCACACGAAAGCGTCTCCCTGATGGCAGTTTTTCAAAAAGTCCGTTGAAGAATTTACTTTCATCGGTGCACACCTGCACCACCTTCCTTTTCAGTGCCCGCAATTATAGAGACTGCAGACTGGTTGAAGGCCCTACCTACTTGAAATGCCTGTGTTTGGTGGCCATATTGGGTTTTAAGATATAACTTTAAAAATCTACTCCGAAACCGCTTATCCGATCGATACGAAACTTGGAACACGTTTACATTCCGGTGGGGGAAAATATTTGCAAACTATGACGTCATCAGTCATGTGGTTTGGCCACCATCTACAGGGTGGCCACAAAGTCGCGCATCATGGGAAAAACATTTATTTGTAAGGTTGGCTACATCCGTTGTTCAAAATGTGTCTCGCCGATTTCAAAACATGTTTGTAAACGGAAAAGCAGGTTTCTCTGAATGTTCTTTAACATATCCAGGCTAATTGTTGAATTAAATAATTTAATATCCTCTGATAAATAATCAATTAAATAATTTCCAATGATGCGTGACTTTGTGGACGCCCTGTAGAATTTAAGCAAAAAAAAAAAAAAAATCTATTCCGGAGTACCACTCAACGGATCAATGTGAAATGTTATACATATGATCAACTACTGATGTGGGAAAAATATTTCGTAAACTATGACATGATCAGTCATGTGATATGGTGGCCATCTTTGTTTTAAGGAAAAGCTTTAAACATCTTTTTCTCCAGAACTGCTGAACGTATCAATACGAAATTTGATATGTATTATCAACTCCCCATGAGGAAAAATGTTTCGAAACGAAGTCACGTGGTATGGTGGCCATCTTGGATTTAAGGAAAAAGTATTTGAAAATCCATATCTCCAGAACCACTCGACGGATTAATCCGAAACGTCACACGTATGATTAGCTACACATGACGATTTTTCTTTTTTCTTTTGCAAACTATGACATCAGGCACATGGCATGGCGGCCATCTTCGATTTCAGGGAAAAAATTGAAAATCTATATCTCCAGAACCGCTTAACTGATCCAAACCAAATTTACAGATATGATCGACTACCCATGAGGAAAATTTATTGGAAATTATGACGTCATCAGTGATGTGGTATGGTGGGCATTTTGCCTGGAAGCCTATCATCACTGCTCGAAGTTCTAGTTTGCTTTATTATTATTATTGTTATTATTATAATATTTTGTATGTTTATCCTCCCCAGTATTATTGCAAATGAATGTAAAAGTATTATCTGTATCAAGTATTGTACATGATAGATGTAGGGACCCAAAATCCGGCAAGACTAATTCATCATGCGCAAAATCCAGTATGCAGAGTTGACATAGTTTTTGACCTTTACCTAATTATAGTAATTTTAACACTTTCCCCAAAACTCGACTGAGTCTGATAAGAACGAAATTGCCCTCTGGAGAGCCTAGAGCAAGGCACATTTACACTTAACTTACATCATACCCTGCTGGCTAAAGTTCAAGGTCTTAGACGTAGGAGTGCTAAACCACCATTTAGGTTTTTCTGCCAACTTTCGGAATACAAATTTTTTTTCATCAATAATGGGAAAAAAAAAAGTGGTGACTTTTTTTTTTAATTGGATCTAATTTTTTAGCTCGCCTTGAACAAAGTTCAGGGGAGCTTCTGCGATGGCGCGTTGTCCATCCGTCAGTCCATCCGTCCGTAAACACTTGCAACTTCTTCTCTGAAACCGCTGAAGGGATTATGACCAAACTTGGCACAAATTATATTTGTTGTGTTGTGATGAAAGTTTGTTCACGGCATTAAAAAAAAGTCCGGGTCTAAGGGGGTTTACCGGGGGTCAAAGTGGATCCAGGTTTGACCCCCCTCCCCCCCCCCCCCAAAAAAAATAGGTATTTGCTTTTTCCTCTGAAACTACACACCCTATTTTGATGAAACTTGACCACAACCTTCATCACCCGTGATGTGCCAATGTTTGTTCAGGGCATTTTAAAAATTGGGGTCTGAGGGGGTATACGGGTTTGGTGGGAGGGGGGGGGGGGCGGTGGGGAGGTCAAGGCCAAGGCCCAAAATAGGTATTTTTTTGTTTGTTTGTTTAAAGTCTCATGATTATATTGGTATGATTCTACATGCTGTCCTGTCTTCTAGCAACCGTTGAAATTGGTTTAAAATACCTTTAGTCAGTGCAGTATAGTTTATTCTACCAGGTGAGTGCCAGGGGTATTGCCCCTATGTGTTTTTTTATTACATTCATAACCAAATTATAGCCATTTTAGCATTTTCACCAAAACTAGACGAAGAATTGTCCGATAAGAACACAATTGCCCTCTATAGATAGTCTGGACTCTAGTGTATGGTGTGTTTATGCTTAATTTACATCATTATCCGACAAGTTATTTAAAGGTCTAGGTAAAATGGCAGTCTGAAAATTTTTGTTGTCATTGTTAAATTTTCCCAATGCAGAATCTCAAAGACAGCTCAGCCTTCCCAGGTGTTCTTGCATGATAATAGTGGACCTGCACTGAAGTTGTGCACCTGATATTTGTTTCGTGTCCTTGACCTACTTTTTTTTCGGATTGTGACCTAATTAACAAAACATGTTTTTGATCATAACTTGAATGTTGTTTGAATATGTTTGAATAATGTTCCTCCAAATTTTATGATGTTGAGTTTTATGGATAGATTGGAGAAGGGGACACATTTTCTTTTATGCTGTAAGATAGAATTATTTACTGTGTATTTTTCCCTCAATGCTGAATGTCCAGGTCATTTGGTGGTCTGGAAAAATATGGCTATCATGCATTGGATCATGAGTGGATCTCCCCCAGCCAGGCGCAGCTTACCCTTGGCGTACACTTTGTGATGGCAGATATGTAGTTGTTTGCAGTTGTAAATCCACTTGATTCGGTGCAGAGTGCATCACTGTCGCTGTGTTTGGTGCATGCAGGTTCAATCAAGGTGCAGACCATCAAAGAGGAGAAAAGGTGTCCTTGAAGCATCAAATTCTAAAAAAGATAACAAAGATGGGGTGAGTGCATAACCTTATAAGCAATAAGTACATGGGTGGGTACATAATAAATAGAATCTTTATTATTATAGGCAAGCATCACCGACTTCCTGCTTGATATGTGTTTTTATTATACGGACGCATATGGATGGCTATTTCCACAATAAATGGTCATTTTGACGGACCCTACTTTGAAGTGTATTCTTGACTGGATATGTTGGTCGAAGAATGTGAGCTAGATTCTGTTTGAGAGCACATGTAATAAAGTTATAATGGAAATAAAATCATCGCCGAGTAGTGCCTTGTTTCATTTGTGTGGGAGTGTATTGTATGAAAGAGTGTGATACAGAAAGCACTTTTTGTGTACAGTTGTATTGTACATCATGTTCATGTCTCTCAGGTTGGCCCTGTTTGAAATCTGGGTGATAATTGTTTTAGTTATTGTTGAACACTACGGTCAGTTCTTTCAATTCAGTTAGAGTTCAATCTATTTCTGTTTCATAGTTTTTTTGGAGAGACCGCAAAACTTCATTACCCACGTAACGCATGTCCGTCAAAATATTGCGTGAGTAAGACAGCAGAGTTGTAAAATAGTCGGAAGATGTACACATTTTATGCTTGCAACAAAATATCCAGGGGTGCTTATACCTTCCGTTCACAAATGTCAAATAAGGCCTACTTTGTAAATACTAATGAATAAAATGTTACTAATTCGTAAGTGTGTTGTCCGTCAAATTGTTACGTGGGTAATATCATGTCATTCCCAAATCGGTAAGCATGGTGAGCACCGCTGCACAATCTAATGAAACACGGATTTTGAAACCAAACATTGAAACCAAATTCACTACATCTCATAAAAAAATCCCTACCCATACTACGAAAAGAGATGGATCCTCACCGCATCAGTAATCTCGCCACGTAACGGATGATGGAACAGGCGTGTCCGTGTATTGTTACGTGCCAAGACGCGCGCCCACGAGGGCTCGGTTTAATTTCTTGTCGTCTGCTGGCTGAGTGTGCACTCAATTAAATAACGTAATTTGTTATTGGCCAGTGATGATTGCAGTCGTCTTTGCTATCCAATGGGATTCCGTGTATGTGGCAGTGACATAGCGACAGTTCGGGATATTGTAGGAGGGTTTTCATTGGACGAGCGTACTACCGAATTCACACGCTAGCTAATCAGATGACGTGATGAAGTCTCGGAGCTCTTCTTCACTTCGGTAGAGTTGTTCTTCGGTAGAGCACAGAGCTGTTCTTCGGTTCTTTGGTAGTTTCCAAGGTATAATGCAGTTTATATTTTACATATATATATTGGTGAAAATTACGGCAAAATCGTAATATTGATATTGTCAGTTTTCATAGCAATTCACACGTGTTTAGGTTTTTGTCACTTTTTATGACAGTTCTTGTGAAATCACGCATGTATTGTCAATATTGTGGTCCCACTAATAGACTTTCATGTGCAGTCTGGACACAATTTATCGCCGTGGCGACCAAACAGTGTTACCGTAAATTCGCTTCGAGAGTGGCGAAAAAGATTGTTTAATATGGAGTAATTTCTACTTGAAAAATTATAAGTTAAGGTGGATTTATTAACAGAATGGAGCAAGGATTTACAACAAGGATTCACATTTCAATTTTGTAGTCGATAGTAAGAAGGTAACAAATGTTTAATAATAATCATGCGTGGCGACTATACCGTCGGCGCGGCGTAAAGTGACATTAGATTCGTGTATGTGGTCATACTGCTGGCTATTGACCACATTTGTAGTATGTATGGAGTTAATGAGGGAAGGGCAGGTATACACATTGACTACAATGCAGTCCAATTTCTCTAGTTGATTAGTCTATATAAACTTCTTCATGAATGTAGACGTTGTCTACTAATGATAAACCGCAAAGACAAAGTTGAAACTTGGACTTGGTATGGCCTGCCCTGGGTAATCAACATTTAGTACGCCCTATGACAATTCCATCATCACCTAATACAGAGAAGAGTTTGGGTGGAAATGTTAGATTTTAAATTATGAATCAAACCTCTGCCGATGACTCTTGACAGTCTCATCTTCAAGTTATAATTGTTTCACAACTTCATTAATAAAACAAAACTTGAGTTACAAGGTTTTCATTATTAGAATTATTTTATTTGTATTTATAATTACCGGTATATGTAAAACATTTCAAAGACATTTTTCTGTTTGTCTTATTTTGCAGATGAAAAGACTAGAGAGTGGTCGGAAAAGGGAAAGGGAAGCTCAAAGGGTTATCATCAAATTTCCTCTTACCGAGAGATTAAGGGAGAGACGTGCCACTGACCACAAACAAAATGGATCATCAAAAAAATACGTACTAGCATATCGTGACAGGTTGAAACAAAATGAGGCAGGCTGGAAAGCGTACAAAGCCGACAGGGCGAGAGATGAAAGAATTCGAAGAAGTAGGAGAACAAAAGAGCAAAAACAGCATGAAAGAGAACTCAGCAAACTGAGGATGAGGAATTACAGAGCAAGGAAGAACAATGAGAAGGCAAGCAAGAAATACGTACTGCTGAAAAGAAGAAACAGAAAATTACAAGAGCAGAGCACAAGAAAGTTGAAGAGAAGAGAGAATACTGGAGACTCGAACAAAGGAGGTATAGAGCAAAACTGTCCTCACAGAAGAAAAGATGAGTCAGGGAGAAGGACAGGGCCTGGAAAAATATACAAAGAGTTAAGATGACAGCCATGAAGAGGCAAAAGATGAGTTTGTTGGACACAAATAATGACAGCCACATTAGTTGTAAATTGGCAGAGACATTACAGACAGTCAAAGATACAATCAAAGGCATTGACAAAGGACTGAAAAGAAAGATTACAATGAAACTTGCCCAGCAAATTCGTGGGAAGTATGGTATTCTTCGCAGAGGTTTCTGTTCATCACTGGGATTGGAATGAAGGTTTTTCTCGAGATGTGCTCAACGTCAAGGAGATGAATGGAAAAGAAAGACACGGAGTGATGCTCTGCCGACAAGAGTCAAAGACTCACTCAAACATTTCTATGAAGAGGTGTCCACCCAGTTTCCAAACAAGAAGGATGTAAGTAAGAAAACTCATATTGCAAAACGAATCATGAATCGGACTTTGAGGTCTGCATTTGCAATGTGGAAGAAACAACACAAAGATGTAAAGGTTGGATTCTCAATGTTTGTGAGTCTGAGACTTCGACACATCCTGACCCGAAATAAACGCAAACGTGAACAATGTCTGTGCGAGTACTGTGAAAATATGAAACTCAAGCTTGATTCAATCAACAATCTTGCTAACAAGCTCGGAAGGCCAGAGGTCAAGGTGAAAGACGTCTTTGATGCAAGCATGTATACACTGTGCCGAAGCAAGAAGGAGAGAAGTTCAATAACATCAAATGCATTCAGCGCACATGCAGCAAATGTGGTGTATGCTTAATGAAGAAACGACTGTCACCACTTGTAGCTGACCCAACAGTAGAAGTAGAATGGGCACGGTGGGAAAGTGTGCACAACCCAAGTTTTAAACTCTACAGGAAAACCAGAGTAGTGAAGAAAGGGTCAGTGAACATGTTAATGGAGGAACTGTACACAGAACTAGAAACATTTAGTTCACATCTTTTTGTAGCTGAGTGGCAGAAGCAGCAATACAACAAAGTGTCAAAATCCCCTCCTAAGGACTCGGTTGTATTGGTGATGGACTATTCACAAAACTTCACATGTGGGTTCCAAAGAGAGGTCCAGAGTGCACACTGGATTCAAGAGCAAGTTACTCTGCATCCAGTAGTCGCCTTCTATGAATGTCCTCATAAAACCATTGTGAAAGAAGCAATACACATTGTCTATGATGACAGATGCCACGACTCCCACGTGGTAGCTCAGTTCATGAAAGACATCAATAAGCATCTCCTTGAAATTCAATAAGAGGCCGAGGAAACATGCACATTAATGAAACAAGAAAGAGCAATCAAAGATTGCAAACCCTCGCGAGGATATATTTTCAGTGGTTTTTAAGGCTTTTGTGTTCAAACAAATATGGTGGCCGAACCACGTGTCCGATGACGTCATCATTATTTTTTTCTAAACTAATTTATTCCTAGATTAGCACATGTGCTATGTATTAATGCAGTTCTCCATGAAGGATAAAAATGCTAGGTCATTAAACTCCCAGATAAACATGATCAGCATGGATCTGTGGGCCTTGTCATGTTGATATCCTTGAATCTTGCTCTTCTCTGCTAGGTCTTTAAGATCCAAGATAATCATGATCGGCATGGACCTGTCATTTCTCAAAATAATCTGCAATTGAAGCATATAATAACTTTCGTACATTTTGAATAACAATACAAATACACCCACACTCACACCCTCAAATTACTCAAGAATTTGTTGTATTGCTTTAATCATGTGTTTCAGTTTGATTTATGACCATCATACATTTATGACCATCATAGATCCCTGGTGTTGGGCTAGCGGCTAGGGTGCCGGCTTAGGATCCTAGGATCCTGGGTTCGAATCTCGGTCGATCGCTGAATTAACGCCAGGGGGGTTGACTCAGCCTGTCATCCTTCCGAGGTCGGCTAATTGAGTACCAGTTCACTGGTAATTCCCTGCTTGATGTTAAAGGCGGAAAAAAGGGTTGGCGTCAGGAAGGGCATCCGGCCGTAAAACATTGCTTCAAAAAGGGGACCAAAAAACAACAACAACCACGGTTCCCGAAAAAGGCCAACCCCCGCTTTGCGGGGAAAAATGGCCTCTAAACGGTGGTTTTATACATGAAATCATTTAGCCTGGTGTTGGGCTAGCGGCTAGGGTGCCAGCTTAGGATCCCAGGATCCTGGGTTCGAATCCCGGTCGATCGCTGAATTAACGCCAGGGGGGTTGACTCAGCCTGTCATCCTTCCGAGGTCGGCAAATTGAGTACCAGTTCACTGGTAATTCCCTGTTTGTCGTAAAAGGTGACAAAAAGGGTTGGCGGCAGGAAGGGCATCCGGCCGTAAAACATTGCTTCAAAAAGGGGACCAACAAAAACAACAACAACCACGGTGCCCGAAAAAGGCCAACCCCCGCCTTGCGGGGAAAAATGGCCTCTAAAGGTGGTTTTTTTAATACACGAAATCATTGGTATTTTATTCTGTAGAAGTAAAAAAAAAAATGTAACAATTGAGTTCATGCTGTGTCCGTCCCCTGTTACGTGTGTAACGTGTTCCTTATGAAAGGGCATATCTACTTTGAAGATCAGACAAAAACTTAAAGATGCATATTGATATGCCAAGACTCTATAACAGGAATGTCCTTTCTGTTGAGAGTTTGCAGGGATGTGATCAAGAACTGTGAATGGGTTTTATGACTGCAAGGCAAATGTAATGGAAGAAATACTGTTTAACAGTGTGTGGTATGTATGAATACATTTGTATTCATTTCTCCAAACTTATTCTTTTCTCTTGATCAGTTGTGTGATTCAACATGGTAGTCCAGGCTCTTCAAAATAACATTGCTAAGATTGTTTTCATTGATGACTGTAACCTCTCTCCAGAGTTAGAATTCCGTCCTCTGTTACGTGAGTAATACGCCCTACAGTGAGGCATACATTGTGTAGCAGTTTTGTAGAACCTTCCGAAGTTATCTTAATACTCTGTATTTTGAAAAGGCAAGTATGTGTGCATTCATAATATACACTGAACTTTTATCATGTTTTATTTTCAATTTTGGGATATTGTTTCACCCATGTGGACACTTTACTATGGAAATAGCCATATACGTTTTTTTTCTTATACGGACGCATTTTCGTTTTTATTTACGGACGCTTTTTCTTGTTTTCCTTTGTGGAGATTATTGTCATATTAATTTCACAGTTTACAATTAGAAATTACAATTTTCAAATACTATATATCGATGGAGGTTTTTTTTTTTATGGATGCGTTTTGATTTTTAATGTAAATTTTTATTTACAGATTTTCTTTTTTTCCTTTGCTGAGATTATTGTCATATTTATGTCACAGTTTACAATTATAGAAATTACACATTTTTAAATACTAGATATGATTGAGGTTGTTTTTTTACGAACATGTTTACGGTTTTTAATGTAAATTTTAATTTACGGACGCTTTTTCTTTTTTCCCTTTGCGGAGATTATTGTCATTTATTTCACAGTTTACAGTTATATAAATTACAATTTTCAAATACTGGATCTCGACAGAGGTTGTTTTTTTTTAAAGGACGCATTTACAGTTTTTAATGTAAATTTTCATTTATAACACTTTCCGACGGTTCTGTGATTTTTCCTGCTGTACTGGCTTCGATGTCTGTCGGCATGCCAAGTCAAGTTTCAGCCTTCTACGACACCTGGAAGGTGCCAAACATTAATATCAGTCAGTCAATGAATCGATATACTTTAATTGTTTCTACATTTCTTGAATGTACACCTGCAAGAGTACATAGAAACAATCAGTGTATTGTGTTTCCAAGCTAAAAGTGCCTGAAATCTGCTGCATGTGATTATAGATGGACAATAAAATCTCAAAAGTAAATGATTTTGGAACTGAGAATGTCAATCCAGTTGTGTTATGTGCAGGTGAAACGAAGGTGCAATGGTCCAGAGAATCCAAAAAGTCTGAAGAATCCCATGACGTACGTTACCTCTCCGAAACACCTGGTGAGTGTATAATTATATAATTATTTTTGTTTACGTTATCTTTCTGTATAATATCATCTTCTGTCCCTTGATTGCATCGATCGTGGGGACACCGATAAATGCTTTGTCTTCCAGGTCTCTCCATTCCCTATATTTTGTCTATTGCACCAGCTGACATAATGACCTCTTAGTGCATGTCTTCTCCCTGCGGAAATAGATATTGGATTTTGGAATGTCATCCCATAAGCCCTGTAATCATTAATTAGATATTTTCAGTACTTATTTACAACAACAACATGCATTTTAAAGGCCATTTTCCCTACTAGAGTGGGGGTTAGCCTAATTACTTATTTACATCCCGCATATTGCCTTTAAGACCATCTGATACCGTGACCTCTTGATCCATGCCATCACACTGACTATCCTTTCCCTTCTTCTTTGTTGTTCAGGTTGATTATTGACATAAGCCAGTCCTCCTTGCCTTATCACATGTCTAAATGTTTGCAGCTTCCTCTTCTTTATCAATGCCAAGACGGATTTTTTTATTCCCCTTCCCCTTTTCCTTTGTGATTTGAACTTGCACTGTGCATGCTGCATTTTCATTGGCCTACTGAGACGCATCATCTCAGTATTGTTTGTTGCTTCCTGTTTCCTCTCTGGGTCGGGCTTCTTCTTCTTCTGGTTGGCTGGCTGTCGTCTTTTCATTGGAGTGGAGTTCAGAACCTTTCTTCTTGAAGTCTTTCTGTCTTTCGTTCTTGGACTTTGGCCTTCCTGGGATACGACTTATTCAGTCCTTGCACTTCCTTTGAGTTCTGCTTTCATTTCAACTCTGACCCTCTTGCCTCTGTGACCTTTCACCCGGCTTTAAAACCTTCGCCTCGTCATCAGCCATGCATTCTTGCCAAAACCCACTCCTGGTCCGCGCTGCGAGCATCACCAGTCCCAGACATAGAGAGACACAGTGTGGAGTGAGTAGGACTCGGACAAGGACGGACATTTGTGCCAGAGTTACTGGGCTGAGCTAGTTCAACCGAGCAAGCAAATGTGTGGAGGTGCTCAGTTCATCCCCATCGTTTATCTTTCTCATCTCTCCCTTCCATTGTCGGACATGAGATTGGTGCCACTAATTGTAGAGGTGATAAGTGACTGACTAAAGCATCAGATGGTGCGAATGATGTGAAGGAGACAAAGGGAATGTACATTGCCATTCACACCCCATGAATTTTTCACCTTTTGTTGTTACGGCCTGAATTTTAAATTTATTAAATTGAGATTTTTTAAATTACTGATCTACACATATTTGTCATATTTGTCATTTATCAAAGAATTTGTCATACCCCATAATGTCAAAGTGGAATTTTATTTTAGAAATTATTACAAAATAATTAAAAATGAAAGACAGAAATATCAAATTTACATAAGTATTCAACCCCCTGAGTCAATACTTTGTAGAAGCGCCTTTCGCAGCGATTACAGCTTCAAGTCTTCTTGGGTTTGTCTATCAGCTTTGAACATCTGGATTTGGGGAGTTTCTCCCATTCTTCCTTGCAGATTAGCTCAAGCTCTGTCAAGGTGGATGGGGAGCATCAGTGAAAAACAATCTTCTAGTCTTTCCACAGATTCTCAATGGGATTCAAGTCTCGGCTTTGGCTGGACCACTCAAGGACTTTCACATTCTTGTTCTGAAGCCATTCCAGTGTTGCTTTGGCTGTAATATTGGGGTCATTGTACTGTTCGAATGTAAATCTTCTTCAGTCTGAGGTCTTTTGCTATCTGAAGCAAGTTCTCTCAAAGGATTTGCCTGTATTTGGCTCCATTCATTATTCCCTCCATCCTTGCAAGTATCCCAGTCCCTGCCACTGAAAAGCATCCCCATAGCATGATGCTGCCGCCACCACCATGCTTCACAGCAGTGGTTGTGTTAGATGGGTGATGATGATGAGCTTGCTCGGTTTCCGCTGGATGTAGCACTTTGCATTCAGGCCAAAGAGTTCAATTTTTATCTCATTAGACCACAGAATATTTTGCCTCATGCTCCGAGTCTTTCACGTGCCTTTTTGCAAACTCCAGATGTGCTGCCATGTGCCTTTTTCTCAGGATTGGCTTCCATCTCGGATCATAAGCATCATAAAGCCTAGATTTGCGAAGTGCTGCAGAGACTGTTGTCCTTCCGGCAGGTTCTCCAATCTCAGCCAAGGAACTCTGTAGTTCTGTCAGAGTGGTCAGTGGGTTCTTGTTCACCTTCCTGATCAAGGTGCTTCTTGCTCGGTTGCTCAGTTTGGTTAGGCGGTCAGCTCTGGTAAGAGTCTGCGTAGTTGTCCCCCGTCGCACCGTGGAGCGAAAGGGGGACTATGGTTTTCCCCTCCGTCCATGTGTGCGTCCGTCCATGCGTGCATACGTGTGTGCGTAAGCGAAGGACCGAATTCTAATTTGGTGTGTGGGTGCAACACACGTCAAAATCCAAGATGGCCACCGCCATGTATGTCTGAACCTTGTGAGCGGAATATCTTGAAAAATAAGCGAAGTACCAACTTCTAATCTGGTGTGTGGGTGTATCTCGGCAGAAGGAAGAACTCCATTGAAAATTGGGTCGCCATGTCAAAGTCCAAGATGGCCGCCACCATATATATGTCTGAACCTTGTGAGCGAAATATCTTGAAAAATAAACTAACTACTAACTTCTAAACTGGTGTATGGGTGTATCTATGCATAAGGAAGAACGCTAATGAAAATTGGGTCGCCATGTCAAAATCCAAGATGGCCGCCTTGCATCTTCCACTTTGTCAACTCATCACTTCACCGACGGGGGACCGAGGAGTAACGCTTGTTCCATATTCTTTCCATTTCCTAATGATGGAGCTCTCTGTGCTCTTGGGAACTTTCAACACACTAGAAATTGTTTTATTCCCTTCCCCAGATCTATGCCTCCTCACAATTCTATATCTGAGTTATTCGGACACTTTCTTGGTCTTCGTGTTGGAGTTTCTGCTCTGTCATGCGCTGTCAACTATGGGACTTTGTATGGAAAGGTGTGTTTCTTTCTAACTAATGTACAAACCATTGAATTGGCCACAGGTGGACTCCAACCAAGTTGTAGAGACATCTCAAGGATGATCAAAGGAAATTGAATGCACCTGAGCCCAATTTGGAGTGTCATAGCAAAGGGTTGAATATTTATTGGCTTGAGACATTTCAGCTTTTCTTTTTTAATTAATTTGTAAACATTCCGAGAAGAAATATTCGTAGATCAGTGACAAAAATTTCGATTTATCAATTTTAAATTCAGGCTGTAACAACAAAATTTGAAAAAGCCAATGGGTGTGAATACTTTCTGAAGGTGTTGTATCTATAACTTGTAAATGTCTTTTGCTTGAATACATCTTCGATACTAGATGGTATTCATAGAATACTTACCCTGCGCAGTCAACTTGGTGTGAGCCAACTTCTGTTTTTGAACGTTTCTTTTTTTTAAATCCAATATGGTTGCCAGACCACGTGAGCGATGACATCATAAATTTATATTCTCTAATATAATTGTTGCATCAATCATGCTCAATAAATTTCAAACTGCCCAGACTAAGCGTTGTCCCTGTCGAATTATGATGTCATAATTAAGGTGCCGACAACATCATTAACATATCTTATTCCCCAAGCGGAGTACTTGACAATGAGCCAAGTACTTGACAACTTTTTTTTCCATGGAGCGGTTTCGGAGATATCGAGGTGCAACTTTTTTTAGATTTGTCCAAGATGGCGCCTGTATCATGTGACCTATGACGTCATAATTATCATTTAAAAAATTCCAGAAGAGGAGCCGCTCATATTCTGAAAATTTCGTGCCAATCGGACTAACAGTTGCAGAGGAATTTTTCTTTTCATAATGATCAGATCAAGTGTTGTACTTGTCGAATTATGACATCATAATTAAGGCACTGATGACATCATCAACATATCTTATTCCCCATGGGGAGTCCTTGACAATGAGCCATGTTTCCATTTTTTCCATTGAGTGGTTTGGGAGATATAGAGGTGTAACTTTTTTCCAAGATGGCGTCCGTACCACGTGACCTATGACGTCATAATTATGAAATAAAAATTTCTGCAGGCGGAGGTGCTCCTTTGGTCAAATTTAGTGTCAATCGGACCAACGGTTACCGAGAAAATGAATTTTAAAAATGCAGACATGGCACACGTCCGGCACATGTCACCTGAACGGCACACATACGCAACTGATTGCTTAACCCCGCTTTACGCTTCACGAGCGCAGGGTAAACTAGATGTTATTCATAGAATACTTGCCCTGCACAGTCAACTTGTTATGAGCCAACTCTTCTGTTTTTGAACATTTTTTTTTCCTTTGGTCCAATATAGCTGCCAGACTACGTGGGCGATGGCATCATCAATTTATATTCTCCAATAAAATTGTTGCATAGATCACGCTCAATACATTTCAAACTGGTCAGACTAAGCGTTGTCCCTGTCTAATTATGACGTCATAATTAAGGCACCGATGACGTTAACATATCTTATTCCCCATGTTGAGTAATTGACAATGAGCCATGTTTCAATTTTTTCCATTGAGCGGTTTGGGAGATGGAGGTGTAACGTTTTTCCAAGATGGCGTCCGTACCACGTGAACTATGACATCATAATTATGAATAAAAAAAATTATACAAGCGGAGGCGCTTCTATGGTGAAAATTTGTGTCAATCGGACCAACGGTTGCCGAGAAAATGCATTTTTAAAATGCAGACACAGCACACGTACATACCCGATTGCTTAACCCCGCTTTTTGCTTCGCAAGCGCAGGGTAATAATTAGTGTCGTGATTTGCCCAGTCCCTTCCGATGGCGGTGTAAAGCAGCTGTGTGTTCATTGATCGGACCGGATTATAGATCGCATGAAATGGTGCGTAACCTTGTTCTTGGTCAACATGTCACTCAGCCAATTGATTAAGATCGGTTACATAGCTGAGGTGCATCCATTGATCGTTGTCCCACTGTTTTCCCTTTGCCCCATTTTGTGTGTTAATTAAAAAAAATTTTAATTGACTAACGTACTTGTGGGCATATTTTCTCGGTTATCTAATGTTAGAAATCTCGATTCGTGTGTTTGACTATTTGTGATCTTTGAAGCAGGAGGATACATGTGCCCTTGCCATGGTATGATGTAACCATATCAGATTTTTAGCTCCCGTTGGACTCGGTTCGAAACATGGTCTTATGGATTGGGTCTTGTCCGTGTCCGTGCGTCCGCAACCATATCTCGGAGATGCATTTACCGATGTTGTTCAAACTTAGAACACACATAGGGAGTGATGGCTTTACATATGCACGTCATTTTCTTTCGAGATCAGATCCAAGATGGCCGACTTGTAGACTGGCGGCCATTTTAATAGTAAAAGACCCGATATTGACCACGTCAATAACCATTTCTCGGACATGCATTCACAAATCTTGCTCCAACTTGGCACACAGATAATGAATGATGGGTTACATATATATGCACGTCATTTTATTCGAGATAGAGCCAAGATGGCCGATTGGCGGCCATTTTGTTACTTAAACATGTCCTCAACCATTTGTCGACATGCTTGGACCGATTTTGTTCAAACTTGGCACAAATACAATACACGAGTATTCATATGCAGAAGATTTTGTTTGTAATCTGACCAAAGATGGCCGACTGGCAGCTTTTAACTCCAACCACGGGGGCTACGACGTTTTATGTCTTTTCTTCTTGTTTTTCTTCGTTCTTTTAAAAAACCATGACCGAAGATTTTGCAACAACTGCAGAAAGAAAAGGCCGGAAGTGAGGTGGGATCCACACATGAAGGATCGCAGGATGTAAAAGATGAAGATGTTCCTGATCATGAACCTTCCACATTGGGAATACTTGCATCCAGTTCCAAGGCGGGCTTGGAGGTACAGGTATGCCTCTATTTACGCTCCTTCTATTTCCACTTTTTTAACCTAACGCCTTTGACAAAGTGCGGGACACATTCCTATTTACTCTTTGTGATTTTCGTGTTTACGTTTTTCATGTGGTGTAATTTTCCCAAGCTGCTCTCCAACGATGCACATTCCACCAAATAGGTTCACTGTATTTAGTTATTTGTTTTATGAAATTGTTGTTTCTTTTCATTTTAATTATTATCGTTTAATTTATTACATTACAGTATTACAGTATTATTAATTATCAATTGTAATTGATTGATTTACAATATTTATCAATATTTATCAATATTTTTTTATTATCAATATTATTATTAATATTAATTAATATTTATCAAATTACAGTAATACTGTAATCAGGTTTTTTTTTCATTTTAATCATAATTTTTAGTTCAATTAACATAAAAAAAAAAATGCAGGCTCATGGAAGAGCTAAGATAAATATATCTTCAATACAAATAGTATGCTTATTATGTCTGCCACCGAAGGTGGACGGAGGTTATGTTTTCACACCTGTCTGTTTGGCTGTGCGCAGGCTATCTCAAAAGGTTATGGACGGATTCGGACGAAATTTGGTGGACGGGTTGGGTGTGTGGCAAGGACTAATTGATTCGATTTTGGTGAAGATCCGAATCCGGATACAATAATTTTCAAAGTAATTCTTCACCATTGAGAGGGCCAAAGCTATATACTGTATAGCACTAATCCTTGTGGACGGATTCGGACGATCCTTGGTGGATGAGTTGGGTCGGTGACGAGACCAGGCTGGTTCGATTTTGATTAATGTACGTATGCAGATCAGGCCTATCGGTGGGATGTGATGTTATTTTACATTATCAGTGGAATGATGTAAAGATTAACTGATTGGATTTTGGGGTCATGAGGTTAAAGGTCCGACCTTTGACCTCGGTCATGTTAAGTAAAAAATTATGTTGCTGCGCCAACTTGTGAACAAGTGATGGGATTTTGAGCAAATTTGGTATAAATATATATGATGCAAAGATGAACTGATTGGATTATGGCATCAATAGGTCAAATGTGAGAGGTCATGTCAGATAAAAATGTGATAACTTGAGAACTGCTGAAAGGATTTAAATTAAAACATGGTACAGGTATGTATAATGATGTAAGCATGAACAGATTAAAGTTTGGGGTAAAGAGGTCAAAGGTCAGAGGTCATGTCAAGTAAAAATTTCATAACTTGAGAGCAGCTGAATGGATTTAAATCAAACTTTGTACAATTATGTAATAATGTGGGCGGAGGCATATCGATCACGTTGTGACGTAGAAGAGTGTTGTTCTAGTTTTATTTCATTCATTGCAAGTACAATAATTTAATACTACCTTTTTATTTTTAGTAATGCCATTGTTCTCTGTTCTTTTTTTGTTGACATTGTATTGTTTTTGTTGTTTTGTTTATAGACTTATTTTTGTTCTTGGCCTGTGCTATTCTCTACTGCTTGCGCAAAGCATACTCAAGAGGTGTGCTGTCTGTTCCAGTATGTAAATGCACATTGTGGTTCGGTAATCCTGCTATTTCCGAAATAAATGTCTTTTTACTGTTTATCATGGATGACGGTAGTACCATACTCCATATGTAGCGATGGTTTGGGAAAAAATGGCTGCCAATTCAAATGTAATGGTGGTGCAGCGATGAATATTCAGCACAACTGATGCTATTGGCAATGGAGGCCTGCCGTATGAGACCTCTAACATGTGCTTATAGGTACAAATCACAACTTTCCAAGAAAGCAAGATATTTTGTGATTGTTTGCCTGAAATTAGTATCTAATAATCGTAAACATATATAAATCCCTCAGTCGATTGTTTATGATGTGCAGACGAGTGCATCACTCCTGGTGCATTTGGTACATGCAGGTGAACGCAAGTCATAAAGTACCAAAGTGGAGCAAAGGGATTCTCAAAACCTCTGCTGCTTCGGAGAAGAGTCCAATGGAAGTGGTGAGAATACAGTTGTTTAATCACTAGCTTTACTTTGAATCTGTGACTTTAGTGAATGCACAGATAACTTAGCCTCTTGAACTTTATTTGGATTATCCAATTTCAGTTGTTTTGTTGTAAAATCTGGTGATGGGGGATGTTCTCATGTGAAATCAGGCAAGCATGGGAGAGAGAGAGAGAGGTCATTCAGAGGTGGATTATTGCGAATTTGGATTTGGGGTGGTGCATAAACCCTTTTTCATTCTCGTTGGGTTGGACAACAGTTAGATGGCTCACATACACAAACGTGTGAAATTAAAAGTGTTTCTCACTAAAAGGCTAAAAAGAATATATATAACAGGTCTCATTTTGTCACATGAAATCCAAGCTGGCCTCCAAAGCCAGTCACCCACTGGGCATCCTCCATCACGCGAAGTCCTTTCTGGACACAACTGAGCTCCTCACCACATACAAAGCTTTCATCCGCAGCTCAATGGAATACTGCTCTCCCCTCTGGGCTGGTGCTCCTGCCTCACACCTAGCTCGGCTTCACACTGTAGAAACCAAAGCTTTCAGAATCATTGGAATTTCCCGCAATGAAGCTGATTCTGAGGGCCTTTCACTCACTCACCACAGGCAGGTTGGTGGTCTTTCTGTTTTCTACCGACTCCTCTCTGGCCTTGCTCCCCCAGATCTCTCTGTGCTCTGTCCCCCAAATATTCCTGCAGGTCGCACAAGATCTGCCTGCAACCCTCTTATGGTGAAATTGCCAAAATCAGGACTCTCTGCTCACCTTCACTCTTCAATTCCTCTTTTCTCCCGCCTCTTGAACAAACTCCCTCACTCTCTTCAATCCCTCTACTCCCTCCAGGTCTTTAAAACAGCTGTTCACCAGCATCTCTTATCTTCCCCCATCCAAAACCTTGATCTTTTCTACCCCCATTAAAACACCCCAAGTCTGCCTCTTTCAATCCCCAACTTATTTCCTGAAATTCCTAGTAGTGTTCATTTGCTTTATACCGTGTATCCCTCCATCCTCCTTCCACAGATCTACCGATGTCCCTGTTCTCTACTGTTGTTGTGTTTGTGTGCTTCCCTCTCTCTCCCCCTCTTGTCTCCTGCTCCCTTCATTGCATGTTTTATGTGTCTGTGCATGTTTTCATGTTCAATGTGTCAGCTGTAACACGAGCCTCGATAAAAAATTTTTTTAAATGTATCCAATCATGAGAGGTCTTAGTCAGATTCACTATGTCAATAAATTATATTTCGTTCAAAATCATGGTAGATTAGCAAACCTATACATTTTTGGAAAGGTTATAGCATAAGGAAACTAAAAATCAATGTTTACATTTGGAGAGATACCTGTATGGCGGCCATTTTGGATTTTCAAAATGGCCACTGTAAAATACATTTTTTGTTCTATTTCTGCCTCTAATTACCCTAAAAACTTTTTCAAATATACTAAACCTATATTTTCAGGGACAAGGAATCCAATGAAAGTATCAAATTAGTGCTATGGGGAATGGTAAGACACGAATCAAAGGTTTTGAATTGCAAAATACTGTCTTTATATTCGCGATAAGTTGCATAATCAAATACATGTTATCATTTTGTACAGGCAGTTAATAACATCAAAATGTGTCACAATAATTCATATCACCAAACATACACAGGCAGTCAGCAAAATCATATATACACATGCAGTCAGTATAACTTCACATCTACACAGGCAGTCAATGACAAAATACACACAGGCAGTCAATGGCATCAAACATACACGATTACAGAATATGCCATTTAGAGTTCGTCATCACTGTCCTGTGTCCGCATCGTTTTCACAGTCCGTTCCACACAAGCAAAGGTCGGTCAAATTGATTGGCAAATCGAATTGGTCGAATGGTCGATCGAATCGAATTCGATGAATCGAATCGAATCGAATCGATCGAATTGGTCGAATGGTCGAATGGTCGATCGAAGCGATTGGTCGATTGGTCGAATGGTCGAATTGGTCGAATGGAATTGGTCGATTGGTCGAATGGTCAAATTGGTCGAATGGAATTGGTCGATTGGTCGAATTGGTCGAATGGAATTGGTCGATTGGTCGAATGGTCGAATTGGTCGAATGGAATTGGTCGATTGGTCGAATGGTCGAATTGGTCGAATGGAATTGGTCGATTGGTCGAATGGTCGAATTGGTCGAATGGAATTGATCGAATTGGTCGAATCGAATTGGTCGGAATTGGCAAATGTAAACATTGATTTTCAGATTTTCCATGTAATAACGTTTCCAAAAATGTATAGGTTTGCTAATCTACCATGATTTTTAACGAAAAAACAGTGAACCTGACTATCTGTCGGACATGGAAAGGCATGGCAGACATGCAGGAACGCACGTACTTTTAAAATTGGCTGAAACATAATGAACTATAACGGCACTCAGTAGAATGCATACCTTCATCAGACTGAACACTTTGTTTTGTATCCCACTAATAGGCCTGTTGAAGAATTATTTCGCCTTGAAGTAATTGACAAACTCAAGAATCAATGTCCAAACGTCAAAAGATGATTGACTGATTTTCAATTCGCATGGAGGACTTCACTTTAGTTTCAAGGAAGATATACGTCAAAGGAATACTGAAAACCACTTGGCAAAAATCCAAATCCAAGAAGAACACACACACACAACAATTCTTAAGCAAAATCTTGAATCTTTGGTACAGCACAGCCTTCTTATACTTGTGAAGAACAAAGAGAAGGGCAGGGGGCTGACGGGAGGAGAGAGAGGAAGAGTGAGGAGCGTAGATTTGGGAGATGTGGAACGAGATAAGGAGTTCAACAAGATTTTAAAAACTTTTGCAAGTTTAACAGTAATTCGTGGTCTCTTGGCGCCACCTCTGGTCCATCCACGGTAAGGGCAGGTCATTTCTCCAACATCTTTGATTGTGAGGCAAGACACGTTGTTATCTTTTACCCTCTCCCTATCCCTGTGGTGTTGATAGATCTGATTTGTATGTTGGTGAAGAGACAGGTGCCATGTTTTTCCTTCAGTACAAACAAACGAATTGCCCCTAGAGAAGCAACTCTGCTCTCACTAGGTCCACCTGGATCCTTAATCTTCTCTGGCCAGCTTGGGAAGTTTAGTTCACAGAAAGTTTAATTCTCAGTACTTATGAAGATGCAGTTATATCTAGTTGTGTCTTAATACATTTACATATGTTGTACTAAATTAATAGAATTAATTCCAGTGTGAACAAGAAAGTGTGCAATTCATTTGATTCCCCAGGGAACGGTATTTCTCCAGTCCAGTTGCTATGCAACTATCTTTTCTCCAGTGGGAGGACGACTACTTAATCTCATACAAAGGTTAACACTTTTTAATGTAAGATTAACACACTACATATATTTATTTATTTTCCTAACCCGGTAGGGAGATTATTATATGGACAAGTCAGGAGACGACGATGGTTCACGAGCGAGCGGTATTCAATGACAAAGGTCAAAACCGACATTGAAAAAATATAAATAGGAATGTATTATCTGTTATGAGGTTAGTTAGCTAGACAATACCGAAAATTCGGTTCGATTCCGAAAACTTTGAAAATTTGACCTTTGTGACCTTCAAAGGTCAAAGATTCTGAAATTTGTTGGAAAACTTGTATTTCATGATGTATGTGATAATATAAGATCATGTACGACATTTCACCCTACCAGGAAGCGAACAATGTAATAAAACCATCAAAAATCGACTTTTCTGAATTTCGAGACCTTGTGACCTTGACCTTGGGGTGAAAATGAAAAATCGAGCTCCGTGGGGCTAGACACATGACATTGGCCTAACCAAATATCGAAACCCCTGTCAAATTCCACCAAACCCCTCGGAGAAGATGTAGCTTGAACTCGATTACCCCCTAAAAAGACATCTTTTCGGGCGTGGCTCCGCCCACAATGGGCGCGATACGCCCACTCTAGGCAGGACACAACTAGATCATGATATCAACCTCCCACACAAGTTTCATCAAGATCAGATGATCTCATCGGGTAGTTATGCTGCAGACAGACAGACAGACACACACCCATGACGAATATAGTGGTCACTCTGTTTGATAACTCGTGAACCAATTACATCATATTGACTATGTGTAGTTAAAATATGGAAAGGAACATAGAATCAAAGAAAGGGTTTTGGAAAGACAAAGAATGCTTCGAAACTCCATTATCGCTTGCCAGGTGCACAAAAGTTATGGAAGCTGGTCCGACCTTGACCAGTGTTCAGTGATGACAAGTTTGAGAATTTATTTTATTTCCCAACTTCCAAAACTTTTCTTAAAACTTGTATTACATTTGAGTCTAAATACATAACTGTTTGCAGAATATCATGATCATATATATTGTTGAGGTTTTGAGACTGTACATATAACATCATTAAAGGTTTGCCCCCCATAGTTAGTCCACAAGCAACACGTAGGCCACTTCCCTAGTAACATCTGCGTTGTGTAAAGAAATAAGCTTAGGTCCTTTTCATTTTGCAGCCGCCCTTCATTTTCAACTATGGGCATAATCGATCCCGCGCCCCATTTGGCATCCCTCAAGTTTGTTACGCTTTGGCCGCCAGCAGCGTTAGCTGCCCGTTGCTCGCTCAAACTAGTCGGGTAACCACGAGGTAGGCCTGAAAAGAGGGAGGAGCGCGAGGGTCGAGGAGTGGCTGTGTCAAGCAGCGCGTCAGAGGCGGTGACGGTAAGGGCAACAGCCAACCAGGGCTCGGAGGGCGTGGCATGATATGGCGTGGCAAGAAAAGTCTGGTGAGTTCCAGAGGGTTCCAAGGGCGTGGCAATAAAACCCTTGGCGCGAGGCCCCCACCTCAAATGAGAAGGGACAGGCGCCTACGAAGAACTGTATGAGGGCCGAGCGAACTGGCTGATACAAGAGAACTGATCCGGAGCACTCGTGTGAGAACTGCATTACGAGGACTGGCGTGCACACGACAGTTTCGAGCCTTGATTGAGAAGCGCATTGCTCGCGTTTATTGAACTATTACGAACTATTCGCTTGTTACGTACGCGACTGAGCCGCAAGTGTAACCGCCAAAGCCAGCCCTACCGTTCGCCCTGTGATAATCCCGTGCGCGCCAAACGACACGTGGAGAGCTCCTGGCCGCTGGGTTCATCTACTTCGCGGTGCGAGTTGGGGACCGGAGAGCGAGCTGCCTGGACGCCATCCCTGGACCATCGACCTGTTCGTCTGCAACCCCGTGTGAGTGTGTCTGAGTGTGACGGGCCCGTTTATCCAGGGATACGTTAAGACTGTTTAAGGCTGCACTGTGTATTCTTCTTCTTCTTCTTCTTATTGTACAAAGTGTAAATAAATCTGTTATTCCTTTTCTTCCCAAATTCGACCGTTTCCGTGATTTCTCCATTGGGTAAGTGTGGCACGATTAAGAACCGCTTGGATCGGGATCAAGTCCTGGATAACGGCTCGGGTCACGGGTTCGCTACCGCTTGGCGTATCCACCTACACCCATGATTCGGGTGGGGCGTATTTCCTCGTTTCCGGTCAGCGCGAGTAATTAGGTATTAGTGATTAGTCCTACGACCCTATTTCGCGCTGTCCGGGAAGGACGTCATCGGTCCCGGATCCCGTCGGCTAGTCAAAGACAAGGGGACTAATCCCCCCTTGGTAAGGGGAAAGGCCGGCGCTGAGATCCGCAACAATATGTTCTATAAAGAGTACATTTATTTGTTATACAGACATTTAATTGGAAGAAGCTTATTCTTTAGTCTATCACAAATCAAGTTGCGAAGCTCTGATAATATAAGGGAACTCACAACCCGAGCAGGCAGGCTGCCCTGGAAACGTACACGAGTTTGCCTGCAGCTTAAGCAAAGATTTTATGACTCTTCCTCAAGTTACTAAAACTTGTTACTAAAAGTTAATAAAAGAGAATAGTTATTGCTGGTAGATTTTAAAACATGATTCAAACTGAACAATACATATAAATGAAGCTTTAAGCCTTATAAAAGAAACAATTAAAACTCAAATCTTGCAGCAAGCGGTTGAGGCTCAAGAAAGTCACTCAGTTCACAACTTAAGTACGCAAATAATTAATTCCACTTCCACAGGCCGGATCTGGATTTGGACCTGAACCAAAATCTAATCGGCTTGTTCTTGTCACTTGACCAACTCGTCCACCAGGTTTAGTCATAACTCGTCCATAACTTTTTAAAATATCATGTTATATAATCGCTTTTTGCCCGATTTCTCAATGGCGAAGAATCACTTGGAAAAATTAAATAATCCTTGTATCCGAATCCATATTCACATCTTCACCAAAATCGAATCGATTCGTCCTTGTCACACACACCTGTCCACCAGGTTTCGTCTGAATCTGTCCAACTTTTTGAGATATCTTGTTCACAGACAGACAGACAAATAGAAAGACAGGGGTGAAAACATAACCTCGATCTACCTTTGGTGGCAGAGGTAAAAAAGGGAGAATCAACAAATGTATATAAACTTGTCAAGGTCCATAATGTGGGTGATTTATTGTCCAAACTTCAGAGATGAAGTCTATTGGCACCACGTAAACGATTTGCTCAAAAAACAACCCGTCTTGGTATTATATAATAGATGTTGAATTTTCTTGTCATTTCCAAACTATATTTTCATAAATTTGCTTTTTCTTTACAGGTCATGGACTCAAGAGTTCGGGGCAGTATCTGCCCCATCCCAGCTTGGCTGGAGAGCCGGGGCGTGACAGCGGAGGCCGGCCGAGCCGGAATTGCAGGCCTAGGGATGGAGATCCTTGGAGTGATCTGTGCCCTCGCTCAACGGACTACGGCGAGGGCTGAACTGCATTCTTTGGCCGCACAAACGTTCACCTCTCCCATGTATGCTGAACTCTGCCATTTCATGGAGTTATGCAGTGCACGGAAAGTTCCGGAACAGCCCATTGGGTCTGGATGTCCAGAGAATGCTGAGGAGATGGGAGCATCTCTTGAAGTCCTGCAGATCAAGGTAGAAGATGAGCACTCTTGTTCTGAAAAGGACTGAGACCTTAAACAATGGTCAGCCTTGGCAAGTACAGGTAGTTCCCTGCAGATATGCTTGGTTATATTATTCAGATCTTAAATGTGGACAACCTTTCTTCCAAAATCGGGTATGAAATTGGTAAAGGTCTGTCAGTTTTCTGTAAACCTGCACATTCCATCTGATATATGTTACGTTTGTGGGGGTAGGGATACCTTAGTTCAGGTAGTGTGTGTAGATTAGTGTGCTCCGACTGTCGTGAAGAAGAAAAACCACCTCGAAGTACCATAAGTAGGGATCCCGTAGACCGTGTGTCGTGGGTAGGCTTGTATCTTCATCCCCATCACGAGGGGTGGGGCTTGTTAATTAGCGAGGGATTATGGGTAAATTCATCCACTGTGTGTAATTACCTCTAACTTATTCCTCTGTTCCTTATGACACCGCTCAAGACACCGAGCCAGAATCGCACATTTAAATACATTAATTAATAAAAATTAACCGGAAGCCAGACATGAAGCACCACCGCTGATTACACCGACTTGGTAAGCGTACAGGACAGGCAGCTCCATGGAGACACATGCAAAGAGCGGTGATTGGGCGGGGGATTTGATTGGCACAAGCACGGGTAAGATGGAACTCGCTGATGGGAGCAGAGACGGTGACGTGGCGAGATGACGTCAGAGCTATGGGTACAAAAATAGTTGGAGCGGCGGACATCTTCCTTCTCGTTCTGGATGCCATAGCGGACGGTCGTGGACTGACATTTTCTTCTCTTGCGCCTTCTCGTTTTGGACGTTGGGTCGCATCTTGGTCTCTCCCAGCATGGACATTTTGTCTCGGCATCGACATCTTCTCGCCCCTTCTTTTGTTGGACACCATCACGAGCGATCATGTGCCGACACATTGCCGGGAACTGCGGTTTTCCGTGCAGAGGTTGTGAGGACAAGCACGACTGCTCATTCGCTTCGCGCACGAGGCCTAGTTCCCACCAACTAGTCTGCGGTTTCCCACGCAGGCACGCGGGCCTGAGACAATTCCTGACAAGACTCGGGAGCCGCTCGCAGATAAGTGCCAATGACACCTTTTATTTTTATATAATTAGATTTCCCTTTGTCTGTGTACTGAGTCTGTGTGGAGGGTCCCTCAATTTAGCAATTTTATTATATTTCGCCGTGTTTTCCTTGTTACCGGAATTTTCTTTAATAAACATGTTTATTTTTGAACATTTTGCATCCTGTTTGTTTGAGTTTATTTATTACAGGGTGAAGACTGCCAGTGGTATCCGTAAAGGTAAGTGCTCCGGCTTCTCTTCCACGTATTCTCCGCTATATTTTTGCCTCGGAGTTAAAACTGGTTCGGCAATACGTTTCCTTGGACGGTTTTAATCGCGAGGAACACGACAATATATATATTTTTCTGTGAACGTTAATTTTGATGCATTTCATCCTTACTCAGTGTAATATGTCGAGGCTTTTTTGAACATTTCTGGTCTTTAAAATAACTAATAATGCAAACAACCTTTGTTTTCTTATTCCGACACCCAAAGTCTCAATAATGACCAAGGAATATGTGCTGGATGTCAATAATGCCGTGTATTACATTTGTTCTGATAATGCCATGAATAATGTGAATGTGACGTCATTGGAACATGCACAGGTAAGTTTTCATATGGAGGAATACTACGTTTTTTCAAGGATGGTGCAGATCTGTTTTTGGATGGGAATTCAAACGATGTTTCATTAGTTATGATAACTGCCATGGGAAGAAAGGTGAAGTTTCAGACATACCTGTGCGTTACCTGAAGGATGATTGTCACCCCCTATAGTGATACACACACACTAACAGAGGTGTATATTTCGACACCTGGTAGGTCTCTGTTTACTTTCTCAAAGCCCCATATGGAGATAACTAATGACGTGTGTATATATATATATATATGTTATGTTTATTTAAATTTTACAAGACTTTTTCAACACATTTCAACATACAGCTATTTGATCTTCATTTCAACAATATTGATAGATAAAGGTGATATAATATAACAAATATCATGAAACATTTACATTGTGTAGTCCATTGTATAATTGAAATAAACATAAATGCAAATTTCGCATGTGGAAAAAGTAAGTACACCCCTACATTTATCACTACTTCAAATACCTAAAATTAGAATCAGGTGCACCAGCCCAGGTGCAAATGATTAGAACATCGTCGGAGAGGATCTTGGAGGAACCTGTCTCATTTAAACCTCAGACATTTAGTTTGGTTTGCTCGTTGTTGTTGAAGTGTGTGGCGTCACCATGCCAAGATCAAAAGAGCTCTCTGAGGCTTTAAGAAAGAAGGGTATAGAAGCCTACGAGACTGGGAAGGGATTTAAAAAGATCTCCAAACAATTTGAAATCAATCATTCGACTGTCCGGAAGATCATCTACAAGTGGAGAAGATTCCAAACAACTGCCAACTTGTTCAGGCCAGGCCGCCCCAGCAAGATCAGCCCGAGAGTAGACCGCAACATGCTGAAAGAAGTCTCTAAGAACCCCAGAATGCCATCACGCGACCTACAGGTAGCTCTTGCCACTGTTGATGTCAAAGTGCACGAGTCTACCATTAGAAAGAGGCTGCACAAATTTGATCTACATGGGAGGTGTGCCAGGAGGAAACCTTTGCTGGCCAGAAAGAACATCAGGGCAAGATCAAAGTTTGCCAATGAACATATAGGCAAAGACCAGCACTTCTGGAACAATGTGCTCTGGACAGATGAGTCAAAGGTAGAGCTATTTGGCCACAGTACCAGAAGACATGTTTGGCGAAAACCAAAGACAGCATTTGACCACAAGAACCTGATACCAACTGCAAAAGCATGGTGGTGGAAATATAATGGTTTGGGGCAGCTTTGCTGCATCAGGGCCTGGGCAGCTCACCATCATATAATCCACTAGGAATTCTTCATTGTACCAGAGGGTGCTTGAGGATAATGTGACGCCATCTGTCAGAAAGTTGAAGGTCAACCGAAGGTGGACCTTGCAACATGACGATGACCCTAAACATACCAGTAAATCCACCAAGGAATGGCTGAAAATAAAGAAATGGAGGGTTCTGGAATGGCCAAGTCAAAGCCCGGATCTAAATCCCATCACGATGGTGTGGGGGGATTTGATACGAGCTGTGCATGCAAGAAACCCCTCAAACAGGGCACAGCTGAAAGAATTCTGCATGGAAGAGTGGGCAAAAATTTCTCCCAGTCGATATCGGAGACTGGAAGACAGTTATAAGAAACGCCGACTTGAGTTTGTTTCTGCCAAAGGGGGCAATACCACCTATTAGAGCCAAGGGTGTACTTACTTTTTCCACATGCGAAATTTGCATTTATGTTTATTTAAATTATACAATGGACTACAAAATGTAAATGTTTCATGATATTTGTTATATTATATCGCCTTTATCTTTCAATATTGTTTAAATGAAGATCAAATAGCTGTATGTTGAAATATGTTGAAAAAGTCAAAACTTTACATGCGGTGTACTTACTTTTTCACGTGACTATATATATATATATATATATATATATATATATATATATATATATATATATATATATATATATATATATATATATATACATATATATATATATACATATATATATATATATATATATATATATATATATATATATATATATATATATATATATATATATATATATGTATATACGTATATATATATATATATATATGTATATACATATATATATATATGTATATATATATATATATATATATGTATATATATATATATATATATATATATATATATATATATATATATATATATATATATATATATACTGTATATATATATATATATATATATATATACTGTATATATATATATATATATATATATATATATATATATATATATACTGTATATATATATATATATATATATATATACATATATATACATATATGTATATATATATATATATGTATATATATATTGTTACGGATCTCGGTTTCAGCACTCCCCTTACCGAGGGGGGTTTAATCCCCTCGTCTTTTAAGCTGGCCGTCCGAGTCCTGGAACTATCTCGCCACTTCCGGTCAGCGCTGAATCGGGTAGTAGGCCAATTATTCCTATGACCTAAGTACCAGCACCTTCCGGTAAGTGAGGAAATGAGCCCCGCCCGAGCCGCGACTGTATTGGACACGCCGAGCGAAGCGAGCCACGACTCAGGCCGTTAACAAAAGACTAACCCGATTATAAAGCGTTTGGCCAAAATCGCGCCACAGGTACTCAATTGAAAGAAAAGACTAAAGCGATCGGGGAAGAATGAAACCAAAAGTAAGAAATAACAGGTATTTATTAATTATTTACACAACCAAAGAAACCGAAGAAGAAACGAAAGCAATTTACAGTGAAGAGGAAGAAGCAGATACACAGGGCAATTCTTAGCTATACAGGCTTAACTTACCCCCAGGACAATACAGACAGAATGAACACACTTACACAAATGGGAGAAATGGCAATGGTAAAGATGGCAGGAGGAGAAGAGTCCAGGCAGATGGTTCGGGAGGAAGGTCCGGGAAGGCGTCGAGGTCCACGCTCGCGGTTCACGCTCCGGGCTCGAGAAGCGACCTCGAGAACCGAAGAGAAGCGACGCTGCACCGATCCCCGCCGGCTCCCGCAATACAGACAGCCCAGCATGGACCGAGAGCTCGCGTCGGCTAAACGTCGGTCTAACCGCTATCCCGTTTAACATCGATGCCTGCTTTACATTCTCACACCACTCGTTCCGTTCGTTGCTCATACATCCCATGCACTTTGTCAATTCCACCACCGTACTCGCCCGTGCGTTCTCTTTCACTCCATACTCCAGTCTACTCATAACACTCACCACACACTCTCGCGCACATTCTTGCGCATCCATTCCACCATTCGCACACCCTGTTACACACCACTCCTCTCGCGCGCCTTCTTGAGCACACGTCATTCACACACTTCCTTAACACACCTCCTCGCGCACCGTCTTGCGCACTCTCCCTCGGTACGTACTCCGTACCACTCATGGGGGTGCACTCTTGCATCCACCCACTCACGCGCTCCGATGTGCCCTCCCGCAACCGCGCCACCACCAACTCAGGTGTGCCTCCTCGCACACGCTCAACCATTCCAAGTGTGCATTCTCGCACCTGCTCCACCACCAACTCACTCTCTGTGTCACTCTCCGTACACTCTTTCACACATACCCTCCGACGTGCATTCGCTCTCGCACCTGGTATCACTCCCATACTCTATCACACACTCACTCTCCGACGCACACTTTTTCCTCGAAAACGTGCCATTTTCTCTCACACAGCGCACCACGGACCTCCCACAAACGCCCGCGGTACGCTGGGATCCCAAGCGCGCGAAAATTCTTTTTGCGCCAAACATCCTCCTGCAAAACCTCTTAGCACCATATACCACCTTACTCACCTTTGGGATCCTGCTCTCCACGCGCACCTGCAAATCTTTATAAGGATTAGCAAGTACGGCATCAGGATGTGAATTCAGACTTTGTACAGTCTCCATTTCTCCCTTCTGCTGGTGCTTTTCTAATTCTGCCGTCTCTACAAGCCCAATTTCCACTATAATTAATTCGTTGATTTCTTTCTCTTCGACGACCGCTGGCTTTATTAAAATTTTCTCTTCTACCTCAGCGGTCGCCAGCTTTCCCATACCCCGGGTCGCGATTTATACCCCGGTCCAGTTACCTGTTCTTTGCTACACCTCACTCAACCCGCGCTTCTCAACCCGCTTTACCTCGTCGCGTACCCCCGCGACCACCTCGCTCAACCTGCGGTTAACCTCCCTCTCCAATTCCTTCTCCTCATACGTGGCTTGCCCCCTCGCCAACCCCTCATTAATTTATTTGGCTTGGCCAATTATGCCCCCCAGTTTGTCCCCTAATCTGCTTCGGAATTCCTCCAATTTGCTTCCTAACTTGTTTCCTACTCCTCCCAATTTTCTGTCTAATCCCTCACATTTGCTGTTTAAACCCTCCAATTTGCTATCTAACTTCCCAATTTGGTCACTGGTACCCCTTGCTTCGTCCCTCATTTCTCTCATTTCTGCCCTTGATTTGTCCCCCTCTATTTTCATGTCTTCACCCGTTTTGACCATAAAGGCCCTTATTTGCTCCATGAATAGGCCCCAGTCCGTCGGTGCCGCGGGCTCGGCCGCCGCGACCATATGCGAGGCGCCATTTTGTGCTCTTGCAACCTCGTGCGAGGCGCCGCCATCTCGTGCGCCTGAAACCCCCTCTACCACATTCTCATTGCTTTCCTCCTCTCCCTCTCCCAATTCCTCCCTGGGGTCCTGGGTTGCCTCTAACCCCTCTTCTACCTCCCCTACCGGCATCCGATCGCCTTGATCATCCATGGCACGATTTTAATTTGGATGTTAATAAAAATTTCGGCCGCTCCAAATTTTTGACCAAATTTTCCAAGGTGGATTGAAAATTTGGCTCGGGCTTCAATCCCACTCCCCGACACCAATTGTTACGGCCAATAGCACAAATGGTGTCCAAAATTTGGGCTAAATAAATTTAGTCCCAGGTTCCAGATCCCAACTCCTGACTACCATTTGTTACGGATCTCGGTTTCGGCACTCCCCTTACCGATGGGGGTTTAATCCCCTCGTCTTTTAAGCTGGCCGTCCGAGTCCTGGAACTATCTCGCCACTTCTGGTCAGCGCTGAATAGGGTAGTAGGCCAATTATAAGTTTATTCATATGACCTAAGTACCAGCGCCTTCCGGTAAGCGAGGAAATGAGCCCTGCCCGAGCCGCGACTGTAATTGGACACGCCGAGCGAAGCAAGCCTCGACTCAGGCCGTTAACAAAAGACTAACCTGATTATAAAGCGTTTGGCCAAAATCGCGCCACAGGTACTCAATTGAAAGAAAAGACTAAAGCGATCAGGGAAGAATGAAACCAAAAGTAAGAAATAACAGGTATTTATTAATTATTTACACAACCGAAGAAGAAACGAAAGCAATTCACAGTGAAGAGGAAGAAGCAGATACACAGGGCAATTCTTAACTATACAGGCTTAACTTATCCCCAGGACAATACAGACAGAACGAACACACTTACACGAATGGGAGAAATGGCAATGGTAAAGATGGCAGGAGGAGAAGAGTCCAGGCAGATGGTTCGGGAGGAAGGTCCGGGGCAGATGGTTCAGGCGTCGAGGTCCACGCTCGCGGTTCACGCTCCGGGCTCGAGGTGAAACCCGGCAAACAGCTTCGTGTCTCACCGACCGACAATAGGGCCTAGAGGGTCTCGGCCTATTGCCGCAATACGAGCACCCCCTCACGTCTCTCTCTTTCGGTTCGGCTGGATCACTCCTCTCCCTCTCGTGCCTTCTCACCAACTCTCGTACCTTGTTCGTCCCACTCACTCAACTCTCTTCGGACCCTCTCACTCCAACTCCCTCACTCAACTGCATAAGCAGTCCCTCGCAGTTGCTTTTATTACTCGAGGCCGTATCAAGCTGCGGGCTCCGATGGCACGCCTACCGGTCCGCTCCCCGCGGTGCTGGTTGGTGGTTAGGGTTTACCGACCACGCCCCTGGCGAGTTCATGACAGGGCCACGCCTCTTCCTCGCGTTCCGCCCCCTTTTTCCCGTCCTTGGCCTCGTGCGTAATGGAGTTCTGCCTGCTGGCAACGACGTACCACAATTTGGAGAGGGAGAGCAAATGGACGGAATGGGGCCTATCTTATTTGATTAATGCAACGTAGAGTCAAACTATTGGAAACACAGCCTTACCTGAAACACATAATAATGAAATAACTACGAAGAGGGCCTATGGTTCACTATGTGTTGTTCATGGACTAACTAGGGGACGACCTTTGATCTTAACAATGATATGGAGGTATTTACAAAGAGAATTATTTACAAAGGGTATATTTACAACAATTTACAAGTGCAGGGTTCTCAAACCCCCAACTATATATATATGTGTGTGTGTGTGTGTGTGTGTGTGTGTGTGTGTGTGTGTGTGTGTGTGTGTGTGTGTGTGTGTGTGTGTGTGTGTGTGTGTGTGTGTGTCACGCTACCAGATTCTTGTACCAGATGCGCTAAACATCTACTGCGTATAAACGCCGTTGAAAGGCGGCGCCACGTGTTTCACCGTTTTCACTTCCGGATTGATCGTTTATCAGCAATAAACCGCCGGAAATATACCTTTATTGAATTTTGAATTTGAATTCATGCAACTTCACCGTTTTTGCTTCTGGATTGATCGTTTATCAGCAATAAACCGCCGGAAATATACCTTTATTGAATTTTGAATTTGAATTCATGCAACTTCACCGTTTTCGCTTCTGGATTGATCGTTTATCAGCAATAAACCGCCGGAAATATACCTTTATTGAATTCATGAATTTTGAATTTTGAATGAATAAATAGAATTTTGCTTTGGACTCGACGGTCATTTTCTGCGATTCCGCGGCAACAGTCGCCTGGTGGCGCGCTAGTCGCTACATGTGTTTGTTTTGGATTTCCAGGAAGTTTGGGCCGGTGTTGACCTTGGTTGGGTACATTGTCGGGAAATTTATCGAATTTATGACTTCAGTTGACTATGGATCGCAAGGCTCAGTTTCTTCAGTGGTTTCTGCATCTGGACGTGACTGGCTTGATTTGATTCTACCCGCATCCAAATTGTATGTGGAAAATGACGTCGAGGACCTCGAGGAGACGGTGAAAACCTATTTTGATTATGCTGACACTGATCCCGAGAGTGAAACCGACTCCCTTGAGGTCGAGGCATTGGCAGAAGAGTCTGCGCCTGACGAAGATGAAGATGAAGCTGACGAGTGGTATGACCGGAGACCAGAGGATGTCAGTGAAACTTTGGTAGGCAATGGCAATGCAGTGCACTAGATTCACCCCAGTCGGCCCAGACCCAGTCTCCAGATCTCATCTCATCTACATTGTTGAGTGGTCAGGGCCTTAATATCTTATGCATAAATGAACACTAATGGAATGATTTTAATTCTCCAGATCATCTAAGTGGCAGATCTGACATATGATATGAATGTGGTTGTACTTATGCCCCCCATTAGGGGGCCTATGGTTATCTATAAAGGTAATCATAACATCATCATGTTGCAGATTCAGAAAGAATTCTTTGGGAAGACCGGCTGTGGCTGCTCCAAGATCTATGGTCAAGGTAACCCCTGCTCCCAGGTGATCAGGTTGGTCCCAGCCATCCAGTACAGGGAGCATTGTCGCGGGATGGAGAAGAAGGTCCTGGAGTCGGCTGTCAAGATGCAGCTGATGGCCCACCGTAGAGCTGGACCAGTAACTGATGGCAAGGGTCACAAGACAAAGTTAAGAGAACGACCCTACCAGGCATACTACTTCCAGAGTCATCAGATATGTAGGTATGTTTACCATGTTTACATGACCATTTTTGTGTGTACGTATCATTAAAAATAAAACAGACAAGTCAGGAGACGACGATGGTTCACGAGTGAGCGGTATTCAATGACAAAGGACGGACTATAACCGAAACAGGCCTGGACAGGCCAGGCCCAGAAATGTCAAAACGAAGGTTACTGACCTTCAAATGAGATAGAAAATGATGTATAATCAGTTATGAGGTTAGTTAGCTACACAATACCGAAAATTCGGTGAAAAATGAAATGGAAAAAAAAAATGAAAAAAAAAATGAAAAATCGAGCTCCGTGGTGCTAGACGTATGACATTGGCCTAACCAAATATCGAAACCACTGTCAGATTCCACCAAACCCCTCGGAGAAGATGTAGCTTGAACTCGATTACCCCCTAAAAAGACATCTTTTTCGGGCGTGGCCGAATACGCCCACTCTTGGCAGAACACAACTAGATCATGATATCAACCTCCCACCCAAGTTTCATCAAGACCGGATGATATCATCGGGTAGTTATGCTGCGGACAGACAGACACACAGACAGACACACAGACAGACAGACGCACACACAGACAGACAGACGCACACACAGACGGACACACACACATGACGAATATAGTGGTCACTTGATAACTCGTGAACCAAAAGTAATGTCGAGCAACTGGTAGGCCTACTATGATGATCAGTGCACTGTGCTATTGTATTTATCTTATCTGCATCAATGTGAAGATTATGATATCATACATGTACTGTACACGGAACATGTACTTACTCAATGACTATTACTTTACAGAAAGACATTCGCCTTTCTCCATGGTTTTCACGTGCAGACTTTGAAGACGATTTCCAAGTCCCTAGATGATGATGGTTTGGACGCTCGCACACATGGAAACACCAAGAGACTTCCCAAACATAACCTCTCTTAAAGGGTACCTCACACCAAAAAATGGTTTTTACGGACGCCCAGGACGTCCACGGATGTTCTTTCTACGGCAGCGTTGCGATTTTTTGAGCAAAATCGTGAACACCCGGGAGAGGATTTTGCTTGACCGTGACCGATTCACAGCGGTTTATTACGGTTTAGTACGGACTGCTACGGCTTCGTTGCGGATATACACGGCGGAGATACGGTGCCTCTACGTTTGCTTGCGGTTCCTTACGGTTCCCGGCCTAGAATATAAAAACGGGCCCCCCCCCCCCTCCGCTCTCCCCTCATTCTGCTGCTGATTTCCAAGGGGGCAAGACCTATCCAGGAGAGCCATGGACGGAGCACCCGCTGCCCAGAGAGTCCAAGGAGAGGGAGAATCCTTGCGGATGGTTAAGATGGCCTTACGGAGTCTTACGGTGGTGTTACGGCAGTTACGGCAGTTGCGGAAGCGTTGAGGAAGCGTTGCGGTCTAGATTTTCGTAGCACTGCCGTAATTGTCTTACGAGAGTTTTGGTCTGGACCAAAACTCTCGTAAGAAATTACGACCCCTCCCGGACGCTTAAGGATCCATACGAATGCTCCAGGAAGCGTTGAGGATGTCCCAGGTGCCACAAGGAATGCTCCCGGTTGTGCACGATTTTTTCGCCGCAACGCCGCCGTAAACGTCGTAACGACCCCGTAAGGCCGGTGTGAGGGGGGTTTTAGGTGAGATCACATATGAAACAAATATTATACTTCTGTATTTTACGCTAAAATACTGTGGTTGAGAATATAAATTATTTTCACATCTGTATACATAGTATAAAACTGGCTTTCAAGATCAAAAACATGATCTGCTCCAGCCACAATACTTGATGTCCCATGTCATGCATGACATATCGTCAGATCCTTCTAGTGTTTGAGTTTACCATTTACCATTACTGAGGTTAATTCAGTGATAATTGTCAATTGTAATAAACTAAAGATGTTTTAATTTGACTGCATTATAGTAGTTTATACTCATGTATATTTTCTTGCCAGTGGACACTGAGCGCATCAAGGCCTTCATCACTGGTTTTGCTGACCAGCACGCCATGCCCCTCCCTGGTCGCTTACCTAACTACAGGGACTTCACCGTGATGTTGCTTCCCTCGGACACCACGAAAGTTGGTGTACATGATCTGTACCAGGAGGCTGCAGAGGAGAGCGGGTTTGCTCCTGTTTCCTACAGCAAGTTCACCCAGCTGTGGGCTGACATCTGCCCTCACATCAACGTCATGAAACCATCAACTGACCTGTGCCCCCTGTGCCAGTAGAACATGACCCGTCTCAGCCGCTCCTCTAACCTGACTGAGGCGGAGAAGAGCCAGCGGCTTCAGGACTTCCAGCAGCACCTGGAGCATGCCAAGCTCCAGAGGGGTAATTACAAAGATCATAGCACCCGAGCTACTGCCACCTATGATGCCATGGATGCTGAACTGCAGAAACCTGGCCAGCCAGTGAATTCCAATGATGTCACTGCACTATAGCTTTGACTATCTCCAACAGGTTCACTTCCCCACTGATGCCCAGCAGGCCAGCCCTGTGTACTTCCTGACCCGCAGGAAGTGTGCCGTCTTCATTGTATCAAATGAGTCCAGTGGGCGATCCGTGTTTTACCTGATTGACGAAGGTGACAACTATGGCAAAGGTGCCAATGCAACCTGCAGCCTGTTCCATCACTACCTGGCTGAGCACGGTCTTGGTGAGAAGAACCTGGCTCTGCACTTCGACAACTGTGTGGGGCAGAACCTCAACAACACTGTGATGCAGTTCATGATGTGGAGGTGCATGACTGGACACCACACAACAATCTTGGTGTCCACCATGTTGGCAGGACACACCAAGTTCTGGTGTGACCTGGCCGGAGGCACCTTCAAGCGCAAGTGGCGCAGGTCAAAGGCCGCATCAATGGAGCAGATCGCGCAGGTTGTCAAGCAGTCTACACGGGGTGGGTACAACGTACCTCAGCTTCTACCAGATGGTCATCCGTTCTTCAACTGGGGCAAGTTCTTTGCCCCAGTCTTCCGCACGATCCCCAACATCACCCGGTACCACCACTTCCGGTTCAGCCCCCAGGAGCCTGGGGTCGTGTATCTTCGGGAGCTGGCTGATCAAGATGAGGTATCTTTCCAGATGCTGCGCCAGCCGGACACCAGGTTCCTGGAGGGTGAGCTGCCCGAGTCGACCATCAACAAAGGGATCCCGCTTGATCGGCAGTGGTACCTCTATGAAAAAGTGTGGCCATACTGCCTTCAGGAGACCGCTGACCTCGTCTGTCCCCTGCCAACGGAGCCAAAGCCTGCTGCTGCTGCACAGCAACCAGGGCCATCTGGTGACTCTGCTGCTGTTGGTGGCAAGCGTGCCATGCCAACCTGCTCTCACTGTAAGCCGGCCGGCCATCGCAGAAGCAACAGGGGTGTTGTGACCTGTCCACTACTTATATGACAATCTGATTCATTTTGTTGACTCATGACTGAAAATGATTGAGACAGTCATTATAGTTTGTGCAATTGATAAGACCTGTGCATGCTGCTCAGTGCTGTGCATCCAGTGTGCATGATATTTTATTCATACTAGACAAAGAATATCGTTTACTGAACAATGCTGTACTTGTATGTACTTTGTGAATTAGGTTCACAAGACAATGACTTGACCTTTGAATCACACTTCTGGCGGCCAACTTAATATCCCATGGGGTTTTCAAGTGTAAGTAGGATGATGCCACATGCATTTATTGTCCTTCATGGATAAGTCGAGCCTTGTGTACATACTTCTTGTAAATGGTGCGTCACCAAACATGTGTGTGAAAATTCTATACATGTAGGCCTACTCATCATTTTGCCTTGATATTTTGGCATGACAGCTTGGGCTAGCGTACAGATGGGGGGGGGGCGAGGATTTACAGTATTTGTGCACAGTTGCAATGCAGATTATGCTTGAAGATTCAATGCAGATTATGCTTGAAGATTCAATGCAGATTATGCTGCACATAATAAATACAGCAGTAGTAGAAGAAACATGAGCATGTTTGTTTCCCATAAATTCCAATTAAAATCAGTGCTGGTCACAACTTATTTGCTAGGAAAAAGTGAAAAATACAGAATATTGGCAAGGTGCCAAAAAAAATTGTCACTTGGCCAAATTTACTTTACTTGTCCAACATCATGCTTGAAAAAAAACCTTTAGAACCCTAGAAATTGATTCTGATTGTAAATTACTGGCTGGTATTTTTTGCGAAATTTTCTAGATTTCCTGGCATGAAAAGTTGAAAAACTTGACATTTTGGGTAACACATGAATATTTAAATTTTTGTTTTCATGCATTTGTAATTGCCCAATTTGACCAACCCTGCTATTTTATGGAGGTACAGGGTTGGTACTTTAATGCTGCAGGTAGAACTCGAAATCCATAATTTGAGCATCTGGTATAAGAATCTGGTAGCGTGACACATATATATATATATATATATATATATATATATATATATATATATATATATATATATATATATATATATATATATATATATATATATATATATATATTGTTGTGGATATGAGGATTGTGTTTTTTTTGTTTTTTATTGCTTTATTCTGGACCCTCCTGCCTCCAGTCTGTGTATAAAGGTCAAAGGGCGTTCCCGTAATTAATTCCATAAAACATACACGGACACCATATATCCCTGTTCAGTAGTTATATCCTTATTATGTGTATTAGTGTAAGGCTTTGTCTTCCATTAATTAATACTCCATTGCACCGAATCAATTAAGAATAGCTCCCCTTCAATAATTCCATTTCCCAGCCAAACTCTCCATCTCTGGGTAAAGCAGTTCACAAGCGTGGGGTGCGCGCCCTCTCATTTCGCTGCTATAGTGAATATGTGCTCCGTGCTCTGTTTGAACAGGAGGGGCGGGGTCGCCAGGGAGAGGCAAGCCCAGGGCGCGCCACGAAGGGCGGGGCTGTTCAGCCCCATGCCCAAATAAGGAGACAAGCCCGTGGGATTGCCATACAAGGTCACGAAACAGAGCACGGGGGGGAGGGCGGTACCGAAACCGACGATGGCGTGTCACACCCGCGCTGAAGGTATGAGAGAAGGGTGCGACGATCGCTGGGAGAAGATACACCAGAGATACGGCAGATGAGTCCAGGTGCGTAAGAGGGTTGGCAGTCCACCGGGAGAGAGTTGAGAGTTGCACCGGAGTTGCGTGAGAGATACGGAAAGCCTTTGGGTGGTTGTTGCGTGAGAGATACGAAAAGCCTTTGACAAAGAGCCGCTTCAACCAGCCGCGTGAAGCCCTGACGGGGCAGCAAGTGACCCTGCCGGTGTGCGGTGTACAGCCGAATACAAGGAGCTGCCGGCTCCTCGCTTCCCGCCCGGAGTGGACTTGCTCGCTGTGCCCTGTGATTCCACCTGCTCATCCCTCCAAACGATTCCTGCCCTTCCATCCTTTTGCGTACGTGAGTTTGTTTTGTTTGTTCTGTCCTGGGTAATAAGTTAAGCCTGTTTAGATAAGCTAGTATTTTCACTGTGTCTTTCTGGTCCGTCCCTCTTTCTGCTTTATTTTCTTATCTTTCCTTCTTCCTTGGTTTCTTTCAATCCTGTAAATAGTAATAAATAATAATCGTATTTCAAACCTTTTTGTCTCCTTCTTCTTCTTCACATCCGTGTCTCCTTTGTCTTCCCTATTGTCCTTCCCTATTGAATATCTGTGGCGTGATTTTGGCCAACGTTCAGGAATCGGGTTAGTCGGGGTAACTGTTCGGGCGCGGCGGCCATCTGCTCGGCAAACAACATCCTAGCCGCGTCCGTAACAATTGGTGCCAGGAGCGAGAACGGACCTTAAGCGCTTAGTGCGCTCAAATTACGAGTGGGCCGAAATTTGTTTTATAAAAACTTAAATTTGAAAATCGTGCCATGGACAATCAAGGCGATCGGATGCAGGTGGGGGCAATAGAAGAGGGGTTAGGGGTAACCCAGGACCGGAGGGAAGAAATGGTGGAGGAGAACAATGAGGAGGTGGTTGAGGAGGTATCAGGCGCACAAAATGGCGCCCTCGCGCACATGGTTGTTGCGGCACCAAATTTAGCCGCGCCTCTGGTCGCGGCAGCCGAGCCCGAGATGCCAATGAATTTGGACCTGTTTATGAAACAGATGATGGCCTTTATGGTAAAAACAGACGATAATTTCAAAGGGATGGAAAACAGGATAGGAGGCCAAATGAGGGACGAAGCGAGGGCTAATAGTGAGCGAATGAGGGACGAAGCGAGGGGTACCGGTGAACGGTTAGACAATAAATTTGCGGGGTTAGACAATAAATATGCGGGGTTAGACAATAAATTTGAAGGGTTAGACAACGGGATAAAAGAGGTAAAGAATGGGTTAGAGGGGTTAGAAAACAATATGGAAAACAAATTGCGGGAAATAGGGGAGCAATCGGCCCGGGAAATTAAACAAATGGGAGAGCAGATAGAGGAGGTGAAAATCGGGGTAGAAACCAAATTGGATGCCCAAAGGGATGAATTAGGACAGATGAGGGCGGCATCCACAAAAGAGATGGAGGAGATGAAGGAGGAAATACGACGAGGTGTGAGCGAGGAGGTCTCGGGGGGGGGGGGGGTACGCGAGTAGGTAAAGCGAGGTGAGAAGCGTATGTAGAAAGAGGTGAGGAATAATACGGCTAGGTTACAGGGGGGCATAGAGGGTCTGACGAGGGGAGTAGAACAGCTGACAGTGGGACAAAAGGAACTCGTGGACCAAGTGGAAAAGAACACTGCAATAATCGGGGGGTTAAAAGCGACACAAAAAGACATCAAGAATGAATTAATAGCGACACAGAAGGAATGTCAGATGGTACATGAGGGGTTGACGAAGAGGTTGGAAGAGGTGACAGAAGTAATGGAGACGAAGGACCGAGAGGTGAGGACGCACATAGAAACGGTTAAGGTGGCGTTAGAGGAAGAGATAGAGGGGGCGCACCGGGAAATGAAGGAGGTAAAGGAAAAATTAGAGGAGGTGGAAGAAGGGGTGATTTAAATTAAGAAGAGATGAAGGGAAGTTGAGAAAGAGATAAAGGAGGAAGTAATGGAATTGGTACAAGGTCTATGCTCGAATCATGATGGTGTGCTTGCTAACCAAATAAAGAGTTTGCAGGTGGCAGAGGAGGTGCGGAGACGAGGTGCCGAGGTGAGTGGCGATATACGTGGAAATGTATATGAAGTGAGGGGAGCTTCAGTCGGCTTGGGGGTTGATTTGGATCCGGGTGTTCGTGAGAGGCCGTTGGTGAAGTGTGCGACAGGTACGGAGTGCGAAGGAGGAGGTGTGCGAGAATGTCCGACTCTGGGGTGTGTGAGGAAAAAGTGCGCGCCGAGGAGTGAGTGTGCTGTCAAGAGTGAGTTGGTCGTAGCGCGTGTGCGGGGGGGGGGGGCACATGGAAGCGTGTCGTGGGGAGTGTTACAGGGGATGTAACGGAAGCATGCACGCCTGTGGTGAGTGTTACGGAGGGTGTAACGGGAGAGTGTGCGCGAGAAAGGTGTGTAACGGACGGGTGCATGAGGAAAGAGTGCGCTGTCAAGAGTAAGTGAGAATGCACACCTGTGGTGAGTGTTACGGAGGGTGTAACGGGAGAGTGTGCGCAAGAGGATGCGCGAGAAAGGTGTGTAACGGACGGGTGCATGAGGAAAGAGTGCGCTGTCAAAAGTAAGGGTGAGTGCGTGACCGAGTGTGGAGGTGAGAGTAGTGAGAGTGACACGGAGTGTGAGTTGGTTGTGGCAGGTGAGAGAGGATGTACACCTGGAATGGAAGGATGCACACCGGGAATGGTAGAGCGTGTGTGGGAATGCACACTGGAATTGGTAGTGAGGCATGTGGTTGGGTGTGCAAGTGAGAGCACACCTGTGGTTGTCACAGAGGAGGTGACCGAGGAGGGGGCGCGAAGAGGTGTGTTGGTGAGGTGTGCGAACGACGAGTGTGTGGTGGTCAGGTGTGTGACCAAGTCTGTAAGCGGATTGAGTGTACCTGGGTGTGTCAGGGAAGGTGCAATGACAAAGAGCATGGAGACGGCTGGATGTATGAGCAAGGAACGAGCTGCGGGGTGTAAGCATGCGGATGGAGCATCGACGGTAACCGGGTTAGCGGTTAGAGCGACGTATAGCTGAATCGGGCCCTCGGTGCGCGCCGGGCAGCTTTGCGTACCGCGGGGATCCGCGGCGGTTTCGAAAGAACCGCCGTGCGGGATCCACGCCGGGCCGCGCTTTGAACGGCCGCGTCCATGCTCCACTAGGCGGAGCGGGCAGCCCGAAAGGAAGGGTCGTCATGGCGACCCCTTTTTGTTGAGGCGTTCCGGCAGGTCGAGATCGGGCCATTGGACGGCTCCGTGCCGAGGTGGTGCGTGGGCTCTTGGCCCGGGTAAGCGTCCTTCCCTGCACCGAGTGCCGGACGCATCCAGCCGCTGGCACCAAGCAACCCGCATTCATTGCTCGTCTTTACGAAGCTGAGCTTTGGAAATGAATTGGCGCACCGAGAGGCTCTAGTGAGTAGACGTGTGACGAGGATAGTGTTTTGGCCCCGAAATTAGAAAAACAAAATTTGATGAGTGGCAAAGGATTGGCCGAGTGATTGGTAATGGTAGAGTGATTGGCAGATGATTGGCAAATTTTTAATTGGCTGGAAATTGGTGTGCAAAATTGGTAGTGGGAGATGCCTGATGTGGTGGGATGGCAACTTTGCCATCTCTCACAGCGGGGGCAAAGGAGCAATAGATTTATGGGGTTTGGCAGTGAAAACTAGCCCGGGAGGGTTAGGATATAGTGTGTAGGGACCTAGAAGATGACCTTAGGTAACGTTAAGATTAGGTAATGACAATGATACCTGTAGTGGGGACGCAGGTAGATTAGTGTGGATGATAATGACGTGGTATGTGCTTAGTTTAAAGGGAAGACGGGGAGCACTAAGTTAGCAGGGCAACAGGTAGATGAGATGATGCCGTGTGTGTGAGGACCGAAAGTGTATTGAGCAGGGTATGAGTAAATGATTGTGATTGTGAGTTGTATTGTGATTGCACAGGTGTGCAACAACAGGTGAATGGAGAACCGGTGTGTGGAATATATGGAGTATGGGAATGGATGGTCGTGGAGTGAGTATGATGGAAACTGTGGAGTGGAGTGGATGGTGCGGAGGTGTGAATGGGGGAAGAGTGGACCCCCATCACGAATACCCGGGGAGGGTAGTTTAAGTGTTAGGCAGAGGGTACAGGTAAATTGTGGTTGGATATTGGCATCTGTGGTGCGTGGTGGAAGAATGGTACTTGGATGGGTGCATTAGTGTCGTGCAAATGGCTGGGCGTGTAGCCTGTTAGTGTGTGTGTAGTTAAATGGGCACTCCACCACTGTGAGGATGTCGGCCAGGTGAGGCCGCAGGTGGGCTCTGGGAGCCGGTAGTTGTTGTGGATGGGGCCCGAGGATCCGGAGGACGGACCCGGGTAGCCCAGTGCCAGAGGGCACCGAGTGGGGTGACAGAGGCAGGAGGGGCCTTCCCCAGTTAGATAGGTTAGGGTGAGGAGCTAGGTAAGCTCGGGTGGCAACGACAGTGGTGGAGGTGTGCAGGTGGGTAGACCTGCTGGGAGAGCTACACGCCCCAGTCCTGAAATTGTGCAAGGGCACAGGGAGATGAATCGGGGGAGTGAGACCCCAAATTGATAAGCACCACAGTTTGGTCAATGGGAATTGGTTTTTAGAACCCATAGTGTAAGTTGGCCAGTGGATTGGCAGGGAAGACCCCGGGTAGTGTAAAGTGTGTTAATGTCATTTAGAAGGTAGTTAGGATGGAGATCTCCTCGCACCATCTACATCCACTCACCTGAGGTAATGATGGTACTCCACACCATGCCATGGTTGTTTTTATTATTTTTGATGCAAATGTTTGGAATGAGAGACGCATCATGACGTGGGTGTGACATTGTGCTGATGTTCCATCTCTTCCTCCTTATGAGGATTGATGATGAATTGGGTGATGGCAAATTTTGGTTAGAGGGATTGTGGAGACGAATTTGGTATAAGGGAAATATGGGGAAGACGTGACAGTAGTGACGAATTTGTAAATGTGTAGATTGTTGTAAATATGGGGTAAGGGCAAGGGTAGAGTAGGTGACAGGGGGGGTGACGTACAGTAGGGACGATCTTTTCTCCGCTCCGTCTCCATACGCACCTCGCCTTGCATTGCCTTTATTGAAGTGTACCCTTGTGACCTTACCCCTCGCTCATCTGTCTTTTCCCCCCTTTGTCTCCCACATGAGGACCTGTGCGCCACTGGGCGCCGAGGGGAGCGTGCGTGAGTCCGCCATTGGGCGCCCGAACCTCTCGCAACCACAGCTGTCTGCATCGATGCACCACCTTATGGACCACATGTCAGTGGCTGAGCACCACCTATGGACCCCATGGGTTGGGGCATGGCCCCTCTGCTGGAACCGGCCATGAAGGCCCGAGATCTTGCTGGCGGACCTTGGCCACAGGGCACCGATGCCCCACAGGTGAACCATACATAGTCAGCCCCCTGTGGGCCATAAATAAAAGAAATGGACACGTTTTGTGCAAGTTCTATGTCCAAATAGGCCACCAGCAAAGAAGGTGACAAAATCAGGAAAATAGCAATAGCCAGCAGAGGGAGCCGAAGAGGAAGCCCGGCACCAGGGTTTGTTGTTTTTATTTTTATTCATGAACAGTGATGACTGTGCACCGATTGGTGCTTGAGGGTGCTTTGGTGTATTTTTGGGTGCTTTCATGGTGCATCGATGCAGAGCAGACTGTCTCCCCCCCAAAAGAACAATCACAGGTCCTGGGTTGCGTATTGTAAATAAAAGTAGCGTCGTTGTAAATAATGCGCCCCCACCTTAAGTGTTATAGTTTGAAGACCATTCCGCAATTCGGTTAGCTGTGGGCGTGAATCTGTTAGGCAGGGTGCAATGGAGCAGCGGGACATATTTATTTATGTTTTAAAACTGTTGCACTCAGGGTCAGGTTAAATGTAGAGGGAACTACACCTATGTGCCACACTAAGGTAAAAGTTCATAGGCCGGGACGTGCCTAAGGGGAGGAGGGTGCAGTGTTGTGGATATGAGGATTGTGTTTTTTTTGTTTTTTATTGCTTTATTCTGGACCCTCCTGCCTCCAGTCTGTGTATAAAGGTCAAAGGGCGTTCCCGTAATTAATTCCATAAAACATACACGAAGGACACCATATATCCCTGTTCAGTAGTTATATCCTTATTATGTGTATTAGTGTAAGGCTTTGTCTTCCATTAATTAATACTCCATTGCACCGAATCAATTAAGAATAGCTCCCCTTCAATAATTCCATTTCCCAGCCAAACTCTCCATCTCTGGGTAAAGCAGTTCACAAGCGTGGGGTGCGCGCCCTCTCATTTCGCTGCTATAGTGAATATGTGCTCCGTGCTCTGTTTGAACAGGAGGGGCGGGGTCGCCAGGGAGAGGCAAGCCCAGGGCGCGCCACGAAGGGCGGGGCTGTTCAGCCCCATGCCCAAATAAGGAGACAAGCCCGTGGGATTGCCATACAAGGTCACGAAACAGAGCACGGGGGGGAGGGCGGTACCGAAACCGACAAGGGCGTGTCACACCCGCACTGAAGGTATGAGAGAAGGGTGCGACGATCGCTGGGAGAAGATACACCAGAGATACGGCAGATGAGTCCAGGTGCGTAAGAGGGTTGGCAGTCCACCGGGAGAGAGTTGAGAGTTGCACTGGAGTTGCGTGAGAGATACGGAAAGCCTTTGGGTGGTTGTTGCATGAAAGATACGAAAAGCCTTTGACAAAGAGCCGCTTCAACCAGCCCCGTTTCAACCAGCCGCGTGAAGCCCTGACGGGGCAGCGAGTGACCCTGCCGGTGTGCGGTGTAAAGCCAAATACAAGGAGCTTGCCGGCTCCTCGCTCCCCCCCCGGAGTGGACCTGCTCGCTGTGCCCTGTGATTCCACCTGCTCATCCCTCCAAACGATTCCTGCCCTTCCATCCTTTTGCGTACGTGAGTTTGTTTTGTTTGTTCTGTCCTGGGTAATAAGTTAAGCCTGTTTAGATAAGCTAGTATTTTCACTGTGTCTTTCTGGTCCGTCCCTCTTTCTGCTTTATTTTCTTATCTTTCCTTCTTCCTTGGTTTCTTTCAATCCTGTAAATAGTAATAAATAATAATCGTATTTCAAACCTTTTTGTCTCCTTCTTCTTCTTCACATCCGTGTCGCCTTTGTCTTTTCCCTATTGAATATCTGTGGCGCGATTTTGGCCAACGTTCAGGAATCGGGTTAGTCGGGGTAACTGTTCGGGCGCGGCGGCCATCCGCACGGCAAACAACATCCTAGCCGCGTCCGTAACAATATATATATATATATATATATATATATATATATATATATATATATATATATATATATATATATATATTGTTATGGACACGGCTTAAGATGTTGCTTGACCGAGCGGAATGGCCGCCGTGTTCGCACAGTTTACCCGATTACCCCCAACTCACCCGATTCCACTCGAACGTTGGCCAAATCGCGCTACGCTAAATCAATGATGGAAAGGACACAACGCTTGGGACAAATGAAACGACGCAAGGGGTACAGTTCTCAAAACCTCCGGAGGAGGATATAATTAGTGGGGGAGAAAAAGGGGTAGATTACAAGGTAATGAGGTAAAGACACAGAAGAGATAGGCACTTAGACACAATCTTATCTCTCCCAGACAGACCACAGACAAACGGAACAAGACTGACTTACACAGGGATTGATGGCAGGGAAGGACAGGCAGTCGATAGCACAAGGTGCACCTTGGCTCAGGGGCAGAATCAAGCACGGTCCAGTCCAGAGATGCGGGGAGGTGTCACAGCGCTCGGAGGTGGCGTCCTTCTCTCTCCAAGCTCAGGGCGCATCTGACGTCACCTCCCTCTTCCTGCGCATGCTCAGCGGGGAGTGACACGCCCTCGGCTCGTTGGCTCCGCCCCATATGGGATCAGTCCGCCGCTTCTATTGGGTGCGGGGGTTACCGGGCTCCGCCCTTGACGAGGAGCTGACAGCGAGCCCCTACTTGGTAACCCCGTCGAGCACATGTTCGATGGCGGCTAACCAAGCCGGAGTGAGGACGCGCACTCCCCGCGCCGCCGCCGTTGTTGTTGTTGTTGTTGTTGAACCGTGAGGAAGAGCTGCGGCGAGGTATTGGGAGGTCCTAAACTTCCTAACGGTGCCATACAATCACATTCTGGTGCAACGAAGAGTCAGAATCAATGGAAATGAGTCCTTAACTGACATAAACTAAGAATAACTAGCAAGATGTCCTATAGTTGTCTACGTGAGATGCGGTGGACCTGGATGCGACATTTAATGGGGGAAATAGGGGGAGGTCGGGTCTACAGAGTGTTGTTTACAGAAAATGGGACTAGGGAATGGGGGATTGGGGATAGTTGGGAAGTATTGAGGAAATAGGGGAATATTTACAAGCGGATATGGATGGATCCAAATCCCATATCCGCAACAATATATATATATATATATATATATATATATATATATATATATATATATATATATATATATATATATATGTATATGTATATATATATATATATATATATATATATATATATATATATATATATATATATACGTACATATATACATATACAGTACATATATATTGTCGCGCAACTCCAGTTAACACCAGAGTCGCGGGCAACAACCCAAACACGGATTCGGCTATATGTCGCGCGGGAGGAAGAAGGAAATTGGAGGCTGCGGCAAAAGCTTACCTTCAACGCACCGACGTAGCGCCGGTCCTGTAAGGGGTTAACTCAAGCGGGCACAGGTTTAACAGGGGATGCAAAATAATACAAGGGTTTATTACAAATAAAAGCAAGGACAGGAAAAAGCACGCGCCGGTAATAAAATATCCTAATCGGGACATCCCCACACACAGATTTCGGATACGAGACGAGGGAATATAAATTAATAAAAATAACACGTTCGTCCTGTAATTGGGAAAGGTAATGTCGTGTGCAGTCTTATCTGTCTGTCGTCTTGCATGTAACACGGCCCCGCTCGCGCCCCACCAGGCCCCGCTCCACGTTCCGATCATTTACACACGAGGTAGGCCCTGTTCCAAGCTCCGATCCTCTCGCCGCCCATGAGGTCCATGCACCAGGCACCATGCGTCCAACGCAGGCCAGCTAGCTCCACACAAGGTCGACCCTCAACTCGAGCACGAACACAGAACGACAAAGAACGGCAAAGGGGGGACGAGAGCGCGAGTCCACTGCACGCCAAGTGCCGCTTCGAGCCAAGTTCAAGCCAACAAAGCAAGTCTCACAATTCTCTCCCTGTCCGAACTCCACTGCTGGCCAATTCTTCTGCTTGCCAACTCACTCACCACTGCATCTCAAGACTCACTGCCAGATGCAACTCACTGAACCAACTCCCGCGCAACTGCTCTGCACCAACTGCCACGCAACTCACTCCACGAAAGGCTCACGAAAATCCTGCCGCCCCTCGTATCACTCCGCGGCAGTGACGTCAGCCTTAACGCGCCACCCAATCAGTGGCCTTCACCGAATCACAGGCCTGTGGTTTGGTCATAGCACCTGGCACTCGATCTGGTTAGGCCCGTCGGAGGTGTAAATGGCGGCGACTATGCAGCGGCGGTGTCCCGGCCTGGTTTCCTCTTGCTGGCTCTCTTTCACAGTCATGTCGGGGAAGGGTGTTATTTAGTGTTGCACTGAGGGCCTATCTGTGGTGTCTAACTGGTGTGCATTGCGAAAGTGACGAAGGTTTGGCTGACCAGGTGAGACATACAAGGGCGCTACTCTTTAATCCCTAACTCTATTTAACACACGAACCTCCTGGTAGGTTCACAAGTATACATCTTACCGACAAAATGCCTACACATACTAACTTAAAGGTACATAGTGGGTTCTAGCTATCGTGACATCTCGAAGCATGTTACCTATTCAGATCCAGCTGCTCTACATATTGCTCTACCCCACCAGACATAACAATATATACATATACATACATACACTACCGGTCAAAAGTTTTAGAACACCTCAATTTTTCCAGTTTTTATTGAAATTTACACAGCTTAATGTCCCTTTAATGTTAGGGATCTTTGTTCCTTTCACATTTCTTTCTACTTTTTCATGTTCTCTTTATTCATTCTATTTCGTTCCTCTTCTTTATTTCTCTCTTTATTTATCTCTCTGTCTTCGGAGAAGTGAATTCTTCCAGAGATTTATTTTTTCTGGAAGGTTCACATGGCTGCGCTTGGATGGGTTTAAGGGTAGAGGAGTAGCGGCTGAAACCAAAATCCTATCCAGGTTCCTCCTGATGACTCCATCTTTGCTCTTTAACTTTTTTTTCTTTTTTTTTGGTTCCTTCTGTTGACTCCAATGCAGTATTTGGTTTTCTGTTTCATTACAAACTAAGTGTACATCACTTTGCTGTAAATGTGCACATGCGGCATGCTACAAACATATTTTACATTATTGGAGGCAATCAATATCAATATCCAGTCTTTCTTTAGTCCTGTACCGAAGCCAAATTGACTTTTAATCCTCCTTCTGTTGCGTGGTCGATGCATCAAAGCAGAAAGAAGTTCTGAACACATTACTGTGGTACACACAGAGTGAGGTATGTGTAGTTTGGCACGATGAAGACGGTACGAGTGTTTCTCGACTGTTGAAAGTGCAGATCTGTGATTTATTGCAAACTAGTATTGCCCGTAGAAATGACGGGTTGGAATCGTTTATTCGACGGCACAGCCTCAGGAGCGTGCCTGAATCCATCACCAGTAGGGCTATGGCCTGAACTGATTGCACTGGGCACAGTGTGGCAAGGAGGGGCATAAAGCTTGAGGAGGTCTGAGTCTGGAGCTCGAGGAGGAGAAGAACACGGGTCTGAGTTGATCTGGGTGGGATTAGCGCACCAGATGTACCTAAGGAAGTGGTACTGTGGAGCCCGAAGGTGTATGGCATTGAGCTTGAGGGGACGCAGAGCATCGTCATTCCACAAAGTGAACGTCCCGCTTGTGTGCCTGGACCTGGTGCTGCCAGCATGCCCAAGCCTTGCGTTAACCGCCCAAATAACCGTTAACTGGTGTCGCCTCCCCCCTCCTCCTCAAAGCTACCTCCTCCCCACTTCCTCTCCCGTCCATCAGATACCTCCACCTCCTCCAACCTTCGAATTTGCTCTGCCCCCCCCCCCTCAAACAACACCTCATTGTCCCTCTTCCCATCACCATCAAACCTTTTGTCCTCATCCTTCCCTTTCTCCTAACCCTTCTGCAATCTCTGACACACTATCAACAGCTCTCCCTACCTCCACCTTTCCTCCCTCATCTTACCCTACCCCTCCCCTGTCCTGTACCCGATGCTCCCCCTCCCCCTCCCTCTCCGTTAACGGTAACACACATTAACCGCCCAAATTATACAGACGGGAAATAGTCAATGAAAGTTACTGTTTATAGAAGAAAATGCCTGTAACATAAAGGCCATTTATTGAGTCTCCCTCCCCTTACAAAAATGTCCTGTGGTATTCCTGTGGTATTGCCAATTACCACACGAATTATCACAAGATTTTGAAAAAGGTCTCGGTATGACAGGAATACCACACGATTTCCTGTGGTAAATTACTACAGGAAACTAATTTCCTGTGGTATTGCTAATTACCACATGAAGTACCACAAGATTTTGAAACAGATGTCGGTATGACAGGAATACCACACAAGTGCCTGTGGTAAATTACTACAGGAAACGAATGTCCTGCGGCATTCTTAATTACCACAAGATTCTGAAACACTTCTCCCGTATGATGGAATACCACACAATTTACTGTGGTAAATTACCACAGCAGTTAATATTGTGTGGTATTTCTGTGGTACCTTTTTAAAAGAATTACTTCAATATTTAGACAATCTCTTTTTGTACCACAGCAAACTGCATGGTTCTTGGAAGTCACCACAGCCCGATAGGTGCGGAAGTCAGTTTGACAGGAACATTTCACAGCTTCTTGTGATCAAACATGTTTATAACTTATGTATAACTTATTTCAATAGTTTATTTCAATAGTTATAATTGCATTTAGATATTAAAAAATACATTTGATGAGCCCATCTTCATGTTAATGTCACAGCCCCAAGTGAAATAATCACACTTAAAGGAACACATGTATCACAGGTAATTCCAACGATATATTTAATTGAAATTGCACAGGTATGCATATTTAAAACAAGTACAAAAAGTTTTAATTAAAACAAAAGCCGCGTCGATGTTACACAATGCCTAGATGCAGCTGTGCCTATAACGTCGATGTTATAGGCACAGGACATTCCTATTGATTCGATTACTTGATGTTATTTTTGTGCAAAGTGAAAATATATCTCGGCAATTTCCCGTGTGTGGCGACGAATTTTTAATATATCTCGGCATTTTCCCGTCTGTTATTTCAGGCGGTGTATGACTGACCATGCCGTGATTGTAAAAAAATATATCTCAGCAATTTCTCGTGTGTAGCGACACGTGAACGAAGCTATGCTCCTCTCTCCACATTATTGTGACGACGTATAAATTAAATATTTCATCGTGACGATTGTCATCAAATGGACGAATTTTTAATATATCTCGGCATTTTCCCGTCTGTTATTTCGGGCGGTGTATGACTGACCATGCCGCGATTTAAACAAAATATATATATCTCGGCATTTTCCCGTCTCTTATTTCGGGCGGTGTATGACTGACCATGCCGCGATTTAAAATATATATATCTCAATGGACTTGAAGTTACAGGCCTTTGAGAATTCATTTCGTTCTATAAAGGGCAACTTTCATCGGATTTTCTTCCCGTTTTTTTTCAACCGAGTCTAAAACTATGTTAGCGACTGCGAAAAATGAAATGATATATCGAATTTGATTTGAAATAAAACTGTGTGAGAGAGGAAGACACCACGGGCCTACAAAACAGGCCTCAAAGCTATGCGAGTTAATAAAATGGTGGATATTTGTTTATATGAAGGCTCTCCCAGAATGGGTGGAGCTATGGTTCCCAGAATGGGTGGAGCTTTGAGGTTTTGGCTTCTCTGCAAGAACAAGAAGAAGAAGAAGAAGAAGAACAACAGCAGAGGGCACTCTATGAGCAGCGTCTGCGACGCGGCTAAAAAATACTGGTTTCAAAATGTCTCTCACCATCATAACAGTTAAAGCAACACAAAATTTGACCAGTAAGAAAAACAAACCAACATGATCAGCATGAATTGCATGTAATTAACATCTTGAACATATAAACAGAAAACGCATTGTTTAATATGCAATGTTTTCTGAAAATTTATTTCCTATAAGGAATATTAAAATGTAATATCTTTTCAAATATGCCTGTAAAATAATGTTGATGGATAATTACTAACGTTGGAACAAACTAGCATTAAAACCAAATACCTGAATCATTAATGTATTTCAAGTAACAAGCATTAAATGTCAATGTAATTTTGTACACATGTATTTGCTGAAATTGGAGCTTGAAGAAAAATGTATCGAACACCAATAAACTAGTCAGATTCCACAGTATTGGCAAGAGGAATAACAAACATTTGTCTTCCTTGAGAAACCACAACACATTTGCGTTCCAACTCATCTGCTGAAATGGCTTTAGTTCCGACAAGTGGAATCACTTCATTCATTAAACCAGCTGAACTGACATCTATTTGATTATCTTGAAAAACATAGCTGTTGTGCTTACTAAGCGATAAATACAAAATTAAAAGAGATCTTTGACAAATACAACAAGCGTTACGCCTAGGTCCCCCGCCGTGGAAGTAATGCGAGTTGACAAAGTGGAAGACGCAAGGCGGCCATCTTGGATTTTGACGTGGCGACCCAATTTTTAATAGCGTTCTCCCTTATGCGTAGATACACCCACACACCAGATTAGAAGTTAGTAGTTCGTTTATTTTTCAAGATATTTCGCTCACAAGGTTCAGACATATATATGGTGGCGGCCATCTTGGATTTTGACGTGGCGACCCAATTTGTTTCAATAGCGTTCTTCCTTAGGCCTAGATACACCCACACACCAGATTAGAAGTTCGTACTTCGCTTATTTTTCAAGATATTCCGCTCACAAGGTTCAGACATACATGGCGGTGGCCATCTTGGATTTGGACATGGCGACACAATTTTAAATAGAGTTCTTCCTTGTGCCTAGGTACACCCACACACCACATTAGAAGTTGGTACTTCGCTTATTTTTCAAGATATTCCGCTCACAAGGTTCAGACATACATGGTGTCAGACATACATGGCGGCGGCCATCTTGGATTTTGACGTGGGTTGCACCCACACACCAAATTCGAATGCGGTCCTTCGCTTACGCATGCATGCACACCCGCACGCACGCACGGACGGACACACGGACGGAGGGGAAAACCATAGTCCCCCTTTTGCTCCGTGGTGCGAGGTGGACAACAAGCATGAATAGGACAATTGCAATCACTCTTCAAAACAATCATGTTCTTAATGATACCTAAATTACCGTCTTTGAATTGTACAACATAGTCAATCCTACGAGTTGAACGTGTGTAAGACTCGCAACAATACGTACACTGTCCAATTAGCACACGTTCATGAAAGTGACCTGTTCTACAATGGATACGGTGGCCAAAGAGTTGCCCTAAAGCTGCTCTCATTCGCATGGGATTTTCTTGCTCCACACCACGTCCAAAGAAGGCAAAGTTTCCCAATTTTGTAGCACTTTTTGGTAAAACGCTGCGACAGTGCCACAATCGTTTGACATAATCTTTCACAGAAGAGGGAGCATGCTGCATTTCTTGAAGAAATTTCGGAATACTTCTCCAAAGCAAGAAAGAAGAATAAATTTGCTCAGGGACAAAGTGTGTACCATGAGCGAATTTTAGCAACTTTCCGTTTCAAATGAAAAGGCAGATGCTGCCCAAAGTGGTCCCCAGTCAGATACAGATGCAGCTAAATGAGTCAATAAATGAACATTGAAAGATATGTGCTCTGCACCATAAAGTGTTTCCATAACAATGACAAATTTCTTCAGCGCCAATTCAGACTTGTCAATCATATTTCTGGTGACTTTTGATTGTAGGAGTGAGTGCAGAGCAAAAACAAGGAGTCACCAATGCTTATAGTGTGGATTTGGCAACAAGCCAAAAAGAACAAATGGTGAATAATACAACAAAAATGACTTCCACTCTGTAGCCTTCCAATAACTCGGTGTTGTAATAGATCGTGGTGCACGCCTCACCTCTCTGGGAGGCTTCATGTTCAGTAATCTATTAATCTAATGCATCAGTGCATGGACCAAGGTACCACTCCTTTTGATGATAGCTGGAATCTAACCAAAGTTTCATAAACTGACGAACAACACCCAATAACACACAATGCATGTCGTCTGGCACAAATCCTCGAACAATATTGAACATGGGTAGGAAGAGTAACATACAAGGACCTTTCACCCTATTGACTGGATTCCCTGGTGTGGCTGTAATGGCATCATCTTCCCATTTCTCTTGCGTGCGGACCTCAGGTTCAGGATCAGTGAACGGATAAGCACGAACTCTTCCTCCACCCTTTTCAACACTTCTACCAGGATGTAAACACCAGTCGCAACCATACTGCCCATTGAATTGCATACAATTTCGTATACATGGTCGGGCTACAGAATCACATGCACCTGTAAGGAATGCAACTCGAGAATGAGTAACTTCTCTAGTTACAGAATTTGTCCATGCAAACCCTTCAACGGCTAGCTTCTGAGCCTCCTCCACAATAGGAGTAAATAGAGTATTCATTTCTGGGTTTTTTGGACCAAACCAAAGAGCATTGAAAAGCACATGTTTTTTCCGCATTACTGGGGGGAGCTCATTAATAGTTACCTGCAGTGGCCAAATTGAAAACCCAGAAGACTTAAAAACAGGCACCCCAGCACAATTCCAAAGCAAGGTCAAATCGTGTGACCCCAGATTACCTTCTCTTATAATTCTTTTCATTTCGTTGCCATCAAAAATGTCTTGCAATACATCAGTGTTTTTTCTTTGAGTTTTATCAATGAGATCCTTAGAAATATCTCCATTCTCCAAAAGATCCCGTAGTTGAGCTTCGAGGGGGATATATAAAAGAAATTTTCCATTCTTTCTGTTGGCATTTGCTCGATATTCTGCCTGGCATTTTGTATCAGGGCAGCTCTGCAGGTGTTCATTACCACCAATGTATGCATTACAAGTTTGACAACAATAGTGAAATTCTGTCTTTCTCTTCATGTCAGAAAATGATCTGTTGAATAGAAATTTTGTAGCTGGTGTTACGTGCTCCTCCCCGATCCCTGGTCACAGTGTACCTCCGAGCCCCGAGAGGAGTCACGGCAGAAAAATGTGTTATTCTGTGTGTCAAAGATCAATGGAGAAGCCACCCCAATTGTTACTCACAAACAAATATTGTATTGAGATCATACAAGAATAACGGTACAACAACAATAGTATTCAAAAGTACAATCAATATGTCCTATGATGGTACCATCAGTTTTGCAATATATAACTCACTGTGCTCCAGGTGGGTGTAACAAGAACCTTCCCCAATGTCTCTTATTCCCGGCTCCAAGACAAAGTTGATTCGCTCCAGCGATCGCTAGAACGATGTCCAAACGACCAGAATCCCGTGCAGATGGCCAGGGCAGTCACACAGCCGAAGCTGTACAAAGGCGCCCTCAATGCGACTGGGAAATCCAACGGCGCCCTCCAGGCGACCGAGAGATCACACCCTCGGGTATGGACGAATTAGCCTTCAAAAATCCACGTCACACACACGCCCCAGATCGACGTCTGAATGCGGTGGAGATGGTTGAAAAGAAACGAAACCGCGAGCGAAGCACAAATCCTGCGCGAGTCAAAATGGCCGACGACCCGGTCTCGTGGCGCACGGCACGGCGATGATTCTCTCCTGAATCGATCGCAAAACCTGACATGCAGGTTGACCGGTCACAGCAATGACAACTCCGTCGTAGGAATTCCTCTCCCGGAAACCTGAAAGTTCGCTAGTGACTCTGGCTCGCCAACGTTCGCTTCAGAACTCGGAGCAACTCGGCTTTCTTGTCCGACTCATTCGCTCCCCCTTGTTTCTCTCCTCCTCTTCTTCTTTGTCTTCCGGTTCCCGATCCGGTTTCCTGTTTCATTTAACATTAACATTTTTACCTTGTGACAATAATAATGGCTATCTCCCTCAAACAATAATAATAATACTACATAGAACCAGAAATGTTTCAAGGGGATGAAAACCACAACAACGGAAGTGACGAATCCGTAACACTGGTGCTACCCCTGGCATGAGCTCCTTTAACAAAGTAAGTAAATCTTGTAGCGCTTCACCAGTTAGGTTGTGCTGCATTAGGTATGTCATTAATCATTATCATCAGTATGGCTTGCTGTTGGTTGATGTTGGCACCTGGAAACAGAGGCACTTCTTCCACTGGGTTGTTGTCCTGTAAATACAACAAATATATCTTATATAACAAGCAAATTCAGCAAATTCATTACTGCCTTAATGTTTGTCACTCCCGGATCATCTATTTCATGAAATATTCATGGATAGGCAAGCGGTTTTGTGCATCGGATTTGTGTTCTGATGGCTGAGTTTTCAGAATGTCGATTTGAATCCTATTGGCGACCATGGTGCTTGTGTCCTTGAGCAAGACACGTTACCATAATTGCTTCTCTCCACCCCAGGAGTAAATAGATACCTGTGAGGGCAGAGTTATTAGCCCTATTTACGCCGAAATGGCAGCAATTGAGTTGCATATTCCCCAGGGAGATGAGATGGTTTCAGGAATGATTTATGCGCCGAATGACCAGCAGAGGATAATGTGAGCATCAGTTTAGTGGATATGTGCACTATGTATAAGTCCATGTTATGACATGATTATTATAAATATTCAGTCAGTAAGCATTTTATATTTATGGTAGAAGAACATATAACTGCACAATCAATGAAAGCCAAAACAGTCAGTCCCATAACCAATACCACGAACTCCCCCAATAGTATGATCATAAGACATCTTGACCCTCGTGACAAGACACCAACAACTTGACCCAAACAAATGAGACAAATCGACCCATGGAACAACTAGACTTCCCTTTTTATGCAGTCAAGCTGGTATACTGTACCTCATTATTTGAGTCCGACTCTCCACTTGATGTAAAATCATCACTCAAGTCCGAGTTCTCGCTGGATGAGGAAACATTATCATGCACGTCATCTTCATGTTGTGGATCACTTACAGCAGCCTGATCACCATCATCATTGTCCTCTGATTCTGAATCCCCTCTCTGTAAAATAAACACATTCCTCTTTTATTTTCAGGGAAATTAGTCACGGAGTTAATCTAAAAACTGATATTATACAAATAATGCACATCAGTGAGGGCGTTAGTAAGAATTATCCACACAAGGTAACTTTGGAACGGTCTGAAACACATGAGGCGATAGCCGAGTGTGTTTTGGACTTCCAAAGTTACCGGATGTGGATAATTCTTACTAACACCCGAACGTATGATGTGCATTATTGTCCCCCGTCGCACCGCGGAGCGAAAGGGGGACTATGGTTTTCCCCTCCGTCTGTGCGTGCGTACGTGCATGCGTGCATAAGTGAAGGACCGCATTCAAATTTGGTGTGTGGGTGCAACCCACGTCAAAATCCAAGATGGCCGCCGCCATGTATGTCTGATGCCATGTATGTCTCTTTTTTTTTTTTTTTTTTTTTGGGGATACTGAATCAAGGCTCGTGAAAGAGCTGACATTTACTTCACAAACAAATCAACCAGACAAACAAAATATATAAAAAGAGGGAGCGGAAGACAAGAGAAGGGGAGGCACACAAACACTTGAGAGCACACAACATTTAAGAGCAGGGAGATGTGTGGGAGGGAGAGGGCTTGGGGGGAGGAGGCGTGGGAAGGGGGGGGGGGGTGGGAGAAGTATAAAACACAAGGACACCAAGGACTTCCAGGACAGAAGTTGGTATTTCAAAAATGTGGAATTGGGGTGAAATTAGCGGGGATAGAAAAGATCAAGGTTTTGGATGGGGGAAGATAAGAGATGGTGGTGAACAGCTGTTTTAAAGACCTGGAGGGTGGAGTGGGATTGAAGAGAGTGAGGGAGTTTGTTCCAGAGGCGAGAGAAAAGAGGAATGAAGGAGTGAAGGTGAGCAGAGAGTCTTGATTTTGGCAGTTTAACCATAAGAGGGTTGCAGGCAGATCTTGTGCGACCTGTAGGAATATTTACGGGACAGAGCCCAGAGAGAGCTGGGGGGGGCAAGGCCAGAGAGGAGTCGGTAGAAGATGGAAAGACCACCAACCTGCCTGCGGTGAGTGAGTGAGAGGCCCTTGGAGTTAGCTTCATCGCGGGAGATTCCAATGATTCTGAATGCTTTGGTTTCAACAGCGTGAAGACGAGCTAGGTGTGAGGCAGGAGGACCAGCCCAGAGGGGAGAGCAGTATTCCATTGAGCTGCGGATGAAAGCCTTGTATGTGGTGAGGAGCTCAGGTGTGCCAAGGAAGGACCTCGCACGATGGAGGATGCCCAGTCGGTGACTGGCTTTGGAGGCCAGATTTGAAATGTGGTTTTCCCAGGAAAGATCATGGCAGATAGTGAGACCCAAAAGCTTGAGTGACAGAACTTCTTGGAGAGGGTTATTCAGAAAGTAGATGGGAGGGTTGTCCAGTCGGTCTTTTCTGAGAGACATCGTAAGAGTGTGAGATTTGTCAGGATTGAAAGACATGTTCCACTTGTTTGCCCAGTCTGTGATTTTGTCCAGGTCTGCAGAGAGTGAGGAGGCTGCAGACTGCCGATCTGAGGGATGAAGAATGGAGCGACAGAGAGTGGAGTCATCAGCAAAGAGAAAGAGAGGATTTTCAAGAGAGTCAGAGAGATCATTGATGAAGACCAGAAAAAGCACAGGGCCCAGAACACTGCCTTGGGGAACTCCAGCCTGAACAGGAAGAGGAGATGAGAGAAACCCATTCAGGGCCACACGTTGGCTACGACTAGAGAGGAAGTCTGCCAGCCATGCGTGGAGATTTCCATGGATACCAACAGAGGAGAGTTTGGTGAGCAGAGCGGGGTGCCAGACCATATCGAAGGCACGTGATATGTCAAGGGAGACAGCTCTAATTTCCTGTTTGGCATTGAGGACCTCCATCCATTGTTGAGAAAGCAGAAGCAGCATGTCCAGAGTAGAGTGACCAGGTCTGAAACCAAATTGATGATCAGAGATCAAGCCATTGGAGAAGGGGAAAGATTTCATATCTGAAGCAATGATGGATTCAATGACTGCTGATAATTGGGAGAAGGCTGATTGGTCTGTAGTTGCTGGGATCTGTTTTTGCACCTTTTTGTGCAAAGCGGTGATGTTGGCAGATTTCCAAGCAGATGGCAGATGACCTTGAGCAAAAGAGAGGGTGAAGAGAACAGAGAGAGGGAGTTAAAGAGCGGAAGAACAAGATTTTAGGACCCGTGGGCTGATGCCGTCAGGTCCAGTTGCAGAATCAGAGTCGAGGGTTGACAGAAACTTTTCCACCTTGTCAGGTAGGCCATGGGCTACCTAGACCCCTGGTGCACCCCCCCTCACCCCCCCCCCCCCCCCCCCCCACCAACCTACCACCCAAGGTTTTTTTTAAGCCTTGGGGTGTCCTGAACACGAAATTGAATGTTAACAGTGAAAATATAGGGACAAACTTTCCTGCGTCAAACACCATGGTGACTATCCGTTAACACCTGTTAACCTTCACACAAAATTTTTCCAATTTTTGAAAAATTTGGTAATGTTGGAGAAATTTCCAAATTTCCGAATTCTGGGAATGTTAGGGAATTCTTTACCGGACGAAATTTAGGGAATTTAATCCACAGTACAAGATTTATGGAATTTAATCAGCAAAGCCGAGCCCCCAATACAACATATGGAATTTAAGGCCGCCAACGCGATTCATGGAATTCATGTTTTCTCCATCACTCTTTACGATTATTCGCCATACAGTTTTTCTTTTCAGTTATATCTGCTGTTGTACATGTGAAAATATAGTTAAGTTCTACCCAGGCAATTCTGAAAGGACTTCGTCACAGGTTAGTTAAGTTTTTACTAATACATGTCGTGTGACATGGCTATGAAAATTCACAACAATTGTAGTTAAGTTTCAATTTCCAGTGTACCATTCAACCACGTGAATATATACGTCTCCTGATTCTCTTACCTTGGTTTTACACATAAATACTAAATATTACACATATATTTGATTGTCTTCTGTTTCTAAATATGACTTTAAACGTGTCTTTTCAGGTCCAGTGCGAATGCACCAAATGGCGCAGCCTGATCATGTCTGATCCTACTGACCCCTCCACGCCGATGGAGACTGGTCCACCTCCCCAGAAAAAAACACGACACGATAGTGGTTCTACAAGTAATGAAGAAACACAGACACAGAAACATATACCCGAATGCATTGTCCATGTTCCAGGATTAAAGTATGGACCCCTTCAGCTTCTTTCGAGCACCAGTACCGCCGAGAACAAATTGTCGAAGTTGCAGGACATCAGACAAAGACGGCTTTCCCAACCAGTGGATTCTACACACAGGATGAAAGGATCATGTGATCTAATACCCAGTACCCTGTCAGACCATCATGGTTATCACCGACAATGTTACCAACGCTTCACTATGAATCTGGATCGCCTGCAACTATCTGAACCATCTGACCCACTTGAAACAGGTACTGCCCCCAGAACAAGTCGGTCGGCCGAAGGTGATCGCGTCCTCTTCAACCCCGACTGTTTATTTTGTAAGTCTGAAGGGAGGAAGAAGATCAAATCAAGTGGATCGTGGACATCAGAAGGTTTGTCAATGTTTGAATTTGACGGAGGGAAAAATGTTGTCGCGTCAGCTGAGGAGCGAAGTGATGAGAGCTTGCTACGTCGGATCAGAGGGCATGACCTGTTCGCATGCGAGGCCAAATATCACAAGTCCTGTCGGGCCAAATATGTACAGAAGCCGCAAAAGTGGAGAAGCACTGACGATGAACAGCGGAAGAGGCAAGCCGACATGGAGAAGGCACACGGAGAAGCATTCAAGGCTGTCTGTAGCATACTGGACACAGATGTCCTCGAAAAGAAACAAATTCTGAAACTAACGGATTTACGCAACATTTACATATCATCCCTGCAGGATTCGCAATACCCTAATCCAGAATACAGGAGCGAAAACCTGAAAATAAAGCTGCAGACGCATGATCAATACAAGGACAAACTATCATTCTGTAACATGGGCTGCTACAAATCATTCATAGTGTACAGCTCCACTATCGACACGGATACAGCTGTGAAGCATGCCTACGAGCTTGGATCCGCTGATCCAAGCTCGTAGCACTGACGATGAACAGCGGAAGAGGCAAGCCGACATGGAGAAGGCACACGGAGTTGTGTGAAGGTTAACAGGTGTTAACGGATAGTCACCATGGTGTTTGACGCAGGAAAGTTCGTCCCTATATTTTCACTGTTAACATTCAATTTCGTGTTCAGGACACCCCAAGGCTTAAAAAAAACCTTGGGTGGTAGGTTGGTGGGGGGTGCACCAGGGGTCTAGGTAGCCCATGGCCTAAGGAGGAAAGGACACAGAGTCTGAACAGTCTGAACCTTGTGAGCGGAATATCTTGAAAAATAAGCGAAGTACCAACTTCTAATCTGGTGTGTGGGTGTATCTCGGCATAAGGAAGAACGCTATTGAAAATTGGGTCGCCACGTCAAAATCAAAGATGGCCACCGCCATGTATGTCTGATGCCATGTATGTCTGAACCTTGTGAGCGGAATATCTTGAAAAATAAGCGAAGTACCAACTTCTAATCTGGTGTGTGGGTGTATCTCGGCATAAGGAAGAACGCCATTGAAAATTGGGTCGCCACGTCAAAACCCAAGATGGCCGCCACCATATATATGTCTGAACCTTGTGAGCAAAATATCTTGAAAAATAAGCGAAGTACCAACTTCTAATCTGGTGTGTGGGTGTATCTCGGCATAAGCAAGAAGGCTGTTTAAAATTGGGTCGCCACGTCAAAATCCAAGATGGCCGCCACTATATATATGTCTGAACCTTGTGAGCGGAATATCTTGAAAAATAAGCGAAGTACCAACTTCTAATCTGGTGTGTGGGTGTATCTAGGCATAAGGAAGAACGATATTGAAAATTGGGTCGCCACGTCAAAATCCAAGATGGCCGCCTCCATGTATGTCTGAACCTTGTGAGCGAAATATCATATCATAGCATGTTTTCTGCTTCTTCCACTTTGTCAACTCACATTACTTCACCGACGGGGGACCTAGGCGTAACGCTTGTTTATTATTCATTGTACATTTTTGTACCAGTATTAAATAAAGTAAACTTTCAAATCACAACCAGGGTTATTGTGACCATTCTCTGACCCCTCTCGGCAGAAACTCCCTTCATATATTGAATGGGGTAGTCCGCACCAGTCCATCCCTGCAGATTCCGGGGCTTTTATTCCTGGAATATAGTACCACAGGCAAATTAGTACAGAAATGTTTGCCACAGGAATGTTTACCATAGGAATTACATGTACGACAGAAATTCCTGTGGTAAAAATGTCCGAAAAAAACCACAAGAATTGTGTGTGGTAAGTTCCTGTGGTTTTTTTTTTGTAATTACCACAGTGTAGGAGCTATGCTCCAACGTAAATCGAAAGAATGGACGCGACAAAAAGCTGGAATTCGTCCGAGTTTCTTTATTGTGTCAAATCAACTCGGGTACTCTGAAAAGCCCGTTTATCGGGCAGCAATATATTGTTACAGACACGACTTTGATGTTATGGTGGGCCGAGCGGAATGGCCGCCGTGTCCGCACAAGTTTACCCGATTATGCTCGAACGTTGACTAAGTCGCGCAATGCTAAATCAATGATGGAAAAGACACAACGGCTGGATTAAAATGACACGACACCAAGGGTTCAGTTCTCAAGACCTCCGGAGGAGGTTATATTAGGGCGGAAGGTCAGATTACAACGACAAGAGGGACAGCATAGCAAGGCAGGCACTTAGACACACTCTTATATTAGCCCCGACAGACGACAGATAAACAGGACAAAGGCTGACTCACACGGGGATTGATGGCAAGGAAAGCGGGTAGTCGATGGCTCAAGGTGCACTCTTGGCTCAAGGACAGAATCGACCCGGTCCGGTCCAGAGATGTGGGAGGTCTCTCTCAGCGCTCGAGGTCGCGACTTGTCTCTTCTTCAAGCTCGGGGCGCATCTCCCGTCACGTCCGGTAAGTGGCTGCGTATATCCGGCGGGGAGTGACACGCCCTCGGCTAGTTAGCTCCGCCCCAGATGGAATCGGTCCGCCCTTCTTATTGGGTGCGGGGGGGGGGTTACTGGCTCCGCCCCTGACGAGGAGCTGACAGCCAGCCCCTTCGTGGTAACCCCGTGGAGCGCATGGGCAATGGCGGCTAACCACGCCGGTGTGAGGACGCACACTCCCCGCACGCCGTGCCGCGCCCCTCTGTTGTTGTAGTTGTTGTTGTAGTTGTTGTTGTAGTTGTTGTTGTAGTTGTTGTTTCATGGGGAAGATGGGAGGAGGTAAGGGGAGGTCCTAAACTCACTACTGGTGCCATACGATCACATTCTGGTGCAACGAAGAGTCAGAATTAATGGAAACGAGTCCTTAACTGACATAGACTAAGAATAACTAGCAAGATGTCCTATAGTTGTCTACGTGAGATGCGGTGAACCTGGGCACGACATTTAATGGGGGAAAAAGGGGAAGGTCGGTTCTACAGAGTGTTATTTACAGGCAATGGGACTAGGGAATGGGGGATTGGGGATAGTTGGGGAGTATTGGGGAAATAGGGGAGTATTTACAAGCGGATATTGAGGCCAAATGCCATATCCGCAACAATATATACACATTATCCCGGAGCGTTTGCCCGGGAAAGGCGAGAGGGGCGTGCCCAGGCGTCCCGGACGAGGCCTGGCAAGTCGAGAGCGGGCATGCCCGGGCGTCCTGGGCGAGCCCGGCATGGTAATCGCTCCGCGTCCTCGGTAGGTGCAAGGCGATTGTGTATACCCAGTGGTAGCCGCTACACACGTCCCTCCAGAATCGACTTGCACCGGCAGGGTCAATTTAAGGGGGATCCTGATGACCCGGCCGAAGCGACCCCTGGCGGGTCGTGGGGGGGGGGGGGGGGTCCGGTGTGGTGGTGGGCGGTCGAGTGGGGGGCACCGTGGACGGGGGGCGGCCTCGCCGCGGCGGAAGGGCCAACCGTGGTGGTTGGTCGATGTCCACGTGCGCCGGCTTGAGGCGGTCCACCGCAATCCGGTCCGACCTGCCGCCGATGTCGATGACGAACGACTTGTCGTCCCGTCGCAAGACCCGGAAGGGCCCGTCGTACGGCGGCCGGAGTGGCCCCCGATGTGCGTCATGACGCACAAAAACGTACTCCACTGTGCGAAGCGCTGGGGGGACATAGGACTGGGGGTCACCGTGGTGGGACGTTGGCATGGGGGCAAACCGTCGGGCAGTCTCCTGGAGGTCCGAGCGCTGGTGAGCTGCGGACCAGGGACTGGTAGCGTCGGGCACGAATTCGCCCGGGACGCGTAGCGCCTGGCCGTAGACAAGCTCGGCTGTGGACGCCCGGAGGTCCTCCTTGGGGGCCGTGCGGAGGCCCAAAAGGACCCACGGCAGCCGGTCGGCCCAACCGCCGTCCTGAAGGCCGGCCATGAGCGCGGCCTTCATGGAGCAGTGGAATCGCTCGCACAACCCGTTGGCTTTGGGGTGGTAGGCCATAGTACAGTGGAGCTTGACCCCCAGGTTGCGGGCGACCGCGCCCCACAGCTCGGAGGTGAACTGCGGTCCGTGGTCCGACGAGATGTCCGCCGGTGCGCCAAAGCGGGCGACCCAGGTGGCGATGAAAGCCTGCGCCACGTCGGCGGTGGTGGTGGAGACGAGTGGAACGGCCTCCGGCCACCTGGTGGTCCTGTCCACCATGGTGAGCAGGTGTGTGAAACCCCGTGATGGGGGGAGGGGGCCCACCAGAGTCCACGTTGACGTGGTCGAAACGTCGTTCGTGCATGGTGAAAGGTGCCAGCGGGGCCTGGGTGTGTCGGTGGACCTTGGCCTGTTGGCAGGCTGTGCAGGTGCTGGTCCAATTGCGGACGTCCCGTCGAAGGCCGTGCCAAACGAATCGCGCCGACACCAGCTTCTGGGAAGCTTTCCGGCCCGGGTGGGAAAGGCCGTGGAGGGAGGCGAAGATGCGGCGTTGCCAGGTAACGGGCACGATGGGGCGAGGCTGGCCTTGGGAGACGTCGCAGAGCAGGACAGTGTCCGCGAAGGGGATGTCGGCCAGGCGGAGGCCCGTGTCCGCCGCCCGGAGGGCTTGCACCGTGGTGTCGGTGGTTTGGTCCGCCGCCATAAGCGCGAAGTCCACGCCGAGGTGGACCGCGTTCGCGCTGGCCCGAGAAAGACAGTCGGCCACGGCGTTGTCTTTGCCGGCGACGTGCCGGATGTCCATGGTAAACTCCGACACGGCGGAGAGGTGGCGCTGTTGGTGGGCCGACCATGGCTCCGTGACCTTGGCCATTGCGTAAACCAACAGCTTGTGGTCGACGAACGCCGTGAAGGGTCGGCCCTCCAGGAGGTGGCGGAAATGGCGAACGGCCAGGTGTAGACCGAGGAGCTCACGGTCAAACGTGCTATATTTGAGCTCGTTCGGCCGGAGTTGCCGGCTGAAAAAAGCGAGTGGCTGCCAAACCCCGTTCACCCATTGCTCATGTACGGCGCCCAATGCGTAGTCGGAGGCATCCGTGGTGAGGGCGATGGGAGCGTTGAGCACCGGGTGAGCGAGCAGTGTTGCGTCGGCGAGGGCCCGCTTTGAGCTTTTAAAGGCCGCATCTATTGCTGCAGACCAGACGACGTCGTGCTTGGCCGGCTTGCCCCGGAGGGCTTCGTAGAGGGGCCGCATGAGTTGAGCAGCGCTGGGCACGAAGCGGTGATAGAAATTCACCATTCCCAGGAATTCCTGCAGGGCCTTTATGGAGCGGGGACGTGGAAACGTGGTGATGGCCTCGACCTTGGTTGGCAGCGGCACGGCCCCGTTCTTGGTGATGTGGTGGCCCAAAAAATCAACGGCCGTCGTGCCGAAGTGGCATTTGGCCGGGTTGACGATGAGGCCGTGCTCGCTGAGGCGCCCGAACAGTGTTCGGAGGTGGAGGAGGTGCTCGGCCCGGGACGTGCTGGCGACGAGGATGTCGTCCAGGTAAACGAAGAGGAACGGCAGGTCGCGCAGCACGCCGTCCATCAAGCGCTGGAACGCCTGAGCCGCGTTCTTGAGGCCAAACGGCTTTCGCATGAATTCGAATAAGCCGAACGGCGTGATGACGGCCGTTTTTGGGACGTCGGCCGCCCTGACAGGTACCTGGTGATATCCCCGTATTAAATCGATCTTTGAAAAAATGACCCGTCCTGCCAAACGGGCGGAGAAGTCTTGGATGTGCGGGATCGGATACCTGTCGGGGGTGGTAGCGTCGTTAAGGCGGCGGTAGTTTCCACATGGGTGCCAGCCGCCCCCTGGTTTTGGGACGATGTGTAGTGGCGAAGCCCACGCGCTATCGGAGTGCCGCACGATGCCGAGGTGTTCCAAAGCGTCGAACTCGGCTTTGGCCACGGCGAGCTTTGCTGGGTCGAGGCGGCGGGCTCTGGCGTAGACCGGCGTGCCCGTGGTTGGTATGTGGTGCTCGATCCCATGTCGTACTGCGACGGCCGAAAACGTCGGCCGTGTGAGGGCCGGGAACTCCGTGAGCAGGCGAGCAAACTCGTTCGCCGCCGGGAGGGCGCATGCCAGCTCGGTCGGAGCGGAGCTGCTCAATGTGCATGCCAGGGAGCTGAAGGTCTCGGCGTTGATGAGGCGACGCTGTTGGACGTCCACCAGCAGTCCGTGTGCGCAGAGGAAGTCGGCGCCTAGCAGAGCCATGGGCACGCTTGCGGTTACAAAAGTCCAATTAAAGCGTTGGCCGCCGAAGCAGAGGGTGACGTTGCACGGGCCGAAGGTGCGGATGGCCGATCCGTTGGCCGCAACCAAGGAGGGGCCGCAAACCGCGGACTGCCTGTCCTGATCGGAGGCGGGTATGACGCTCAGTTGGGCGCCGGTGTCACACAGGAAGCGCCGTCCGGACGATTTGTCCGTGATGAAAAGTAAGTTGCCCGTGTGGCCGGCGCTCATGGCTGGTAATGAACGTCGGCCCGGCCGTTTCCCAGCTTGCCGAAGGTGCATGGGGGTCGGCATGTCCGGGCCTTCTGTCCGAACCTGGCATGATAATAACACCACGCCTGGTCAGGTGGAGGCTCTGGTCGTCGTGCTGGAGGTGGTCGGCGCGGCGTAGTGGCCGCCAATTGCGTCGGCAGTTCGGTCGTCGACCGTGCCGGGTGTTCGGGCGCCATGGGCGTTGCTTCGGACGGCGGTGGGCTCCAGGTCGCTGCTCCAATGCATTGGCCTGCCGCGGAGATCTTGTCGGCTTCCCTGGCGAGGGCGCCGGGATCCGTGATCGTCGTGCTTGCCAGGGCGAGGCGTACCGGACTAGGCAGCTGACGGAGGAACAGCTCCCGGAACAGGAATGCCGGAGAGTGCTCACCGAGCAGCGAAAGCATGTAGTCCATTCGCTCGGACGGGCGCGTGTCGCCGAGCTCGGGCAGGTCGAGCAGGCGCCGTGCGCGTTCCGCTGATGAGAAGGCGAAAGCATCGAGGAGGAGCTTTTTAATCGCGTCATATTTGTCAGCGGCTGGCGGGTGCTCGAGGAGGCTCAGGGCGTGGGCCGCGGTGGCTGAGCCGAGTGCTGCTACTGTTACGTGGTCCTCCCGGTAACTACCTGGTCTTGGTGACCCCCGGACCGTGGGAGGACCCCACCAGAAAGATATCTGATTTATACGCTTTCGTAGCGCAATCAATATGAAAGACACAATAATTCAAGTCAATAAGAAACCCCACACCAAGGATCTGGATTACTTCATAATATATTCTCCATCCATCATCAGCAATCAACAATCCATCAACAATCTTACTAAGATGGCCATCTCATATATTTCCCCCCTTTCCCCACTCACGACCCCTCAATGGTCACTGTCCCTCACAATGTCTCTGGGCCCCTCCAGACCAAGGTGAAGGTCGACTTCTCCGCACACGGGTGGTTGAACGAACCCCTGGCTGACGTGTTCCAAACGTGCACGTCGCGTACCGGGGACAGCTGCTGCAGCGCACACCTCCTTGCAAAGCAAAGCGGGCAAAGCAAAGCGCGGCTTGCAAAGCGCGCGAGGCCCAAGGTGCGACCCGTACGCGTCCTTGTAGACGTTGAGGTGAACTGTGCCGGACGCTTGGTTCCGTGCACGGACCCACGGCAACTTGACGTGTAATCGGTAATTACCCCGCGCAGGTAACTCCTTTCGCCAGACGGGCTTTCAAACGCAGCGTCCCCCACGCTGCTCAATATCGACACCGCTCGCGTCGTAGCTGGGCGAGGAAGAAGAAGATCGCCGCTTCTCCCGGACCTCGTGTCTTTTTCTTCTTCCGGTTCACTATCCCGTTTCCGGTCTCCTGTTATCCGGAGCCTCTCTAACCCTTTAACCACAACAACCTTTAATAGAATAAACATTAATAAGCAATGACATGAATAGTAACTCCTCTAAATCCGGGATCCGTAACACTACCACATGGTGGAAGCGGGTGTCGTCGGCCGTGATGCCTCGCAGGGCGAACAGGGAGTCTGCCTGGGCGAACCAAACCGCCGCGTGAGCCTCCCAGAAGGTAGGCAGTTTGAGGGCAACTGCCGTGTCCATGTCGGGTCACCAATGTAGGAGCTATGCTCCAACGTAAATCGAAAGAATGGACACGACAAAAAGCTGGAATTCGTCCGAGTTTCTTTATTGTGTCAAATCAACTCGGGTACTCTGAAAAGCCCGTTTATCGGGCAGCAATATATATACACATTATCCCGGAGCGTTTTCCCGGGAAAGGCGAGAGGGGGCGTGCCCGGGCGTCCCGGACGAGGCCTGGCAAGTCAAGCGCGGGCATGCCCGGGCGCGCCCGGGCGTCCCGGACGAGGCCTGGCAAGTCGAGAGCGGGCATGCCCGGGCGTCCTGGGTGAGCCCGGCATGGTGATCACTCCGCGTCCTCAGTAGGTGCAAGGCAATTGTGTATACCCAGCGGTAGCCGCTACAACAGGACATTTTTGTAAGGGCGATCATGATCACGGCTTTATCTTGACTCTAATTCGCCATCACAGTTGCTGGGATGGTTCAAGTTTCAGCTAAAGTTGAGAAAATCGGCGAAATGTATTCCAAAAACCGGTTTAAATGTGTCTGGTCGGACTAGATGTGTGCATGGGGGAGATTTCCTTCCTTCTCACCATTTCATTTGTCATTTCTGCTTGCCAGGTTTCTCCTCTGGGTCTGTGCTCATAGTTCAGTCGGTAAGAAACTCCTGAGTTTGTTTTACATTCCTCCCATGCCAAGGCTCCATCGGTTTTGTGCCTCCTGTGTGTTCCAGTATATTATTGAAATGTGTTGTTTTCTTTCTTTTTAGGGTACCAAGAATAAATGCTCGGTCTGCCATTGTTATTGGCCTTAATATTATTTCCGGAAAATTTTGTCTGCTGTAGCCTCGGCCGTGCTGCTCCGATTAAGTTGAAACCTCCCAGGAATGTTGAGGCAAATGGGAATTAATGCCACCTTCTTCTGAATGTTTGGTTTTGCAATCACCATGGCAACCAGCTTGTTTTTTGGGGGTTTTTTTGTATACTAGATCGAGGCTCGTGAAAGAGCTAACAATCACACAAAAAGTCAAACTGACACAAACCAACATAAAACACAAAATGAGGGGAGCGGTAGACAAGATGGGGAGAAAGGGCGAAGGACACAAACAACATTTGAGAGCAGGGACATCGAGAGATCTGTGGGAGGGAGAGGGCTTGGGGGGAGGTGGGAGAGGTATAAAACATATGGACACTGGAAGGACTTCCAGGAAAGAAGTTGGAATTTCGAAAAAAAGTATCGGGGTGAATTAGCGGGGGTAGAAAAGATCAAGGTTTTGGATGGGGGAAGATAAGAGATGGTGGTGAACAGCTGTTTTAAAGACCTGGAGGGAGGAGTGGGATTGAAGGGAGTGGGGGAATTTGTTGCAGAGGCGGGAGAAAAGGGGAATGAAAGAGTGAAGGTGAGCAGAGAGCCGAGATTTTGGCAGTTTAACCATCAGAGGGTTGCTGGCAGATCTTGTGCGACCTGTAGGAATATTTGGGGGACAGAGCACAGAGAGAGCTGGGGGAGCAAGGCCGGAGAGGAGTCGGTAGAAGACAGAAAGACCACCTACCTGCCTGCGGTGAGTGAGTGAAAGGCCCTCGGAGTTAGCTTCATCGCAGGAGATTCCAATGATTCTGAAAGCTTTGGTTTCAACAGCGTGAAGCCGAGCTTGGTGTGAGGCAGGAGCACCAGCCCATAGGGGAGAGCAGTATTCCATTGAGCTGCGGATGAAAGCCTTGTATGTGGTGAGGTTTTAGCAAAAACTTTAATCTTATTCTCCTTAACTGCAAACGCGATCGATTCGATACTTGGCAAGTTATGATGGACTTACCCATAGTGCAAAACAATTGCTCAAGATGATGTCATCAGTGATGTTCATCTCTGATTCATCTCAGATTTAAGGTGAAAGCAATATATAATAATTACAATTATATACAATATGATCATAATTATATACAATAAAATATATAATTAGGTTGTTTAAATTTTTTTCAAATAGTTTTACCTCAGGATAAACCAGCTCTGTGGTTGTACGACTTGTACCTCAGGTTGAAACAGGTTCGTGGTCTTCTTGTACAAACCTTTAATATTATATTCTCACGACTTACTAATGTTTAGCAATATATAATTAGGTCATTTAAAATAAATTATCTCGCTTTCATGGAGTTTTATTTCAGGTTAAAGCAGCTGCGACTGCTTTGTAATTGGAATGCCATGCCGTGGGAAGGACCAATTAAACAGCTCTATACACCTTAACATGGCGCACCTTTAAAACGTGGGAATTCTTCCGGATTCCTTGTAGTTAATTAGCCTAATGAACTTAGGAGATCATAACGATCATTTCGGTGCATCACATTCCAGATCAGAAAGCTCCAGTGGAACACCACAAAAACATGCCTCACACACACACACACCACACACACACACACACACAACTCATCAATTTCTTATGATTTATAGTAGATAGTGTACACACGGTACACACCTCAATGATGATAAGGGGCATCTTGGGCTCCTGCATCACAGCTCTCGGTTTAAAATTATTGCGTAAAACTGCAGGAAATATCCCACAAGTGTGGTAAAAAAAGCGTTGGTGCAGTCACAAAAACTCAGGGTCACATGACCGTTCATGTCACTCGGATCAGAATCAGCGAAAACGATCCTTCGGTAATCAATTATGCCTTGCAACACTGTGGTCCACCAACACCGAGTCACGTTACAATATGTACAAGCTCCCTCATGTGCTTTTCGTGCCAATAATACATGTTATTTCCCCAATAACCCCCCCCCCCCCCCCCATCCCCATCGTCCATATCGACCTCTCCGCCCCTTCCCTCCCCCGCTCCCCCCACTCCACCCCGCCCCCACAATATATATATATATATATATAAACGTCATTGTCCCTCTGTGGCTGTCTGTCTGACTGCCTTTGTTCCTTATGCACGGCCACTTTTTTTTAACTTACAAACTCCAAACTCGGGGTACCAGTGTGTGGGGAGGGGGGGGGGGGGGATTAACATCGGCTCTGTGGCCGCAGCATCACACAGGGGCGTGGGGGACCAGATAGGTGGGGAGGGCATAAATTCTCATAAATGTAAATGTGTACATAGGCAAATTACAATTTCCTTTGCCTGGACAACTGAGGTTAATGCACTCTTTGCACGGGTAAACTAAATTTGTCCTCCTTCCCTTTACTTCTCCCACCCCCAAAACGGAGGGGCCTGTCAACCCCACCTCCGCCCCCAACCCCCATAAGATGAATATGCAGTATATCTCTTCCCCTCCCCTACCTTCTCACCCTGCCTCCCAATTCGTCCATCACCTCACGTGATACGTCGACTATTCGAGTCTTCAAATAAAAAAACCAAGTATCAGTGGGTTCATATTTTGTTTCTATATCCACATCTGATCAGATCAGGTTATCATGTTCTATACGTCTGGGTTGGTGCTGCCGTCCGTACCAGTTTCCACAGCCAATGGCTACAATTGTGGATGTGCTGACATTCCTTTGACATAGGAAGTTCGGGTAGCAATTTGTAACTTGTTCCAGGGTACTTTTCGCGAAGGACACCCTGGGATCTTTAACGTCCACAAACTAAATCCGACAAATGGGACGCTCGGTTTAACGTCCATCCAAGGGAAGGCACCCACATTGATGAATCACCCTACCTTCTACCAGTGAATCACCGGGATGACAGTTTATAACTGGGTTGGGATTTGAACTTGCCTACACACCTTAGATGCGAGTGAATGCACCTTGAGACCATCCTGCAAGGGCTATCCACATCTAATAAGTCCATTATCCTGCGAAAAACAACAAGTCAAGTGAATCCACTTGGATTCCACCCAGGTTGGCACATGGAAATTATTATTCATATGGTACTTTCCATGGTGAAGTAGTTCGCAGCAGAACCGGCAGCATAATGATGTAGCATAATTATCATCTCGGGTCAAGATTTGAAATTATGCCATGGTTTTTGTAAAATTGCTACTAGTATTCACATTATGTACTTTTCACGAAATGTATTCACATTATGTACTAGCGAGCGGCCGCGTACCAGCCAAAGGGGTAGCCCATGGTTAGCCTAAATATAGATTTGATGACGTCATGTTTACACATCTGAGCGACAGAAACTGTTTACACATCTGAGCGACAGAAACTGTCTACACTGTTGGAGCTTCACTTTTGGAGAGACAGAAATTCCCAGGCAAACGCTATAACGCACCAGGTTTACAACCTGTGCGTTAATAAGTAATATCAATTAGTATTGCAATGCACAGATGCTATTGCATTTGATGCTTTTGGGAAAATGTGTCGACTATTAAGCGTCAAGGTAAGATATAACATCCTCGAAACCAAACATAGTGAGACGTCATCTATCTATAATTCCATTAATCTCTGTGTGTATGTTTGTTTGTTTGTACCCACGTACGGGCATTGCACCCACGTACGGGCATGCCCTAGTCTATCTATAATTCCATTAATCTCTGTATGTGTGTTTGTTTGTCTGTGACCGCTGTTTCTCGACAACCACGGGTCCGATATACTTTAAACTTGCCAGGTATATTGCTGGGGACCCGAGGATGTGCCTTTTCAAGGTTTCATATTAATCGGACAATTACTTACCGAGCTATGTCGATTTAGCCGTTCGCCGTTCGCTTTGGCGTTGCGAATGGACCAAACCATTTCATGTAAATAGAGGGGGGGGGGGGGGGGTTCTGTGGTCGTTGCGAATGGACCAAACCATTTCATGTAAATAGAGGGGGGGGATTGTCACCGTACTCGCAAGCCGTTCGCCGTTCGCTTTGGCGTTGCGAATGGACCAAACCATTTCATGGACCAAACCATTTCATGTAAATAGAGGGGGGGGGGATTGTCACCGTACTCGCACCCACGTACCCACGTACGGGCATTGCACCCACGTACGGGCATGCCCTAGTCTATCTATAATTCCATTAATCTCTGTATGTGTGTTTGTTTGTCTGTGACCGCTGTTTCTCGACAACCACGGGTCCGATATACTTTAAACTTGCCAGGTATATTGCTGGGGACCCGAGGATGTGCCTTTTCAAGGTTTGAAATTAATCGGACAAGTAGTTACCGAGCTATGGCGATTTAGCCGTTCGCTTTGGCGTTGCGAATGGACCAAACCATTTCATGTAAATAGAGGGGGGGGTTCTGTGGTCGTTGCGAATGGACCAAACCATTTCATGTAAATAGAGGGGGGGGATTGTCACCGTACTCGCAAGCCGTTCGCCGTTCGCTTTGGCGTTGTGAATGGACCAAACCATTTCATGAACCAAACCATTTCATGTAAATAGAGGGGGGGGGGGATTGTCACCGTACTCGCACCCACGTACCCACGTACCCACGTACGGGCATTGCACCCACGTACGGGCATGCCCTAGTAATAGCAATGTGATTGTCGTCCTCCAGGTTGTGCTATGATAGACTGACCGGGTGAATGGGTCGATATGGAAAGTAGAAAGGTCCCGCTCTTCTTTTTCAAGTTTATTGAAAGAAAATAATTTAAAAATATATTCCTTTTATTCGTTTTCATATTTCCAACAACCTAAGAAATGGCTTTTACTATCGCATAATACACATAAGTTCAAAAAGGAGAGAAATGAAAGGATAAATGAGCTGGAGCTGAGAGAGGGAATCGTCCTCCACTGCAAAGTGTATTCTGCGCATGAAGCATGGGGGACTAACGGTAGAGGAGAAAGATTGATGAACCAGTTGAAACAAAAAGCTGGCAGCCAAGGCCGAACGAAGTTTCACAATTTGGTTCGTCAACAACTAGATGGTATTCATAGAATACTTACCCTGCGCAGTCAACTTGGTGCAAGCCAGCTCTATATTTGAAGGGTTTTTCTCTTTGATCCAATATGGCTGCCAGACCACATGAGCGATGACATCATAAATTTATATTCTCTAATATAATTGTTGTCTGGATCACTCTCAATAAGTTTCAAACCTGATCGGACTAAGCGTTGGCCCTGTGGAATCATGACGTCATAATTAAGGCGCCAATGACGTCATCGTTAGTAAACAACACCTATTCTCATATGGAATTCTTTAGAATGAGCCGGGTTTCAATTTTTTCCATGGAGCCGTTTCAGAGATATCGAGGTGCAACGTTTTTCGCTTTTTCCAAGATGGCGCCTGTACCACGTGACATATGACGTCATAATTATCATTAAAATATTCTACAGGAGGAGGTACTCCAATAGTGAAAATTTCCTCTCCATCAGACCAGCAGTTGCAGAGAAATAAAATTCATACCGGATCGGATCAAGCGTTATACTTGTCGAACGTCATAATGAAGGCACCGGTGACGTCATCATTAACATATCTTATTCCCCATGGTAAGTACTTGACAATGAGCCTTGTTTTAATTTTTTCCACGAGCGGTTTCAGAGATATCGAGGTGCTAAGTTTTTCCAAGATGGCACCCATACCATGTGACGCATGACGTCATAATTATCACAAATTCTACAGGCGGAGGTGCTCCGATGGTGAAAAGAATGATCCTTAGGATGTGGACATTTTAATTTCTGGGAGAACTTCCTCCCACCTTCTGAAACCCGCAAATGGAGATAACGACTAATGAGAGAAGGATCCTGCAGAAATGCACAGGGAGAAACGGATTTGCAATGAAAATGGCGATGAAAGTTTTCTGGTCCAATAAAGCATCACTTAATGTAAAGTATCACAACATGTGTATAAATGTTCATTCACTTCGTTTTGTGTGCAACCTGTGGCCACTACTTTGCATCATTGCCGAGGGTGTGCACGTGCTGCTGATGCAGTGCACCTGCTGGTTCGGGCAGGTATTTGTAATTTGTTTGTGGAGCCAGCTATAACTTGCCAACTCTTCGTGAAGGTCAGCGTTGGGATCTTTAATGTCCACGGGAGAAAGACGGCCGACGGGACGCCCATTTTAACGTCTATCCGAGGGACGGCACACACAATGATGAATCACCCTGCCTGTGAAACACTGGAATGACGGTTTTTAGTTGGGTCGATACTCGAACTGCCAATCAATGTATAAATGTTTAAATATGACGTTGCAGTCGAAACAAACCAAACTAGAACGGCACTCAGTAGAGAGCATACCTCCACCTGGTTGGCCATAATCACTCAATGGTGAAGAATCACTTTAAAAATTCTACCAGCCGGATCCGGATCTTCATAAAAATTGAATCGATTCTTCGTTGTCACACACACAACCTGTCTAACAGGTTTCGTCCAAATCCGTCCATAACTTTTTGAGATATCCTGCTAGGTATCGTTTTTGGCCCCAACAATGGTGAAGAATCACTTTTTAAAATTCTAGTAGCCGGATCCGGATCTTCACCAAAATCGAATCATTTCGTCCTTGTCAAATACGCTACATCTCTACCAAATTTCATCCGAATCCGTCCACAACTTTTTGAGATATCTTGTTTACAGACAGACAGACAGGGGTGAAAACATAACCTCCATCCACCTTTGGTGGCAGAGGTAATAATACTTGTAGAACGGCATTGATGAGCTGCAAAACTGACCGACTCAAAGTAACCTTTGTGTAATTCTTCATATTCTTCTTTTCAGACAGCTTAACTCAAATTTGGTTTAAGCTCAGGACTTGGTTTAAACCCACATTTACCGCATTTCGTTGTGAGTGGGAAGGACCACGACCGCTCTAAATTTTCACAACCTGAAAGCATCCCACAAAAAGTAGGCAGAATGACACACAAGGATTTGAAAGGAACCGAGGGGTGGGTGGGATACCTGTCAATCAGCCTTGTGGGGGCGGGGCCATGGAGCTCATCATACCTAAATGGGCGTGGTTCACTGCATTAAAAAAAAGTTACCAGGAATCAAGTGAAACCATCCCCACATCTTTCTTTAAACAACGGTTGCGCCTGTAAATGACAATCAATCACCACAAACGCAAGCTGAATCCAGTGTTACAACTGTTCAAATTCATACCTTGGAAACAATAAAAAAAATACACGATCGTTGCAAATACTTATAGATGCAAGAATGTACAGGGAACAATCATTATTACCATTAAAAAAAATTGGGAATGCATGTAAAGTCTCATCTATAACTAAAATGGCACTCTGTAGAGAGCATACACCTCTGCGAAGCTGAACAGTTTGTTTTGTATCCCACACATAGGCCGGATCCCATATACCTCCCATATACATATCCCATATAGTATCCCATATCCCATATAGTTTTGTATCCCATATACCATATATCCCATATGATATATATATATATATATAAATCCCATATATCCCATATATATATCCTATATCCCATATCCCATATGTGTCCCATATATATATATCCCATATACATATCCCATATGTGTCCCATATAGTATCCCATATAGTTTTGTATCCCATATACCATATCCCATATAGTATCCCATATCCCATATAGTTTTGTATCCCATAAACCTCCGCGAAGCTGAACAGTTTGTTTTGTATCCCACACATAGGCCGGATCCCATATATCTCCCATATCTCCCATATATCCCATATCCCATATAGTATCCCATATCCCATATAGTTTTGTATCCCATATACCATATATCCCATATCATATATATATATATATATATATATATATATATATCCCATATATCCCATATATATATCCCATATCCCATATGTGTCCCATATATATATCCCATATATATATCCCATATGTGTCCCATATATATATCCCATATACCTCCCATATATCACATATCCCATATACATATCCCATATAGTTTTGTATCCCATATCCCATATACATATCCCATATCCCATATAGTTTTGTATCCCATATACCTCCGCGAAGCTGAACAGTTTGTTTTGTATCCCACACATAGGCCGGATCCGGATCCAGACCTGAACCAAAATCTAATCGGCTTGTACTTGTCACCAAACCAACTCGTTCACCAAGTTTAGCCATAAAGCATCCATAAGCATCCGCCAAGCATCCATAACTTTTTTAAAATATCATGTTATATGTCGTTTTTCACCCGATCCCTCAATGGTGAAGAATCACTGAAAAATTAAATAATTATCGTATCCGAATCCATATTCAGATCTTCACCAAAATCGAATAGATTAATCCTGGTCAGACACTCAACCTGCCCACCAAGTTTTGTCCGAATCTGTCCATAGCATTTTGAGATATCGTGGTATATATTGGTTTTAGCCCCATCAATCAATGTTGAAGAATAATTTTTAAAATTCCAGCAGCCGAATCTTCACCAAAATGCAATCAATTTGTCCGTGTCAGACAACCAACCTCTCCACCTTCACCGAATTTCGTCCGAATCCGTCCACAACTTTGAGATATCCTGCACAGAAACAAACAGGGCTGAAAATGTAACCTGTATCCATTGCAGATGGCCAAGGTAATTCGTCAGATTCAATGCAGTTGATTTAGTCTGACTCCCAGGCCTGATGGGGGCTTTGTCACAAAAAGCATTCAACATTTCCTCTATCTGACGGTTCAACAAACACGTTTCCGCATGCGTCCTGACAAACAGGGTGTTCAGGTATGTGCACCTGAATGCAAACTCCGTTTTGAGGCATTTTACATACAGGTACAAACAAAAAAAAACGAACACTGCTTGGTAGTCAGGGCCCTTAGGGATATTTTGGGGCCGTTTGGTTCAAATTCTTCCAAAAGCACCAAATTTGGCCCAGATGTTGCCCATGCCATACTCTTTCGATTTTTGTAAACATTACAACTGGTGAAAGGAGTTTCCCTCACCATTTCCACTTGTGGGTTCCCACAGTGGTGTCGGCCGGAGGGGCGATTCAAGTTCCTGATGAAGGTTTCTCCTCGGCGCGCATCTGGTGCGGAAGGAGTCTGTAGATCAGATCCAGGGTGGTGATGTGCACCTCCGCTGAGCGAGAGAGGCACGAAGGGCAGTTGCTGCTATTGCTGTGGCTCGGCGAACCTGATGAGTAGTCGTTGTTGGAGAAAGTCCGTCTGTGCCGATCGCATTTCTTTCAGGACGAGAAGTTGTGCATCATGTGCTTCGCGATGTAAACGCAACTCAAATTCTCTCTGCTCCCAAAAATGCTTTTCCTCGTCCGCCTGAATCCTTTCCTCCAGGGCCTCCATTCTGTCCAGGACTAGACCGTCCATCATGCTTGCGGCCTGCTCCGTCTTCGTCTTTTTGACCTTTTTCCTTGGAGGACCGCGACTACCTACGTGAATAATAGAAAAGAAAGTCGACATTACATTTGTGGGGTGTAAATACTTTAGTCACCAATCAGTAAATAAACTAGAGCAATGCGACTGTGTCGCCAATATGCCTCCGCGTAGTCCCTTGCCCGTGACAACGGGTAGATGCCTTCATTCACTGTCCTAAAAATAAACAAGTTTGATTTAAATCCCTTTAGCTGTTTCTAAGTCTCACATTTTTACCCAACATAACAGGTTTCACATCGATCGGTGCAGCGGTTTCAGGGAAGGAATTCTTTTAACTATTGGCTTTCAAGCTACTATAGCTGCCATACCGCGTGACATATGACCTTACAAATGTTCACTCTGCATTTGTATGGGTAGGGGGATCACGTTCATGAAGTTTTGTGTTGATCGGATAAGGTTCGTGTTTCTATCCAAGATGGCTGCCAAACCACGTAACCTACGACATCATTTTCAAACTATATGCAACAATGGTGTTAGATGATATTTGTAAAATTTCGCATTGATAGTGTAAGAGGTTTCAGAGATATAATTATTTAACATTTCCCTTCAATCCAATATGGCTGCCACACCATATGACCAATGATGTTTACGTGATCATCTTTAAATCGCCATGCCGAGTCAATGACACACGTAACGTCTTTGGTGGTTTGGGAGATGTTTTTTTTTTGGTTTTAAGTTCGTTCCAATATGGCTGCCAAACCATGTGACACATGGTCATAAATTTAATATTTCAATACACATGGGTCATAGATCATGTGCATGCAATTTCAGATTTTTAGGATAAAGAATTCGATTAAAACATTTTTGGCTGGTATACCACTTCACCTATGATGTCATCATTATCGTGCTTTTGTTCCCCATTGGGAGTACTTGACAATGTGCCAAGTTTCAAAATTTTCCATTCAGCGGTTTCCGAGAAATAAAATTTTAATTATTTGCGTTTAATGCAAGATGGCTGTCATACCACGTGACCTATGACGTCACAATTATCATAGAAACATTCTGCATATGTGTCACTCATACCCTGAAAGTTTCATCCCAATTGGACACGTGTTTGCTGAGAAAAACGAGGTTCAGCCCGTACGGACGGACAACCCGAAAACAAAAATGCCTCCTTGATTAAAATCCACCTGCCGCATCTTTCTTCGGGCACTGGAAATGAGCAGCAGCTGTTGGGGCTTCTCCTTCACGACGGACTTCAAGAAGATCTAGAGCTGGAGCGAGGCCCAGCGTGTCAGGAGCAGTTCATCTGCTTGGCCTAGATCCAGATGACGAGGTCGAAGCAGAGTTCTCACCACAGATGGCACCTACGTCTCCACTGCCATCCGCTTCTGGACATGGGTGGATCTTTCTGGACTGATGGTGTTATTGGTGCGGACTGGGTCCGATTCTACGCTTGCATGCTGCTCAAGATCGACATGGGATTGCCGAATGGCCGATTACCCCCAGATGGGCAGCGTAGCTGTAGAAATGGCCTCTCTTTTCGATCGTGACCACTTCAATTGTTGTGGTCAGTTGCATTTTCAGCAAATTGCACTTCTTTTTTCTTTTTTTTTCTTTTTTTCTATACTGAATCGAGGCTCGTGAAAGAGCTGACAACCGCGAGGGAAAGACAGCACAGGGGGACCACGAGGGAAAGACAGCACATGGGGACCGCGAGGGAAAGACAGTACATGGGGACCACGAGGGAAAGACAGCACATGGGGACCGCGAGGGAAAGACAGCACATGCGCCAAGTCAACACATTCGCCAAACTAACACATGAGCCAAACCAACACAATCGCCAAACTAACACATGCGCTAAACCAACCCATGCGCCAAACCAACACATTCACCAAACCAACACATGCGCCAAACCAACACATTCACCAAACTAACACATGTGCCAAACCAACACATGCGCCAAACCAACACATTCGCCAAACCAACACATTCGCCAAACCAACACGTGTGCCAAACTAACACATCCGCCAAACTAACACAAGCGCCAAACCAACACATTCGACCAACGAATATTACCTTGCACTTGCTTCTTCTTCCTCACAATACCTCTCAATGCAAGTATCTTCGCAATTCTCGCGAGAAGATCTCGCGAGATCTCGGAGACGGTGGGAGGGATTTTCGAAGCTCCACACGGTCTCCACGTTTTTCGAAGTTAAGTCTGTTCACAATTGTATTTTGTCGAAACTGTATTTATCTTTCGGTGTGTGAAGTTATTGTGTGCAACTTTGGTTGTTTCTCGGTGTTTATCTTTCATAAATTGATCGTCTGTTTGCCGTGTCGTGTCTTGAGGCCTTGTACAGTGTGCACTGTACAACCTTGAGGCTTTGTTTTTCTCTCAGCGGTCCGTCGTTTGTGATCCAATAACTTTCGTTCTCTGTATTCCCAGGCTTTTCACCCATAGCCTACTTCCTTGTGTAAATCTCAACTCAAAAAACAAACAAACAAAAAAAAAAACATTTCCTTCTCTGTTCTCATTCGTTTATTCATTCTTATTCGTTCGTTCGTTCTTCGACCACGTGTTTCTCCCCCATTTCCCCAGATAGTTTTCACTCATTAACCTTCAATGTTTACACTTTCCCCTCAAGTTATGTATTCCGTCATATTTTATAACACCTTTTTCTTCTTCTTCTTTAAAAGGCTGCTTTCGACTTGCTCACCAAATCAATTCATCCCAAAAAAAATATCCATCTCCTATAGTGCCTTTTTTCTACATTCCCTAAACTCTCCTGCACTCCATCCTCCATCCAGCATCCTTAAACGTATTTTTAACTCGAAGGTCACAAGAAACTCATTTTGCAATAAATGTTCGTTTCCCATAAATCGTACACTTTCAAAAATCCAATCTCACCCCTCCCCTCCAAATCTTCCCCATAACCCCTCCCGTCCAAATCTTCCCCATCACCCCTCCCCTCCAAATCTTCCCCATCACCCATCCCTTTCAAATCTCCCCCCTTGCCCCCTCCCTCCTAAACTACCCCCTCACCCCTCCCCGCCAAGACGCCCCCTCGCCCCTCCCCTCCTAGACTCCTGCCTCACCCCTCCCCTCCAAATCTCCCCCATATCCCATCCCTTTCAAATCCCTCCCCTTGTCCCTTCCCTCCCAAACTCCCCCCTCACCCCTCCCCTTCAAATCTCCCCACCCTCATTGCTTCTCAATTTCCCCCCTCTCACTCCCCCTCCTCAAAGCGTCCTCCCCGCTTCTTCCCCCTTCAAACTCTCACCTCCATCTCCCCCAACCTTCTGCCTCGCTCTTCCCCCTCCTCAAATAACACCTCATTGTGGCTCACCCAATCACCATCAAACCTTTTGTCCGCCCCATCCTTCCCTTTCTCCGAGCTATTCTGAAATCTCTGACACACCTTCAACAGCTCTCCCTATCTCTTCCACCTCTTCCACATCTTACCCTACCCCTCCTCCCCCCTGTTCTGTATCTGATGTTCCCCCTTCCTCTTCATTAACGGTATGGACCTCAAACATCCGGGGCCTTCGTTCAAACTTAACTGATCTCTCCATACAGGTTGCTTCTGTCAAACCAGACGTGATCTGCTTAACAGAAACTTTCCTCCTTTATGATGTCTCTGATTCCATAGTATCTCTCCTGGGCTACTCCCTCCTCCGGTATGATAGACCTGAGCCTCGTCCTGGAGGTGGGGTTGCTATCTTTATCAAAAACTCTCTTCCTCACTCGCCCTGCACTGCACTCTCTCCACCTCACCCCCAGGAATACCTCTGGCTACGGCTTCCCCTTCGCTCCCACCTCTTGTTCATATGTGTGTTGTACCGTCCACCAAACAGTGATGACTCCATCTACATCTCGCTGTCTGATGATATGGACCAACTTCTATCTACTCATCCCAACTCTCTCTTCCTCATATGTGGTGATTTCAATTGTCACCATGCCAGTTGGCTGGGTGTGGGTACCTCTCTCACCAGCCATGGCTCTTCAGCAAAGGACTTCTGCGACTCACTGGGACTGACACAATCTGTCAATTTCCCGACCCGGATCTCAGTCAATGGAACATCTTCTCTTCTGGACTTGGTTATGACTAACTTCCCTGAAAATGTCTGCTGCTCTTCTTCTGCTCCGATCGGATCATCTGATCATGTCCTTGTTAAAGTGGACATCTCTCTGACCATCCTCAGGGAGCCTGCTCAGCGTCGACGAGTCTGGCATTTCACTCAGGCCAACTGGCACGGTCTTCAAGCAGCCATCAATCATCTGGACTGGTCTCCCATCTCTACCACCTCTGACATCAACTCATCCTGGGAATTCTTCCAAAGTAAATTGCTCTCTCTCATGCACAGATTTATCCCATCTCGTCTTCAGTTGTCATACCCTTCCTCCCGTCCATGGTACACGGAATCTTGTGGTGAGGCTGTTGCCCAGAAACAACTTGCCTTCGTCTCCTGGAAAGCAAATCCAACGGAAGGAAATCTCATTTCCTTTCACAAAGCCCGAAACAAGTGTGTGTCCACCCTCAGGAGAGCCAGGAAACAATATCTCTCCATTCTCAAGACCGAACTCTCTTATCTGTCTCCCTCTTCCAAATCCTGGTGGCGTCTGGTCAAATCCGTTTCTGGTGTTTGTTCCCCCTCCATCCCCTCCCTTACCTCAAACGGCTACACAGCTGACTCCGCACGTGAAAAAGCTGAATGCCTCAACTCTGTGTTTGCCTCTAAATCTTGTGTCCCAAACCCATCCCTCTCTGTACCCACCATACCCAGTCGTACCCTGCTGCTCCTGGACTCCGTGTCCTTTCCTCCTGACAAGGTGGAAAAGTTTCTGTCAACCCTCGACTCTGATTCTGCAACTGGACCCGACGGCATCAGCCCACGGGTCCTAAAATCCTGCTCTGCTGCTCTATCTCACCCTCTCTCTGTTCTCTTCACCCTCTCTTTTGCTCAAGGTCAACTGCCATCTGCTTGGAAATCAGCCAACATCACCGCTTTGCACAAAAAAGGTGCAAAAACAGATCCTAGCAACTACAGACCAATCAGCCTTCTCCCAATTATCAGCAAAGTCATGGAATCCATCATTGCTTCGGATATGAAATCTTTCCTCTTCTCCAATGGCTTGATCTCTGATCATCAATTTGGTTTCAGACCAGGTCACTCTACTCTGGACATGCTGCTTCTGCTGTCTCAACAATGGATGGAGGTCCTCAATGCCAAACAGGAAATAAGAGCTGTCTCCCTCGACATATCACGTGCCTTCGACACGGTCTGGCACCCCGCTCTGCTCACCAAACTCTCCTCCTTTGGTATCCATGGAAATCTCCACGCATGGCTGGCGGACTTCCTCTCTAGTCGTCGTCAACGTGTGGCCCTGAATGGGTTTCTCTCATCTCCTCTTCCTGTTCAGGCTGGAGTTCCCCAAGGCAGTGTTCTGGGCCCCGTGCTTTTTCTGGTCTTCATCAATGATCTCTCTGACTCTCTCGAAAATCCTCTCTATCTCTTTGCTGATGACTCCACTCTCTGCCGCTCCATTCCTCTTCCCTCAGATCGGCAGTCTGCTGCCTCCTCACTCTCTGAAGACCTGGACAAAATCACAGACTGGTCAAACAAGTGGAACATGTCTTTCAATCCTGACAAATCTCACACTCTTACTATGTCTCTCCGAAAAGATCGACTGGACAACCCTCCCATCTACTTTCTCAACAATCCTCTCCAAGAAGTTCTGTCGCTCAAGATTTTGGGTCTCACTATCTGCCATGATCTTTCTTGGGAAAACCACATTTCCAAGCTGGCCTCCAAAGCCAGTCGCCGACTGGGCATCCTCCGTCGTGCGAAGTCCTTCCTCGGCACACCTGAGCTCCTCACCACATACAAGGCTTTCATCCGCAGCTCAATGGAATACTGTTCTCCCCTATGGGCCGGTGCTCCTGCCTCACACCTAGCTCGGCTTCACGCTGTTGAAACCAAAGCTTTCAGAATTATTGGAATCTCCCGCGATGAAGCTATCTCTGAGGGCCTTTCACTCACTCACCGCAGGCAGGTAGGTGGTCTTTCTGTCTTCTACCGACTCCTCTCCGGCCTTGCACCCCCAGCTCTCTCTGTGCTCTGTCCCCCAAATATTCCTACAGGTCGCACAAGATCTGCCAGCAACCCTCTGATGGTTAAACTGCCGAAATCTCGGCTCTCTGCTCACCTTCACTCTTTCATTCCTCTTTTCTCCCGCCTCTGGAACAAACTCCCTCACTCCCTTCAATCCCACTCCTCCCTCCAGGTCTTTAAAACAGCTGTTCACCACCATCTCTTATCTTCCCCCATCCAAAACCTTGATCTTTTCTACCCCCGCTAATTCACCCCAGATCCACCTTGTTTGAAATTCCAACTTCTTTCCTGGAAGTCCTGGCAGTGTCCATATGTTTTATACCTCTCCCACCGCCCCCTTCCCATGCCCCCCCCCCCCAAAGCCCTCGCCCTCTCTCAGATCTCTCGATGTCTCCATGTCTCTCGGTCCCTGCTCTCAAATGTTGTGTTTGTGTCCTTCCCCCTCTCTCCCCATCTTGTCTACCGCTCCCGATGTTATATGTTTTATGTGTCTGTTTGTCTTTCTGTGTGATTAATGTTCGCTCTTTCACGAGCCTCGATCTTGTATGCAAAAAAAATAAAAAAAAAAAAAAAAATAAAAATTCCAGCATACACAAGCTAAGCATCTCAAACTGTACCTGAGATTTGTGTGGGGATCTCCTTGACAGCACGTAGGTGGAGAAGTCCTCGGGTTTCCGAGTCCAGCCAATCTCCCTCAGTCATGAATTTCCACGCAAAACGGATGGGGATGACGTGTCCAATTCACGAGTGGAAATACCAAGTGTGACGTGCAGAAATAACGAGTAAAATGAGCGGACATAACCAGGAAATGTGCCAAGTTTAAAATTTTTCCATTCAGCGGTTTTGGAGACCGGCGGTTTCCGAGAAACGCTCCTCGCAGGATTTGTTTTGAGCTGCGATTGGTTAATTTGACCGTGGTTGTCACGGGTAAATGCACAAGGTGTAAAAGTTACAGCATTTTTACGACTACCGTTCATATCAAATGAATGGTGGCATTTTTACCTCCGCCACCAAAGGTGGATGGCGGCTATGTTTTCATCCCTGTCTGTTTGTTACTTGCGGAAATCGAAGATTTTTCAATTATATTTGTTGGTCTTGTGCGTTATTCTGTCTATTTGTTTGTCTGTCTATATGTCAATCGCCTACAGGTCACAATTTTCAGCCAATGACCAGGTGATTTGGCTGCAAAGGCTATTTTTTATTTATGAATTAATCAATTAATCGATTAATTATTTAATTATTTGATTAATGACTAAAAAATTTTTTTTTTTAAGTTACAGATTCTGATGAAATGATGGTGGTTTATGTGTTCTCTGACCGAATTGATTAATAATTTAATTTTTTTATGATTATTATTTATTTATTTTCATTATTAATCATTTATTTAATTTCTTTCTCATTTGGCCAATATCTCAGGCACCTTTTGAGCTGGGAAGCTAATATTTGAACATGAGTGACCAAGTGATGTGGCTATCAAGGATATTTTTGATTTATTGATTAATCATTTAATTTTCAACCGGTCTTCACAAAACTTCACCAAATGGTGGAGTTGGGCATAAGCAAGAAGCCTATTGTTTTGGGGGTCAAAAGGTCAACATAGGCCTTAGGTCATCAACTTTGTCAAATTTCTAAAATCCTCTATTCTCATCCAATCGACTTGAAATTTTAAGAGGATTTGCATATTTGGTCACTGATTTCAACCACCAATTATTTTTGAGGTCATCATAGGCCAACAACTTATTGCAGGGATTTCGTAAGTATCGTGCTATGCGCACGACATATTTCTTGTTTGTTTGTCTGATTGTCTGTCTGTGAACAGGGTATCTCAAAAAGTTGTGGACGGGTTCAGACAAAATTTGGCAGAGAGGTAGTGTATGTGACACGGACGAAATGATTAGATTTTGGTGAAGATCCAGATCCGGATCCGGCTACTAGAATTTTTTAATTGATTCTTCACCATTGGGGGATAGGGCTAAAAACGATACATCGAAGGATATCTCAAAAATGTATGGACGGATTTGGACGAAACTTGGTGGAGAGGTTGTGTGTCTGACAAGGATGATTCGATTCCATTTTGGTGAAAATCTGAATATGGATTCGGATACGAGAATTACTTAATTGTTATATGATTTTTCCCCATTGAGTGACGGGGCGAAAACCAACATATAGCAGGATATCTCAAAACGTTGTGGACGGATTTGGACGAAACTTTGTTCGTCATAATTGACGTCATAATTTGACAAGTACAATGCTCGAAGTACAATGCAAGTACAACGCTTGTATAATTTTTGGATAATTATGATGTCATAGGTCACGTGGTGCAGGTGCCATTTTGGAAAAAACGAAAAACGTTGCACATCTATATTTCTGAAACCGCTACATGGAAAAAAATTGAAACATGGCTCTTTGTAAAGAACTCCATATGGGAAAGAAGTGTTTTTGATTGGTGCCTTAATTATGACCATAATTCAACAAATACAACACTTAGCCCAATCAGTTGAAATTTCTACACAACAATTATATTGGAGAATGTAAATTTATGATGTCATCGGTCACATGGTCTGGCAGCCATATGGGATCAAAGAAAAAAAACCTTTAAAAAACAGAAAAGACCAAAGAAATCAAAAACAATTAAACCAGAAAAAACCTTAAAACTTAGATATCCGAGTTGACAGCCAAACACGGCTCGACTCCGACTCAGCTCGGAAGGGCATCTCGCCAAATTTGATCTTGAGAACCCAGTTCGGGTGCTGCACCTGCCAAGGTTATAGAAAAAAAAATCACAATTGTCCGTAAATTAAAATATCCGGACATATCAGTCAGCTGATGGAGCCTCGCTGCCTCAACTGGCGAGTGGTGGAGCTACAACTCCACATTAAATAAAGACTTGAGACTGCTCACTCATTCTTCATTCATTTGATCTGTTTATGTGCTTGCAGGATGCCTCACAATGGGTCCTTCATCTTCGGATAAAGTAGTAATCCCGTGGCAGACATCAGGAGAATAAGGGTGGTTGTGGTTAGAACATCTATCAACCCCACTTCTGCAGCGAAGACTGTGTATCGCCCCGGCGAGGAGACGCTGCGTTGTTTTGGAGGAAATCATACCATACCGCAGGAATTTCAGTGGTTTCTGCATCGCAACGCCAGGTACGTTTTTATCCCACATCACTGCTCAGAACAGGAGTTTCAATCACACGGTGGTCTACCAATACATTGGCCATTTCTACGTTGGTGTTAAATATACTGAGGGTACTACAGATCGAATTTGTAAGTTAATCAAGCTTGCTTCACCGAGGATCTCAGGTGTTCATCTCCCAGTGGGTTGTATGTCGAGTACCTGTCTACCGTCGAGTTCAGATTTTGGGCACTTTCCCATGTCAATTAATGTGTCCACGGTTGTGTCAACGAGAGCAATCCTTCAAAAAAAAAACACACGCACACACACGTTTTCACTCATTGTTCATAGGTATCAGAAGGTGCAACAGTGTCCTACCTGTGCCCAAAGTACCTACCTTTTTTTTTTTAAGATCACGTTTCAAGAACAACGTTTTGTTGTTCTCGTATCCTGTCGTTGACAAATTTACTGTGCTTTGCGACAAAGGTTTTCAAGCGTATCTCTGATTTGAAAATCACAAGAAACTCATTTTGCAATAAATGTTCGTTTTCCATTAATCGTCCAACATTTTCTAAAATCCAAACTCACCCCTCCCCTCCTAAACTCCCCCCTCACCCCTCCCCTTCAAATATCCCCACCCTCCTCTTTCTCCAATTCACCCCTCCTCCTCAAAGTGTCCTCCCCGCTTCCTCTCCCTTCGAACTCTTACCTCCATCTCCTCCAACCTTCTTCCTCTCTCTGCCCCCCTCAAACATAAGGGGGGGCAGAGTTGCACATCCCCCCCCCCCCCCCAGAAGTTTGAACATTCATGGTGAAGTACTCCCCATGGGGAATAAGATATGTTAATGATGACATCATCGGTGTCTTTAATGATGACGTCATAATTTGACAAGTACAATGCTCGAAGTACAATGCAAATACAACCCTTGTATAATTTTTGGATAATTATGATGTCATAGGTCACGTGGTACAGGTGCCATTTTGGAAAAAACTAAAAACTTTGCACCTCTATATCTCCAAAAGTGCTGAATAGAAAAATTTAGACATGGCTCATTGTAAAGAACTCACCATGTGGAATAACATACGTTAATGATGATGTCATGGGTGCCTCCATTATGACGTCATAATTCGACAAGTACAAAACTTCATGCAATCAAGATGAAATTTATTGAGCATAATCTAGGGATAAATTGGTGGAGAAAAAAAAAAAGACCATCTTTTCTGTTTTAACACAAAAGCCTTAAAACCACTAAAAACACGTCCTGGCGAGGGTCTGCATTCTCCGATTGCTCTTTATTGTTGTATTTGTCACAGTTTAGTCATTTGGAGATTTTTCTGGTAGCAGCCAGCTTCCCTTTTGGGGGCTCTCGCTGCTTGCCAGGGGTCATCATTGGCACCCTAGGGAGTCGTGCCAAGAAGTTACATGCCCAAACCTTCGCCCCGGATGTGATTCCAAGTATGCTTTTAAGAAAGAATGAGTGAAAGTCTTTATACACACACAGTGCATGTGAATGGGCATTCATCGCGAATCTTCACGTGTTTAACACACCTGTTGCGACAGCTGAATGACTGTTTTTATTACATGGTGCACGTGTGCACGGGCGCTCTGCCGTGTGAATCCTGCATGTGACAGTATGACGAAGAACGGAATCCTTTACCGCACACGCCACAGATAAATGGTTTGTTTGCCGTGTGGATCAATGTGTGCCGCTTAAGATTCGATAATTTTGAAAATGTGTTTTTACACACTTTGCACTTGTAAGGGCCCTCGATGTTGTGAACTTGCACATGTTTCTGTATGTTTTTCAATTCGCTGAATCTTTCGCCGCACACACCGCAGGTGTACAGCTTCACTGCCAAGCAGACACGAGCATGGTTCATCAAGTTCTTTTTGTGATCAGCACTATAAGAGCAATGACTGCATTTGTGCTTCTTTTCAGGGGAGACCGGTTGGTGACCCTTCGTGTGCATCATCGGAGCGCCTTGGGTGGTGAAGCTGTGAGAACACGAGGTGCAGGGGAACTTCCTTACGAGCTTCATTTGTCCCCCTGTGATTGATTCAAACAACAACAACAACAACAACAACAACAACAAATCAGTGTTATATATTTCATTCATGGAACAGTGGTTCAAAGTATCATGTCAAATTGATCTGTAATTGCATTCTCTAGCGTGGCTCGGCGTGCCTCACCACACGTCGCTTCAGCGGAACAGGCATCTTTGGCGATGCCTGCTGTCTCAGGGAGTGAGGGATGGTGGTTAGTGGTGGTGATGGTGTATTGGGGGCTGTGGGGGGAGGTGTGAGGGGGTTGGTGAATGATAGAGGGGGGATGGAGTGCATGGTGCTGGAGGTGGTGGGGTGGGGGGGGGTGGATGGTGCTGGGGGGATGGTGGGGGTGGATGGTGCTGGGGGGATGGTGGGGGAGGTCGGCCAAATATATTTTGTACTCTGATTGAATACATACTGTAAATCAGAAATCAGAGCCCAACACATATAAATAAAAAGGAACTGAGCACAAATTTATATTTATTTTAAATTATCAGTTAGAATTGGAAGGGAAGGTCAATACAAATTTATCAAAAACTGGATGGGAAAGTTGAACTTGCAGCCTCACAGAGCAGATGTGCCCACAATACACCACCTCCCTTAGACTTTCGGCTGGGTTTTTACGTCGTATATTTTATTTTGCCCACGTCACGATCTCGATTAATCAAGTCAAAGTAACAAAAAAAGTAGCGCTGATGAATACGGGTTCGTGACAAATGTGTTTCTTAGGTTAGCTTTAAATATATAAACAACACTAGAATGGCATTCAGTAGAGAGCATACCTCCACCTGGTTGCCCATATCAATCAATGGTGAAGAATCACTTTAAAAATTCTACTAGCTGGATCCGGATCCGGATCTTCACCAAAATTGAATAATTTCGTTCTTGTCACACGCTACATCTCTGCCAAATTTGGTCTGAATCAGTCCACAACTTTTTGAGATATTTTGTTCACAGACAAACGGACGGACAGACAGAGGGGTGAAAACATAACCTCCATCTACCTTTGGTGGCGGAGGTAATGTTGGAATTTGTTAAAGCCAATTTGAAGAAGAAGACGTTTTGGTCACAAATATACATACATAACCACATACGTTTGCTCCATTATAATTAAAAAAAAGACATCATTGAAACTTGAATATGTCCATTAATTATACAACATTGAAACCTGACTACGTTGAATCATTACGTTAGATTAAAACCAGAATACGTCTATTAATTACATACCATTGAAATTTGACTGAGTACATCTATTATGTACATACTATTGGAATATGAGTTCAGTATGTATTAATTACATACCATTTAAATTAACTGAGTCCATCTATTAAGTACATACTATTGGAATACAAGTTCAGCACGTCTATTAATTACATACCATTTAAATTTGACTGAGTACATCTATCAAGTACATACTATTGGAATATGAGTTCAGTATGTCTATTAATTACATACCATTTAAATTAACTGAGTCCATCTATTAAGTACATACTATTGGAATACGACTTCAGCACGTCTATTAATTACATGCTATTGAACCATTATTACATGTGTCTTCTGCGTCTTTTCGGTCTTCATGGTATTTTGGTTCTTTGGGGTATTTTGGGTCTTTCAGAGCAGGGTCTTTTGGGTCTTAAAGGACTTTAGGCCCTATCTACCAATGACCTCTGGGTCTTTAAGGGTATTTTGGGTCTTCGGGATGTTTTGGGTCTTCGGGATGTTTTGGGCCTTCGGGGTATTTTGGGTCTTCGGGGTATATGGAGTATTGAAGGGTATTTAGGGGTCTTAAGGGTCTTGGGGGAGTTAAAGGGTCAAACTGCCAAAATGAAGACTCTCTGCTCACCTTCACTCTTTCATGCCTCTTTTCTTCCGCCTCTGGAACAAACTCCCTCACTCTCTTCAATCCCACTCCTCCCTCCAGGTCTTTAAAACAGCTGTTCACCACCATCTCGTATCTTCCCCCATCCAAAACCTTGATCTTTTCTACCCCCGTTAATTCACCCCAGATCCACTTTTTTGAAATGCCGACTTCTTTCCTGGAATTCCGAGCAGTGTCCATGCATTTTATACCTCTCCCACCCTCCCCTTCCCATGCGCTCTCCCCCCCAAGCCCTCTCCCTCCCACAGATCTCCTGATGTCCCTGCTCTCAAATGTTGTACTTGTGTGCTTCCCCCTCTCACCTCGTCTTGTCTCCCGCTCCCTTTATTTCGTCTTGTGTCCGTTTGTTTTTTTTGTGATTAATGTTAGCTCTTACACGAGCCTCAATCTTGTATACAAAAAAAAAGTGTCTGAGAGGTCTCAGCAGTCTAAAGTGTCAAAAGGTATATTCCAACAGTACGTAATTAAGAGTTCACAAACAGTGTTTTGGGTGTTATTTTTATTCAAAGAAGAAGAAGACATTTTGGTTACAAATACACAAACATACATAACCATACATTTGCTCGATTATAATAAGATGTATCTCACCCTTGGTCACATGTAGACGACAACTCTTACGTATTCATAAATAGAAATTCTCACAGGATTTGTTGTCTGTTATGGAAAAATCTCAATATTTGCCATCAGAAATTTTTTTGAATCCTATTTCTTTTACTATCCCTGTGGATTGAAGTTTTGAATGTATTGAATCTAAACCAGAGGCTTTTTGTTCTACAGTTCATAATGTTCAAACTGTAAAAAAAAAATGCAAAACGCCAGGCTGGCCCATCGTGGTTTTTGTTTGTATGTGGTTGTTTTTTTTCTCTTTGCAAGATCGAGGCTCATGAAAGAACAAGGTGGCAGAGTAAGGCAACAGTTGGATACAATAAGCAAGGGAAAAGAGAGAGGAAGGAAGAAAAAATGCATTAACGTACAAGTGATATTTGGACAAGGCAGGGTCAATGGGGTAAAAACAAATGTGGATAAGGATGGGAGGAAACAGGTGACATAAGATGGTGGTATACCACCTGCGTGAAGCTCTGGTGGGAAGATTAGGATCGACCGGTCTCCGGAAAGCAGGTCCAAATATATATATATAAAACACAGTTTGTGTGTGTGTATGTAATGTTACCGATAGACTCCTAAACGGAGAGGCTCACGTGCTTGATATTTGGCATAGACATGACCATTGAGCCTGGGAAGAACATGGCCGACCTAAAAAAAAAAAATTCATAATATTTTTTTTACCATATTTTTACCTCAGCGCATTTCAGCGAGGAATATTATACACGGAAGCTGCGTGTGGGAGGGGAGGGGAGGGTGTATCTGCGTGTATCTGTATCTGCTGTGGCTGGAAGCTGCCGCTGCGGAAGCGCAGCGCGCTGATTCGCTCAGAGCGATCACGTGATGTTCCTTGCCGCCATAAACTCACAGTTACGCGTTCGCACGTAATTCACACTTTCAAAACAAACGAGATCCGCGAAGCGAGTTGGTTGAGTCGTGCTAACCAAGATGGCAACACGGCGGCTTCACTTTTCACGGAGTATGAGCGTTCTATATATTTTCAATTCAGTGCGCCCGACTCGCTCACGTACTTGATTTGTGGCATAGACATGGCCATTGGGCCTTCACGGTGTAATTTGTGCGAGGCTTTTGTCCGAGTGAGCTTGAGTCGAGAGGGCGAATGTACGGGTTGGGAATGTACGGGTCTCCCTTCCCCCGCCCGGCAACGCCGGTACTGGAGGGTGTCACAGGATCGGTGAGTCTCCAAAATCCGCTTCGTGCTGTTGCGAAGATGCAGGACGATGTCGCGATTGTTGTGCTGCTCTCCGACCATGAGAACTGCAACGTCATTGTTGACTGGCCCTCCCCTTCCCTCCCCCTCCCCCTCCATTTTCCCCCTCCCCCTCTCTTTTCCCCCTTCCTCCCCCCTTCCCCCTCACCTCCACCCCGCCCCCCTCCCCTCCACCCCTCCCCCCTCTTCTCCCCTCTCCCCATTTCCTCCCCTCCCCCCCGTTCCCCTCCCCTTCCCCCTCCCCCTCCCCTCCCCCGCCCGGCAATGCCGGGTACTTCTGCTAGTATGAAATAAAGGAGGAACAAGCAGTGGAGGTGGGTGATATAAAGCCAAGATTTTGGAAGATTTAATGGGAAGGACTTACTGAAACAACACGTACAAGGCCTTCAGAAAGTATTCACACCCTTTGACTTTTTCACATTTTGTTGTTACAGCCTGAATTTAAAATGGATAAATTGAGATTTTTTGTCCCTTATCGACACATAATGCCCCATAATGTTAAAGTGGATTTTTTTTTCTTAGAAATTTTTCCCAAATAATTAAAAATCAGAAGCTGAAATGTCTGGTCAATCAGTGTTCATCCCCTTCGCTGTGACACTCCAAATTGAGCTCAGGTGTATCCAATTTCCTTTAATCATCCTTGAGATGTCTCGACAACTTAGTTGGAGTCCACCTATGGCCAATTCAATTGATTGGACCTGATTTAGAAAGAAACTCACCTTTCTATATAAGGTCGCACAGTTGACAGTGCATGTCAGAAACTTTGCCCCAAGTCCAAGGAACTGTCTGTAGAACTTCAAGATAGAATTGTGAGGAGGGATAGATCTGGGGAAGAATATAAAACAATTTCTATAGTGTTGAAAGTTCCCAAGAGCACAGTGAGCTCCATCATTAGGAGATGGAAAGAATATGGAACTACGCAGACTCTTCCTTGAGCTGGCCCTCCTACCAAATTCATCAACCGGGCAAGAGGGACCTTGGTCAGACAGGTGACCAATATCCCAATGACCACTCTGACAGAACTACAGAGTTCCTTGGCTGAAATGGGAGAACCTGCCAGAAGGACAACAGTCTCCGCAGCACTTCACGAATCTAGGCTTTATGGTAGAGTGACCAGATGGAAGTCACTCCTGAGAAAAAAGGCACATGACAGCACACCTGGAGTTTGCAAAAAGGTACGTGAAAGACTCAGAGCATGAGGCAAAATAATCTGTGGTCTGATGAGGAAAATTAAATTTTGGCCTGAATACAAAGCACTACATCTGGTGGAATCCAAGCACAGCTCATCAACCATCTAACACCATCCCTATTGTGTAGCATGGTAGTAGCAGCATCATGCTATGGGGATGCTTTTCAGCAACAGGGATTGGGAGACTTGTAAGGACAGAGGGAGCCAAATATGAATGAATGGAGCCAAATACAGGCAAATCCTTGAAGATAATTTGCTTCAGAGTGCAAAAGACCTTTGACTGCGGCAAAGATTTACGTTCCAACAGGACAATAACGCCAAGATTACAGCCAAAGCAACACTGGAATGGCTTCATAACAAGAATGTGAAAGTATGAGTGGCCCTTTCTGGTATTCTGGCAATTATCTAATCAAAATTCTGTCATTCCAAAAAACTGTTGTCTGCAGGCAAGGGTTACAGTGTGTTTTACATAGCAGGAATAAACAGCGTTGCTCGGTATCGGCCGAATTCAAGGGAGGTAGGACTGTCTCCAGAATTGGCCACCACTTGCACGTGAGGTAGCGGGTGCAGCCATTGGACAATGAATGTTTCCGGTAAGTACACACACAAAAATAATTTATCTGGCAGTCGTCGAATTAGGATAAGCAAAGCTCTTTCCTTAACAATGGAGAGAAAAAAAGTTTATTGGATCATTGGCTGGATGAAGGCGATTACAAACTGTGGTTTGCTGCATTATAAGAGAGATGAGTATAAAGCCCGTCAAAAATGACGGGTTGGAACAGTTTTTGACGGTACAGCGGCGTGAGCATGCCGAAGTTTTGGCCTAGTGTCAGGGATGCTTATATCATCTTTATTTATTAGACATCCTACAGACGTAAATGAACACTCAGTTTACTCTGCGTACTTTGCATGTCACGTTCAGCGAATTTCACCTCCCTGTACCTTATATTTATTGTGATTTAAAAAAAAGAACGCTTCCATACACCGACCTTGAGGCTCAGTTTGCAAGCCACCGTCTACAATTCCAATGTAAGAGACATAATTACTCTTCTTTTGGGTCTTCGGAGTCCTCGGGGTCTTTTGGGTCCTCTGGTTCATTTGGTACTTTTGGGTGTTCAAGCTCTTTTGCATCCTTGGGATCTTTTGGGTCATCTGGATCTTTGGGGTCCTCAGATATTTTCGGTCATCTGGGTCTTTGGGGTAATTTGGGTCTCTGGGGTCCACTGCACCCTCAAGGTATTTAAGGGTCTTTTTGGTGTTTTGGATTCACATCCTACAGACGTAAATTAACACTCAGTTTACTCTGTGTACTTTGCAGTGTAAAGTTTTTAATCTGCGGGGTCTTTTAGGTCATTGGAGTCCTTTGGGGCCTCTGCCTCTTTGGTGTCCTTGGGTCTTTTCGGTCATGAAAATGGCCTTTTCTAGGTAGTTTGGGTCTTTGGGTTCCACTGGGTCCTCGGGGTCTTTAAGGATCTTTTTGGTGTTTTGGATTGTTTGGTTCTGTTGGATATTTTGGGTTTTCAGGAACTTTTTGGTCTTCTGGGTCTTTTCGATTTTTTGGGGGGTCTTTGGGATGTTTTGGGTCTTTTGGGTTTTTGGGGTCTTTTCGGTCTTCTGGGTCTTTGAGATATTTTGGGTCCTTGAGGTATTTAAGGGTCTTCTGGGTCTTTTGGATCTTTGGGGTATTTTCAGTTTTTATGGTCTTTTGGGTCTTCTGGGTATTTAAGGGTCTTTGGATCTTCAGGGTCTTTTGGGTATTTTGGGTCTTTGCGATATTTTGAGTATTTAAGGGTCTTGGGGTCTTTTCAGTGTTTTGGGGTCTTTGGTGTCTTTATGGGTCCTTGGGGAATTTTGGGTCTTCAGGGCCTTTTGGGTTTTTGTCTTTTGGGTCTTTAAGGGTCTTGCAGTCTTTGGGGGTATTTGGGTCTTCTGGATATTTAAGGGTCTTTGGGTCTTTTGGATATTTGGGGTATGTTGGGTCTTCTGGATATTTAAGGGTCTTTGGGGTCTTTTGGGTGTTCATGGTATTTTAGGTATTTAAGGGTCTTTGGGAGTCTTTTGCATCTTTGTGGTATTTTGGGTCTTTAAGGGTCTTGGGGGAATTTGTGGTCTTCAGTGTCTTTTTGGGTTTTTGTGGTCTTTTGGGTATTTAAGAATCTTCGGGGTATTTTGGGTGTTTGGGGTCAATTGGGTTTTCAATGACTTTTCTATCTTTTGGGCCTTTGGGGACTTCTTGGTCTTCATGGTATTTTGTGTCTTTGGGTATTTTGGGTGTTTAGGGTTTATTTGGTCTTCAGGGTTTTCTGGGTCCTTGAGGTCTTAGGGTCTTTGGGTCTAACTAAAATTTTGGGTATTTGGGGTCCATTGGGTCTTTTCAGTCTTTTGGGTCTTCAGCGTATTTTGGGTCTTTGGGGTATTTTGGGTGTTTGGGGCCCATTGGGTCTTTTTGGTCTTCGGGGTATTTTGGATTTTCAGAGTCCTTTGGGGTCTTCCGAGTCATTGGGGTCATTTGGGTCCTTGGGGTTGTTTGGGTCTTTTGGATCCTCAGGGTCTTTTGGGTCTTCAGTGTCTTTGGGGTCCATTTGGGTCTTTTCGGTCTTTGGGGTATTGTTGGGTCTTCAGAGTCCTTGGGGTCTTTTGGGTCCTCTTTGTCATTTGGGTCCTTGGGGTTGTTTGGGTCTTTTGGATCCTTGGGGTCTTTGGGGTCCATTGGGTCTTCAGGATCTTCAAAGTCCTTGGGGTCTTCTAAGTCTTCATTATCTTTTGTGTCTTTAACAGTCTACAGGGTATTTGGGGTCTTCTGGTCTTCTGAGTCCTTGAGGTCTTTTGGGTGTTAGTCTTACCAAAATTTTGGGTCTTTGGGGTCCATTGGGTCTTCAGGGTCTTTTCAGTTGTTTGGATCTTCTGGGTATTTTGGGTCTTCTGGATATTTAAGGGTCTTTGGGGGTCTTTTGCGTCTTTGTGGTATTTTGGGTCTTTAATGGTATTTGGTGTATTTTGGGTCTTTGGGGCCTTTTGGGTCTTTAAGGGTCTCGGGGTATTTTCACTTTTTTGGGTCTTCAGGGTCTTTATGGGTCTTTGTGGAATTTGGGGTCTTCAGTGTCTTTTGGGCCTTTGGGGACTTCTGGGTCTTCATGGTCTTTTGTGTCTTTAACAGTCTACAGGGTATTTTGGGTCTTTGGGTATTTTGGGTGTTTAGGGTCTATTTGGTCTTCAGGGTTTTTTTTTTTTTTTTTTTTTTTTTTTTGTATACAAGATCGAGGCTCGTGAAAGAGCGAACATTAATCACACAGAAAGACAAACCGACACATAAAACATATAACATCGGGAGCGGTAGACAAGATGGGGAGAGAGGGGGAAGGACACAAACACAACATTTGAGAGCAGGGACCGAGAGACATGGAGACATCGAGAGATCTGAGAGAGGGCGAGGGCTTTGGGGGGGGGGGGCATGGGAAGGGGGCGGTGGGAGAGGTATAAAACATATGGACACTGCCAGGACTTCCAGGAAAATAAGTTGGAATTTCAAACAAGGTGGATCTGGGGTGAATTAGCGGGGGTAGAAAAGATCAAGGTTTTGGATGGGGGAAGATAAGAGATGGTGGTGAACAGCTGTTTTAAAGACCTGGAGGGAGGAGTGGGATTGAAGGGAGTGAGGGAGTTTGTTCCAGAGGCGGGAGAAAAGAGGAATGAAAGAGTGAAGGTGAGCAGAGAGCCGAGATTTCGGCAGTTTAACCATCAGAGGGTTGCTGGCAGATCTTGTGCGACCTGTAGGAATATTTGGGGGACAGAGCACAGAGAGAGCTGGGGGTGCAAGGCCGGAGAGGAGTCGGTAGAAGACAGAAAGACCACCTACCTGCCTGCGGTGAGTGAGTGAAAGGCCCTCAGAGATAGCTTCATCGCGGGAGATTCCAATTATTCTGAAAGCTTTGGTTTCAACAGCGTGAAGCCGAGCTAGGTGTGAGGCAGGAGCACCGGCCCATAGGGGAGAACAGTATTCCATTGAGCTGCGGATGAAAGCCTTGTATGTGGTGAGGAGCTCAGGTGTGCCGAGGAAGGACTTCGCACGACGGAGGATGCCCAGTCGGCGACTGGCTTTGGAGGCCAGCTTGGAAATGTGGTTTTCCCAAGAAAGATCATGGCAGATAATGAGACCCAAAATCTTGAGCGACAGAACTTCTTGGAGAGTATTGTTGAGAAAGTAGATGGGAGGGTTGTCCAGTCGATCTTTTCGGAGAGACATAGTAAGAGTGTGAGATTTGTCAGGATTGAAAGACATGTTCCACTTGTTTGACCAGTCTGTGATTTTGTCCAGGTCTTCAGAGAGTGAGGAGGCAGCAGACTGCCGATCTGAGGGAAGAGGAATGGAGCGGCAGAGAGTGGAGTCATCAGCAAAGAGATAGAGAGGATTTTCGAGAGAGTCAGAGAGATCATTGATGAAGACCAGAAAAAGCACGGGGCCCAGAACACTGCCTTGGGGAACTCCAGCCTGAACAGGAAAAGGAGATGAGAGAAACCCATTCAGGGCCACACGTTGACGACGACTAGAGAGGAAGTCCGCCAGCCATGCGTGGAGATTTCCATGGATACCAAAGGAGGAGAGTTTGGTGAGCAGAGCGGGGTGCCAGACCGTGTCGAAGGCACGTGATATGTCGAGGGAGACAGCTCTAATTTCCTGTTTGGCATTGAGGACCTCCATCCATTGTTGAGACAGCAGAAGCAGCATGTCCAGAGTAGAGTGACCTGGTCTGAAACCAAATTGATGATCAGAGATCAAGCCATTGGAGAAGAGGAAAGATTTCATATCCGAAGCAATGATGGATTCCATGACTTTGCTGATAATTGGGAGAAGGCTGATTGGTCTGTAGTTGCTAGGATCTGTTTTTGCACCTTTTTTGTGCAAAGCGGTGATGTTGGCTGATTTCCAAGCAGATGGCAGTTGACCTTGAGCAAAAGAGAGGGTGAAGAGAACAGAGAGAGGGTGAGATAGAGCAGCAGAGCAGGATTTTAGGACCCGTGGGCTGATGCCGTCGGGTCCAGTTGCAGAATCAGAGTCGAGGGTTGACAGAAACTTTTCCACCTTGTCAGGAGGAAAGGACACGGAGTCCAGGAGCAGCAGGGTACGACTGGGTATGGTGGGTACAGAGAGGGATGGGTTTGGGACACAAGATTTAGAGGCAAACACAGAGTTGAGGCATTCAGCTTTTTCACGTGCGGAGTCAGCTTGTAGCCGTTTGAGGTAAGGGAGGGGATGGAGGGGGAACAAACACCAGAAACGGATTTGACCAGACGCCACCAGGATTTGGTCCTTGAGGTTCTTGAGGTCTTAGGGTCTTACCAAAATTTTGGGTATTTGGGGTCCATTTGGTCTTTAGGGTCTTTTCGGTCTTTTGAGTCTTCAGCGTATTTTGGGTGTTTGGGGTATTTTGGGTGTTCGGGGCCCATTGGGTCTTCGGGGTATTTTGGATTTTCAGAGTCCTTGGGGTCTTCTGAGTCATTTGGGTATTTTGGGTCCTCTTTGTCATTTGGGTACTTGGGTTTTTTTGGGGTCCATTGGGTCTTCAGGGTCTTTTGGGTATTTTGGGTCTTCAAAGTCATTGGGGTCTTCTGGTCCTTGGGGTTTCTCAGTCTTCATTATCCTTTGTGTCTTTAACAGTCTACATGGTATTTTGGGTCTTCGGGTATTTTGGGTGTTTGGGGTCCATTGGGTCCTTGAGGTCTTTTGGGTCTTACCAAAATTTTGTGTCTTTGGGGTCCATTGGTTCTTCAGTGTCTTTTCAGTCTTTTGGGTATTTGGGGTATTTTGGGTGTTTGGGGTTAATTGGGTCTTTTGGGTATTTTGAATCTTCAGAGTACTTGGGGTTCTTCTGAGTCCTTGGGGTTCTTCTGAGTCCTTTTTGTCATTTGGGTCCTTGGGGTTGTTTGGGTCTTTTGGATCCTCATGGTATTTCGGGTGTTCAGGGTCTTTGGGGTCCATTGGGTCTTCAGAGTCCTTGGGGTCTTCTGGGTCCTTGGGGTCTTATAGGTTTTCATTATCTTTTGTCTTTTAACCGGTGGACACACAGTCATGTTCAAAGATTGCTCCTTAAATCCCTCCTAAAGCACTACTCAAAGCCTTTAAAACCTAGCCTTATGAAGGGTGACAGACACACAAACACACACACATTGCGTTTTATCTATCTATAATTCCAGTAATCTCTGTCTGTACGTTTGTACGTTTGTACGTTTGTACGTTTGTACGTTTGTCTGTTTGTCTGTGACCGCTGTTTCTCGACAACTACCGGTCCGATATACTTGAAACTTGCCAGGTATATTGCTGGGGACCCGAGGATGTGCCTTTTCAAGGTTTGAAATTAATCGGACAAGTACTTACCGAGCTATGGCGATTTAGCCGTTCGCCGTTCGCTTTGGCGTTGCGAATGGACCAAACCATTCATGTAAATAGAGGGGGGGGGGGTTCTGTGGTCGTTCGCTTTGGCTTTGCGAATGGACCAAACCATTCATGTAAATAGAGGGGGGGGTTCTGTGGTCGTTCGCTTTGGCTTTGCGAATGGACCAAACCATTCACATCGAATCATCGAATCACATCGAATGGACCAAACCGTTCGCTTTGGACCAAACCATTGCATGTAAATAGAGGGGGGGGGGGTTCTGTGGTCGTTGCGAATGGACCAAACCATTCACATCGAATCATCGAATCACATCGAATGGACCAAACCGTTCGCTTTGGACCAAACCATTGCATGTAAATAGAGGGGGGGGGTTCTGTGGTCGTTGCGAATGGACCAAACCATTCATGTAAATAGAGGGGGGGGGGTTCTGTGGTCGTTACTGCCACGTGGTTTCAAAGTTTTTTTTTGTTGTTGTTGTTTGCACGCATGTTTTTTTGCACCCACGTACGGGCACGCCCTAGGATGTTTACACACACACACCCCTACACAAATTTTTTTATTTTTATTTTTTTTGGCAAGGAACGGGCACCCACGTACGGGCACGTCCTAGCTTATATATAGTACGGGCATGCCCTAGTCTATCTATAATTCCAGTAATCTCTGTCTGTCTGTACGTTTGTTTGTCTGTGACCGCTGTTTCTCGACAACCACGGGTCCGATATACTTTTAACTTGCCAGGTATATTGCTGGGGACCCGAGGATGTGCCTTTTCAAGGTTTCATATTAATCGGACAATTACTTACCGAGCTATGTCCAAAAAACGATTCAACCAATCAGAGAGCAGCGAACGATCGCGTGTGCCGAACGTGGCGGGCACACTCTGCCTCGGATGGCACATTTGAGAGCGTATTCATTTATTTCACGTTTGCAAACTATGTTGGCGTTAAACTATGTTTTACAACTAATAAAAACGAATTTGCGTTTCATTCGCTTTCCTGCGCGTTTGTGCACGCGATGGCGATTTCTTTACCAAACTCCGGAAGCCGTTCGCTTTGGACCAAACCATTGCATGTAAATAGAGGGGGGGGATTGTCACCACTCGCAAGCCGTTCGCTTTGGACCAAACCATTTCATGTAAATAGAGGGGGGGGATATAATTTTAGATATAGATATAGTACGGGCAATGCCCTAGTATGGTAGAATGGTAGATAGATACTCACCGAGCATACTGCCGAGTGCGCGAACGTGGGTTTGACGTACAAGATACGAGTTAAGCAGCAGCAAAGTCACAAGACTGGAGAAAACGTATGGAAAACTTGTGGAAGGCGAATTCAGTGAGATCCCCGACTAGTGACTACGTTACTACTTCCGTCACCAATTCAAAGCAAAGTGAGCAATCGGGTAATAAACTTGTTTGTGAAAACGTGAGTTGTTTTTGTTTCATTCACGTTCATCATTTACTACATGTAAAGGTGGCAACGTCACTTGGTGAGGAGCATTCAGGTTTCTTCAGTATTTCGTTGGTAAAATGTAGGAGTTTAATAAACTAGGGCATGCCCGTACTATATCTATATCTAAAATTATATCCCCCCCCTCTATTTACATGAAATGGTTTGGTCCAAAGCGAACGGCTTGCGAGTACGGTGACAATCCCCCCCCCCCTCTATTTACATGAAATGGTTTGGTCCAAAGCGAACGGCTTCCGGAGGTTGGTAAAGAAATCGCCATAGCGTGCACAAACGCGCAGGAAAGCGAAAGAATCGCAAATTAGTTTTAATTAGTTTTAAAACATAGTTTAACGCCAACATAGCGGCAACATAGTTTGCCAACGTGAAATAAATGAATACGCTCTCAAATGTGCCGTCCGAGGCAGAGTGTGTTCGCCACGTTCGGCACACGCGATAGCTCGCTGCTCTCTGATTGGTTGAATCGTTTTTTGGACATAGCTCGGTAAGTACTTGTCCGATTAATATGAAACCTTGAAAAGGCACATCTTCGGGTCCCCAGCAATATACCTGGCAAGTTTAAAGTATATCGGACCCGTGGTTGTCGAGAAACAGTGGTCACAGACATACAAACAAACAAACATACACACAGAGATTAGTGGAATTATAGATAGACTAGGGCATGCCCGTACGTGGGTGCAATGCCCGTACGTGGGTACGTGGGTACGTGGGTGCGAGTACGGTGACAATCCCCCCCCTCTATTTACATGAAATGGTTTGGTCCATGAAATGTTTTGGTCCATTCGCAACGCCAAAGCGAACGGCGAACGCTTTACATGAAATGGTTTGGTCCATGAAATGTTTTGGTCCATTCGCAACGCCAAAGCGAACGGCGAACGCTTTACATGAAATGGTTTGGTCCATGAAATGTTTTGGTCCATTCGCAACGCCAAAGCGAACGGCGAACGGCTTGCGAGTACAGTGACAATCCCCCCCCCCTCTATTTACATGAAATGGTTTTAATTAGTTTTAAAACATAGTTTAACGCCAACATAGCGGCAACATAGTTTGCCAACGTGAAATAAATGAATACGCTCTCAAATGTGCCGTCCGAGGCAGAGTGTGTTCGCCACGTTCGGCACACGCGATAACTCGCTGCTCTCTGATTGGTTGAATCGTTTTTTGGACATAGCTCGGTAACTACTTGTCCGATTAATATGAAACCTTGAAAAGGCACATCCTCGGGTCCCCAGCAATATACCTGGCAAGTTTCAAGTATATCGGACCGGTAGTTGTCGAGAAACAGCGGTCACAGACATACAAACAAACAAACATACACACAGAGATTACTGGAATTATAGATAGACTAGGGCATGCCCGTACTATATATATGCCCGTACTATATATCTATCTAAAATTATATCCCCCCCCCTCTATTTACATGAAATGGTTTGGTCCATTCGCAACGCCAAAGCGAACGGCGAACGGCTTGCGAGTACAGTGACAATCCCCCCCCCCTCTATTTACATGAAATGGTTTGGTCCATTCGCAACGACCACAGAACCCCCCCCCTCTATTTACATGAAATGGTTTGGTCCATTCGCAACGCCAAAGCGAACGGCGAACGGCTAAATCGCCATAGCTCGGTAAGTACTTGTCCGATTAATTTCAAACCTTGAAAAGGCACATCCTCGGGTCCCCAGCAATATACCTGGCAAGTTTCAAGTATACACAAAGAATTAAGTTAAGCACCCCCCCCGTTTTTTTACAACCTCGCACATTACAAGTTTGTTGTCGTCAAAACAGTGTAATATACCCATGATATTGCTATATTTTCTGGAGAAGTGATATTATGGTCACATAAAAACATAACAATCATGCCGTTTTCAATATTTTATTCTGAATAATTTAAGGTGAAAAATTTTGGGAATTTTAGGCATATTTTCACCTCAATTTAAGTATGGAGCTATAGGTCCATCACGGACAGTGTGGATGACGTTTATGTTTTCTAACGTACAGTCATTGTTCTGAGAAGACCTCTAGCGATCTTTGCGTCAATAACGTGTGTAGGACCCACGTGATCGGATCACTGACTCAACCCTACGTCTCATAGACCCTGTAAGCCGTCGTATGCGTTGCTGTGGCAGGTTGTTCCATTCCCGATGTAATGCACGTTCCAATTCATCCAGATTGGCTATTGGAGGGACCATCTTCGCAATTTGTCGTCCCAACATGTCCCAAACGTGCTCGAGGGGGTTCAGGTTCAGGACAGGATTAGGGGGTGCTTAACTTAATTCTTTGTGTAGGGGTGCTTAACTTAATTCTTTGTGTATATATCGGACCGGTAGTTGTCGAGAAATCGTTGTCGCATACACACATACACACATACACACATACATACACACAGAGATTAGTGGAATTATAGATAGATGACATCGGATGTTAAAGATCCGATGTTGGTGGTCGTTAAAGATCCCGCGGTGACATTTGTGAAGAATATGCGAGCTATCGCAGGCACGATAGCCAAATTACAAATTCCTGATTTAACTAAGTTACTTTCTAGTTTCTAGTTTCTACCCATCCCACTCACCTCCCCACAACACACATATGTTTTTTTCTTTCTCACATGCCAGTCGGGAAATTCGCCAAAATCTGTCTTGTATTTCTCCGCTGCGATGCTTTTGACAGGTTTCTGTACTTTCCAATGTTTGTCACGTACACCACGGAAGGTTGATGGAGGTTATGTTTTCACCCCTGTCTGTATGTCCGTGAGCAGGACATCTCAGAGTATGGATGGATTCGGCCAACATTTGGTGAACAGGTTGGGTGTGTGATGAGGGCAAATTGATTCAATTTTGGTGAATATTCGGGTCTGGGTGAGCAGGGATCGGTGGTTAGGGTGAGGGGGGGTGGGGGGGTGAGGAGGAGAGGGATAATCATGCTGAATGCTGCTGCCTGCTCCCTTTTGCTTCGCGTTCCTAATCCACCCACCCCCATTCCCCTGATATCCTGCTCCCCTTCCCGAACTCCCTTTTCCCCCTACCCTTTTCCCCACCTCCCCCCAATCTCCTGCTCCCCTTCTCTTATTCCCTTCCCCCATCCCCCCTCCCTTTTTCCTACCTCCCCCCGATCTGCTCCCCTTCCCTTACTCCCTTCCCCCCTCCCCATTTTCTCACCTTCCCCAATCTCCTGCTCCCCTTCCCCTTTTTCCTACCTCCCCTGATCTCCTACTCCCATTCCCTTACTCCCTTCCCCCTCCCCCTCCTCTTTTTCCCACCTTACCTCCACTCTTCACGCCCCCCCCCCCTTTTTCCCACCTCCCCCTCCCCTTTTTCCACCTCCTCCCGATCTCCTGCTCCCCTTCCCTTACTCCCTTCCCGCTCCCCCTCCCCTTTTTCCCACCTTCCCTCCACTCTTCACGCCCCCCTCCTTTTCCCACCTCCCCCCTCCCCTTTTTCCACCTCCTCCCGATCTCCTGCTCCCCTTACTCCCTTCCCCCTCCCCCTCCCCCTCCCCTTTTTCCCACAACCCCCTTCCCTCGACTCTTCGCCAGAGCTGTAGATAGAGAGAGTTTGGCCAACTAAACAATAGGCGCCATGTTGTTACCCATGGTCAAGTGCACGCACGCGTGCGTTCAAGCGTGCATGCAACTTACTGCTATTAGGGACGGGTTTATTTTTATGTTCCTGAGTTTCATACATTGTTTAGTCAGTTGCGAATGAGTGGAAATTGGGATGGACGAGTGGAAGTTGGGATGGATGAGTGGAAGGAGGGATGGATGAGTGGAAGGAGGGATGTATGAGTGGAAGGAGGGATGGATGAGGGGAAGGAGGGATGGGTGAGTGGAAGGACGGATGGATGATGAGTGGAAGTTGGGATAGATGAGGGGAAGGAGGGATGGATGAGGGGAAGGAGGGATGGATGAGGGGAAGGAGGGATGGATGAGTGGAAGTTGGGATGGATCAGTGGAAAGAAGGATGGATGAGTGGAAGGAGGGATGGATGAGTGGAAGGAGGGATGGATGAGTGGAAGGATGGATGGATGAGTGGAAGGATGGATGGATGAGTGGAAGGAGGGATGGGTGAGTGGAAGGAGGGATGGGTGAGTGGAAGGACGGATGGATGATGAGTGGAAGTTGGGATGGATGAGGGGAAGTTGGGATGGATGAGTGGAAGGAAGGATGGAGGAGTGGAAGGAAGGATGGATGATGAGTGGAAGGAGGGATGGATGAGTGGAAGGAAGGATGGATGAGTGGAAGGAAGGATGGATGAGTGAAAGTTGGGATTGATGAGTGGAAGGAAGGATGGAGGAGTGGAAGGAAGGATGGATGATGAGTGGAAGGAGGGATGGATGAGTGGAAGGAGGGATGGATGAGTGGAAGGAGGGATGGGTGAGTGGAAGGAGGGATGGGTGAGTGGAAGGAGGGATGGGTGAGTGGAAGGAGGGATGGGTGAGTGGAAGGAGGGATGGGTGAGTGGAAGGACGGATGGATGATGAGTGGAAGGACGGATGGATGATGAGTGGAAGTTGGGATGGATGATGAGTGGAAGTTGGGATGGATGAGGGGAAGTTGGGATGGATGAGTGGAAGGAAGGATGGAGGAGTGGAAGGAAGGATGGATGATGAGTGGAAGGAGGGATGGATGAGTGGAAGGAGGGATGGATGAGTGGAAGGAAGGATGGATGAGTGGAAGTTGGGATGGATGAGTGAAAGTTGGGATGGATGAGTGGAAGGAAGGATGGAGGAGTGGAAGGAAGGAAGGATGGATGATGAGTGGAAGGAGGGATGGATGAGTGGAAGGAAGGATGGATGAGTGGAAGTTGGGATGGATGAGTGGAAGGCAGGATGGATGAGTGGAAGGAGGGATGGAGGAGTGGAAGGAGGGATGGCGGAGTGGAAGGAAGGATGGATGATGAGTGGAAGGAGCGATGGATGAGTGGAAGGAAGGATGGATGAGTGAAAGTTAGGATGGATAAGTGGAAGGAAGAAAGGATGGATGAGTGGATGGAGGAGTGGGAGGAGGGATGCATGAGTGGGAGGAGGGATGGATGAGTGGAAGGAGGGATGGATGAGTGGAACGAAGGATGGATGAGTGGAACGAAGGATGGATGAGTGGAAGGAGCTTTTTTTTTGTTTGTTTGTTTTTGTATACAGGATGGAGGCTCGTGAAAGAGCCAACATTTGTCACACAAAAAAATCAAACAGACAAACGAAGTATATACTAAGGGGAGCGGTAGACAAGATGGGGAGAGAAGGGGAAGCACACAAACACAACATTTGAGAGCAGGGATCTCGGGAGATCTGTGGGAGGGAGAGGGCTTGGGGGGAGGAGGCGTGGGAAGGGGTGGGTGGGTGGGGGGGGGGGGGGGGGTGGGAGAAGTATAAAACAAACGCTCTTAGCTCTTACACGAGCCTCGATCTTTTACACAAAAAAAAAAAAATGAGGGATGGAGGAGTGGAAGGAAGGATGGATGAGTGGAAGTTGGGATGGATGAGTGGAACTTTGGATGGATGAGTGGAAGAGGGGATGGTTGAGTGGAAGGAGGGATGGATGAGCGGAAGGAAGGATGGAGAATGAGTGGAAGGAAGGATGGATGATGAGTGGAAGTTGGGATGGATGAGTGGAAGTTGGGATGGATGAGTGGAAAGAAAGATGGATGAGTGATTGATCTTCCACTCATCCATCCTTACTTCCACTCATCCATCCAAAGTTCCACTCATCCATCCCAACTTCCACTCATCCATCCCTCCTTCCCCTCATCCATCCCAACTTCCACTAAGCGAATGCATGCAATGCGATGCGCATTCTGTTAGTTACGGAGGTTGGGTAACAACATGGCGCCTGTGAATCACATGACAGCGCTTAACCAATCATATGGCAGACCAGTTGAAACCGGGTTGACCGAACTCTATCTACGGCTCTGCTCTTCCCAACCCCTCCCCTTTTTCCCACAATCCCCTTCCCTCCACTCTTCCCTCTCTGCTCCTCCTCCTCCTCTCTCGCCCCTTTTCAATATTCTGGTCAGCTAAGCGACTCTGCGTTGCCTGGCAACACCAGGTACCTTTGCTGGTAAATAAATAAAGTTGAACACAACTCACCATCCTCCGGGACTCTTTCATCCTCTTCAGGATCAACTGAGTCCTCGTCCTCAACCTTCATACAAAGGCCAGCAGCAGGTCCTCCCTTCCCATGTCCAGGCACGACGGTCCGTCCCGATCTTCTCCCCGCACAGCAAGACTCCATGTACCGACAGAGCTCGACGTACATGGTAAAGGTGAACGCCCGTGCAGACAAAGCACAGAGTTGAACCCTCACCTGGGCGGGCTCGGCTCGGGCACAGAGACCCCCGAGGATCTCGACCCCCAGTCCCGTAATGGCGGCTCGGAGAGACCCCTCCGATAAACCCTGGATCTCCAGCCATGGGGGGACGAGACCGAGGTCGCCATGAGTTCTCGTCAAATCCATTTTCTATTACGATTCACGAAGCTCCAGAGTGAAGGCCACGAGAATTAAAAACCATGCGATTTGAATATTTTATGTTCTTCTCTCTTTTATGTTCTTATGTTCTTATGTAATGTCTTTTATGTAATATCTTATATGTAATATATTTTGTGTTCTTATGTTTCGGGAAAAATGTCGTTTCCACGTCTCGGAGGATCAATCGATCTCCACGAAAACGTCACATGAAAATAGATCGATTTATGACGTGGATTAATGGATATTTATAAAGAGCAACCAATGGCTACACAGTGGAACTACACCGTCATGGCTTCAAAAACAGCATATATAAATATACATTTCTATCTATATGTATATATACTCGTATGATGATATATGGTGTTATTCGCAGTTAGTGTAGTTCATTTATAGTCCATGTAGAAAAGGACACCGAGGCAACAGGAAGTCGTTTTACCCTTTACACCTGTGGTTGACAACTTCATTTAAATTTAATTACATATTTTGAATACTGTAGAGTGTAGAACACGAATCGAACCACGAAGCTGCAGTTTAGTTTTCGTAAGGTAATAGTTTTAAGTCTGTCTGGCAGTCAAACAAAATTCAAAATCAATTCCAAACAGGAAAGTTACTGCTTTTAGGGATGTCATAAAGGACACAAACAACAAGTACAGATACATTCAAAGTACACCACCCCAATGCCAAATAAATAAATAACATCCTCCAGCGTGCGGCAATGCCACTGTGTGGCACATAGAGACAGTATTGGGAGGAAGAGGTGCACAATAATTGATTAATTGTGAAATAAAAAAATATATTTAATAATCATAAAATAATTAATTTATTAATCAATTGTTTAATAGCATACCTAAACCACCAGTTTACGAATGTAAACTGTAACTGTAATGTAAACTGTAAAAGCTGTAACTTTTTGAAAATTAAGTAAATATGTAATTAATTGGGAAAATAATTAATTAATTGATTAATCAATAAATGATAAATCAACGAATTGATTAATCAATAAATCTAAAATACCTTTTACAGCCAAATCGCTTGGTCAATGTCATGTCCAAATATCAGCTTCCGGGTGCCTGAGATATTGCCCAGATGAGAAAGGAAATAAATAGGCGATTCATAACGAAAATAAATATATAATAATTCTAAAGTAATTAAATTATTAATCAATTGGCTAATAGCATACCCAAACCAAGTGTTTCACCTGAAGCTGTAACTTAAAAAAAATTAATTGAGTAAGTAATTAATCAGAAAAATGAATAATTAATTGATCAATAAATGATAAATCGATGAATTGATTAATCAATAAATCAAAAATATCCTTTATAGCCACATCACCTGGTCACTGTCGTGTCCGAATATCACCTTCCGAGCTCAAAAGGTGCCTGAAATATTGCCCAGATGAGAAAGAAAATAAATGTGATTAATAATGAAAATAAATAAATAATAATCGTAAAATAATTAATTTCTTAATAAATTGGCTAAAAGCATACCAAAACCACCAGTATTTCATCCGAAGCTATAGCTTTTTGAAAATTAATTAAATAAGTAATTAATCAGAAAAATAATTAATCAATTGATTAATCAATAAACAAGAAAACGTCATGCGTAGCACGATACTTGCAAAATCCACCCTCCCCCAAAAGTTTTCCAATGATACATGATGGCCTATGTTGACCTTTTGGCCTATGGTGACCTCAAAAATACTTGGTGGTTGAATTCAGTAACCACATATGCAAGTCCTCTTCAAATTACAAGTCAATTGGATGAAAATTGAGGATTTTAGAAATTTGGCCTATGTTGACCTTTTGGCCTATGTTCACCTAAAATATAATTTGTGGTTGAATTCAATGACGAGATATGCAAGTCCTCTTCAAATTACAAGTCAATTGGATGAAAATTGAGGATTTTAGAAATTTGGCCTATGTTGACCTTTTGGCCTATGTTCACCTAAAATATAATTTGTGGTTGAATTCAATGACGAGATATGCAAGTCCTTTTCAAATTTCAAGTCAATTGGATGAAATTTGAGGATTTTAGAAATTTGGCCTATGTTGACCATTTGGCCTATGTTGACCTCAAGAATACTTGTTGGTTGCATTCAGTGACCAGATGTGCAAGTCCTCTCCAAATTTCAAGTCAATTGGATGAAAATTGAGGATTTTAGAAATTTGGCCTATGTTGACCATTTGGCCTATGTTGACCTCAAAAATTATTGGTGGTTGAATTCAATGACCAGATATGCAAGTGGTCTTCAAATTTCAAGTCAATCGGATGAAAATTGAGGATTTTAGAAATTTAGCAAAGTTGCTGACCTTTGGCCTATGTTGACCTTTTGACCTATTGACCCCAAAAACAATAGGCTTCTGGCATTTGACCAACTCTACCACTTGGTGAAGTTTGGTGAAGATCGGTTGAAAATTGTGACCTGTAGGCCGGTGACAAACTAACAAACAGAGTCACAAACACAACCGACCAATATACTTGAAAAATCTTCGATTTTGCAAGTAATAATAAATCAATCAATTGATTAGTCAATAAAACAAAAATACCCTTTATAGCCATATCACTTGGTCACTGTCATGTCCAAATATCAGCTTCCCAGCTCAAATGGTGCCTGAAATATTGCCCAGATGGGAAAGGAAATAAATAAGTACTTAATAAATCGATAATAATTAAGTAATTAATTGATTAATCAAAAATAATAAATTCCGTTTTTGCCAAAGCACGTGCTCACTATTGTGCCGAAATTTCAGCTTCCTAGCTCAAAGGAGAGGAAATGTAAAGGAGAGTGAAAAGAGAGAATGTTGGAAAAGTGGGATAGCTCAAACAAAATAAAAAGGGAAAAAGACAGTGGGAAGAAGAACCACCTTTGGAGGCCATTTTTCCCCACAGAGCAGGGATTGGCCTTTTTCGGGCAACTTGGTCCCCTTTTTGAAGCAATGTTTTACGGCCAGATGCCCTTCCTGCCACAGAGTGGGAAAGGATTGAAAACTTGTAAGAGATGTGATGTCTTACTGGATGAAATGTGCTCAGTAATTCCATGAGGAGCCAAGGTGCCGAGCCTGTAAGCAAGGCTTTGGTCCTTGCCAGGAGAGCGATGAGATCGGCATTCGTGGTCAGTCAATTATCGGCAGCACCCTGAACAAATTCCAAATTTGTGTCATAAATCCAGTGGACACTGCATCAGTGACACCGCCACGTCCCTGGGAGAACGGATGCTAAGCAGCAGTCAAGTGCTGCGTACGAACGATGACCATGGAAGCACATGGCATAGCATTTGCTTGCGCGATGATGAGGAGCGAGACCAACGTTGGATGCAAAGCCTCTGCTGCAACGAAGGCAAAATAAGATGGTCCGTCTGTTATCGTTGCCGACATTGTGCCGCTGTAGATGATGGCGCTGGTATTCATCTTCCCCTTGCCGCTTGATCATCCTGGCGGAGTCATAGACAACAGTCTCTGGACAAGTCCTTACCAGTTCTTTCTTCAGGTGCCTTTTCACAACACCTTTGCCCTCCTTGAGCTCACCAAACAAATTTTAAGGAGCTAATGCTCTAACATAGGAATGACATGGCATGTCCGTCTAAGTTGAGCGAATGTGATAAACGCCTCAACACTGGACATCCAAAATCTCCTTCGGACTGTGGTGTTCGGGCAGCTCGGTCTTGCCATGTTTATTCCCAGACTTTTCCACAGGTGTCTCAGTTGCAAGCTCCTGAGTTTACTAATGCGGCGACCGCAGAGAGCCGGAGCTTCTACTCAGTACAAGTGTGCAGTCGGTGCCGCAGCATGATATACCTTGATCATTGTTGTAGTTCTGATGCCATGCTGGGACCAGAGACGTTTGGACAAGCTTCCAAACAACTCTTCATGCTGCTAGCAAGCGGTGTGCAACTTCTGCATCAGGTGAGTTGTCATGTGAGACTGTACTCCCAAGATATGTGGAGGTGTTAACACATCATAAACTAGAGCCCCGATCAAGGCCTTAATTATGGAGGATCGCCGTTACGCCAATCTTATAAATATGGGTCTCCTGAAACCTCAGGGCTCACGATTGGCAGTAACGGCTGGCAACACGTTGTGAGCTTCTTCAACCATTCAATGCAGATCCAGTCAAACTTGCCACTCGTCGTGTAACAGGTGACAAAACGTGGCTTTCATCACCAGGACCCTTAAACCAATAAGGAATCCAAACAATGGAACCATCAAGCAAATTTTGAACCAAACCCTCAGCTGGAAAGATCATGGTCTTTTTTCTGGGATGCTGCCTCATGATACTGAAATCACAGGAGAATGTTACACCGGCTTCATACGAAAACCATAGCACACCATCAAGGACCGTCGCTCATGACTGTGGTTTCCTGCACAATCCAGAACTCGTCACTTCCAACTCGTCTGCCCAGTTTGCGTAGCCATCTTGAGGAAAGGATCGCAGGAATGTTGAGAAGGTTGAATGAAGAATAAGAAAACTCTTATGAGGCCACAGAACCCCAGCCACCTATGTATCCAGAAGATTCAGCCCACCAATCGCCAACTGCAACGCTGAGCCAAAGACGTTATTCAAAATGAAAAGGCCTCCAAGAAGTTATTTTCCAAATATCTTAGATCTGGAGCAGCAGTTCTTGTGTAAAATCAATAACACGACACCAGTAGCACTTGTAACCGATATTATAATCACTTTATTGGCATTATAATCATTCAACCAATTTTAACCGTTTCAGAACGCATTCAAACAATTTAAATATTTCAAAATAAAAATAATAACCCACAAGGTTTTGGTACCCCAGCATACCGTGTCATATCTGATATGTAGGTATATTGAGCTATGCTACCCTAACACTACTTGCAAATGTTCTAGAAACCTCTTGCGGAAGATCGGAATCTATTGTGGATGAGTGCAAAGGCAACTGAAGTAGAAAAAAATGGCATCCGCCAGTTAAGCAAAGTTACCGAACTGAGGTTACTTCACAAAGCTAATCTCAACATTCGCAGATGGAGAAGGTGCAGCCACGAAATGAAATCTCTCTCATACAGGTAAAAGTCCAAAACATCACCAAATTGAATGTCTGCCGACATTGAACGCCTTTTGCAATTCGTCCCTGCTCTGCCCCCCCCCCCACCCCCACCCCCCAGGCTGGAAAGTCCCCCATTACTAGGTGAAAGGTCGATAGGAAGTCACAAGCATTCAGAATTCCCCCACAACTATCCATCTACAAAACAGGATGAAAGTTACTAATGCGTGTCAATATGTTAAGAGGTCACAGCTATGTGGACACAACATTATATATATAATGTTATATATTATACAACATTATATATATATATATATATATATATATATATATATATACATACATAGTCTCAGTGACCCCTTCCATCAAGACAATACACCCCACTCAAGATCATCCAACTTCAACCGTCACAATAATGTCAATTGCTCAGATATCAGGGTTGAGATCTAACCTTATTTGTAGATGGGGGGAAAAATCCCAAATAAGGAAAACTCTAACACTTGAGGTCGCCAGCAAAAGTTTTCAAGAATCAAGATGAAGCAACTTCAATCGTGACTACCGGTAAGTGGAGATCGTTGACTATTTCAGACTGCCCATAAAGTTCAATAACAATTCGAACCCTCATATAATAATAATAATAATAATATAATGGCACTGGGTAGAGAGCATACCCTCGCCACCTGAACAGTTTATGTTTTGTATCCCACTGATAGACCGGATCTAGATTCGGACCTGAACCAAAATTTAATTGGCTTGTTGTCGCCGCCTAACAAACTCATCCACCAAGTTTTGGCATAACTAGTCCATAACTTTTTAAATATCATGTTATAATATATTGGTTTTGGTCCTATCTCTCAATGGTGAAGAATCACTTAAAAATTAAATAATTCTCGTATCCAAATCCATATTCAGATCTTCACCAAAATCGAATCAATTAGTTCTTGTCACAAACACAACCTCTCCACCAAATTTCATCCCAATCTGTCCATAATTTTTTGAGATATTCTGTTCACAAACAAACACACAATCAGGGGTGAAAACATAACCTCCATCCACCTTTGGTGGCGGAGGTAACAAGAACCACTAACTCCCGAAAAGCAAAAAAATGAGCAATGGAAAATGCTAAAGAAAATTGGGAACGTATCAGTGTTTGAAATAACAAACGTCTCAAAGTTCCTATAAAACTGATCATATTACCATTCCTGTTCATTGTAATGTTTACCAGATAGTTTTGGCTCAAAAGATTAGGCAACTACAATCTCCGCCATAAAAAACTGAACACCTGACTGTTGTTGATGTGATGTATTTAAGTGGCGAATGTTTTCACATCGGGATCCATTGTGGAAGTAATCTCAATACCAGGTATGCCCACATCCGGCAGCAATCAGTGCATTGCACCGCCGCCACATTGTCAGTATGAGCCCCCGAATCTGAGCCCAGGGAATGGCAGTCAATGCCCGAATCAAACCTGGCGAGATGGCAGGTCAGGGTGTCACATGGCAGGCTAACACATGTTGCTGCATGATCTCATTAATGTATCGATCTGCTGTCAGGTTGCCCTGGTTACAGATCAAGTTTGTGTGAAAGGTTTCAGCAATGCCATCCTAAATCATGACTCTTCCTCGTCAAAAACTTGCGGCTTCGTGGATGCAGACTGGGCATAAACGCTCGTTGCTTCTTCTTGAAACCTTCTTGAGGACATCATGTCTTCCAAGGAGAAACATGCATTCCCCATGAAACATAACAATTGCCCGTTGCCTCCGTGCTCATTGGACCTGCTGATTTTACCACTGCCAGCATACTCCGATGTGTCGCCGCACAAGTCTTGAACCCTGAACAGGATGACGAGCATGGATCCCTGGATCACAGAGATGAATAAAGACAGTGCTGCCACTAGTCCAGGTCCAAGGAGGTCCAGGATGTCCAGCGGGGACTCCCTGGACCTCCTGCAAAGAGGTCTATCCTGCGAGGCCCAGGGAGTGCGATTGCATTACTCTGGGCAGTTTAACACAGATTGCATCGATGGGTCATGTAAGTGTGTCGGCCCTGAGCAGTATTCGTTACCCTGGGACGTCCACTTCTTGGCAAATCTCTTTTATATGCAGTGGCTCGAAAATGTTTTCTGAAGTAATAAACAGTTTCTCTCCTCAAATTAAAGAGCTTTGCAACATGTCGGATGGCAGACCATGCTCGGCGGTGTCTAATGATTTGATTTCTCCAATTTTTCTGACAGACATGGCATTGTAATTGATTATTAAATAATGTTATCAGTTTGTTATTTGGATTATCCACAGGCCGGTGTCTCGGAAAGACTCAAGTTTGCTCAGAATGTCTCACCACCTCTGAAAACCTAAGGGTGCACGAGTTGCACGTGCTGAACAATTATTGCACGAGCCAATTACGCGAGGCTAGAAACTTGCAAGCAAGTGTTCCGCACATCCCTCGTGCCACAAAAGGCACTTGGGACGAACGAAGGAACAATCAACAATTGCATTATCAATTCTACATGTTTGGTTTGTTTTTTAATGGCGGAGAGCATATTTCTTTGCCAATCACCTTCGTTGGTTAGCTCGAGACCTAACTCAACGACCGACTTTCACATCGATCGAAACGTCAGTTTCACAAACGGAAGGCTTCGACCACAACCAAAAAAACATTCACCCGCAGAGTTGAAGGAAGAAGGCACAGAATTAAAAGTTAAAATAAAAACGATAAAGCAAACTACAAATGGTCCTATTTCAACAAACAGGAAAAGTGCATCGAATAGCGAAATTAAAGTCAAGTTCTTGTTCGGAGAAGATGTGGGTTGGTAACGGAACGGGATAAACGCGTCGCTTAATCCAGGTCACAGATGGATATTCATGTGCCTCTTACAGTTCGAATGCGAAATGAATCCTTTCCCGCACACAGTGCACATGTACGGAGACATCATGCCGTGGACTTGCGAGTGGTCCTGAAGAAGGGAAGAATCGGAGAACTTCTTCGCGCAGACCGTGCACGCACAGGGACGCTCCTTCATGTGTATGCGCGCATGCTGACGGAGAGTCGAAGAGTCGGAAAACGTCTTCGCGCACACCTTGCACATGTAGGGCCGCTCTCCCGTGTGTATCCGCGCGTGCTGCCGGAGGGCCGATGAATCCGAGAAAGCCTTTGAGCACACCGTGCACGTGTACGGACGCTCGCCCGTGTGAACGCGCATGTGTATCTGACAGTGGGATTTTTGACGGAACCCCTTCCCACAAACGCTGCAAATGTACGGCTTCTCTCCCGTGTGTATCCGCGTGTGCTTTTGCAGCGTGGACGAATTGGAGAAGGTCTTGGTGCAAACCTTGCAGGTGTACGGACGCTCGCCCGTGTGGATTCGCATGTGGATCTGACAGTACGACGATGTACTAAATTTCTTACCACATACGTTGCAGGTAAATGGCTTCTCCCCAGTGTGGACCCGAGTGTGCGCTGTGTAGGTTCTTTTATTGCACGTACTGTAGGGGCAAACGTTGCATTTGTACTTTTTATCACAGGAATGCATGCACTGCGCCTCCATGTGCATGCGCAGCGCTCCCTTCGTGGTGAAATTCTGAGAGCACCAGCTGCAGGTGAACGTCTTCGTCGGCTTCACTTCCTCCCCTGTGAAGTTCATTCAAGCAAAGCAAGAGATGAATTTGCCCTGTTGAGGTTAACGTTCATCAATATTGAGATCTGAACGTGACTCTACTTCACGATGTGTGACAAAACAAGCAACATTCAGCAAACCCATCCTTAAATTTCATCACTTATTGGCTCCAATTCCAATGACTTACCATCCTCTGGATCTCTTTCTTCCTCCTCAGGAACAACAGAGTAGTCGTCTTCTTCCATATTCATCCAAATATCTCCAGCAGATCCTCCGCTTTCAGCATCCTTTCCGGATTCAGGAACAACGAGCTGTTCCAAGCCGAGTTCCTCAAAGCACGAGTCCATAAAGTGACAGAGCGCAGCGTACATGGTGGGGGTGAACTTTCGCAATGATAAAGAATCCAGTTTATTTCTCACTGGAGAGGATTCGGTGTAAACGCAGAGAGCCGTGAGGATCGCGTTCCCCAACCCGACAACCACGGCTCGGAGCGCCTCAGCCGTCAGGTCCTGACTCTCCAACCAGGCCGGAACAGGACCAAAAATACCCCGCGCCCTTGTCGGGCACATGACCTGTCGCACACAAATTAAATTTGTAATTTTACCGCACACAAATTTCCCAAAACAAATTTACCAAATTTAACAAAATTGCCCGCACACAAATTAAATTTGTAATTTTACCATACACAAATTTACCAAATTTAACAAAATTACCTGCACACAAATTAAATTTTTACTTTTACCGCACACAAATTTACCAAAACAAATTTACCAAATTTAACAAAATTACCTGCACACAAATTAAATTTGTAATTTTACCGCACAAAAATTTACCAAAACAAATTTAACAAAATTACCTGCACACAAATTAAATTTGAAATTTTACTGCACACAAATTTACCAAAACAAATTTACCAACTTTTAACAGAATTACCCGCATACAAATTAAATTTGTAATTTTACCGCACACAAATTTACCAAATTTAACAAAATTACCCGCACACAAATTAAGTTTGTAATTTTACCGCACACAAATTTACCAAAACAAATTTACCAAATTTAACAAAATTACCCGCACACAAATTAAGTTTGTAATTTTACCGCACACAAATTTACCAAAACAAATTTACAAAATTTAACAAAATTACCAACACACAAATTAAATTTGTAATTTTACGCACACAATTTTACCAAAACAAATTTACGAAATTTAACAAAATTACCCGCACACAAATTAAATTTGTAATTTTTACCGCACACAAATTTACCAAATTCAACAAAATTACCCGCACACAAATTGAATTAGTAATTTAACGCACACAAATTTACCAAATTTTACAAAATTACCCACACACAAATTAAATTTGTAATTTTACCACACAAATTTACCAAAACAAATTTACAAAATTTAACAAAAGTACCCGCACACAAGTTCAATTTGAAATTTTACCGCACACAAATTTACCAAAACAAATTTAACAAATTTACTCGCACACAAATTAAATTTGTAATTTAACGCACACAAATTTACCAAAACAAATTTACCAAATTTAACAAAATTACCCGCACACAAATTAAATTTGTAATTTTACCGCACACAAATTTACCAAAACAAATTTACCAAATATAACAAAATTACCCACACACAAATTAAAAGTAAATAAATCATTTCTGTGCCGAGTCATACGAACCACCTGCAGACAGAAAAATAAAAACACGAGTTTCTAAAAAAAAACAAAAATAAAACGTTTTTATAAAATATTTATATTTATAAGTTTATAAAAAAAAAAAAAAAAAAACAACTTCCGCTTCTTTCATACGCAGCACTTGGATATGGATAGTATCATTTGCTGGAGGCACAGCTTTGCCGCTGATGCAGTACCCCCTGTCGGTTAGAACGGGAATTTGGCCTGGGTGCCGATGATAGCTCACCGACTCTTCATGAAAGACGCTGCAGGATGGTTAATGTCCACCAACTAATGTTAGCAGACGGGATGCCCAGGATGTTAAAGTACCTCCGATGGACGATTGACGGCACACAAACAAAAAATACCAGAGTGAATGTTTATAACTGGGTCGGGATTCAAACAAATTGCTCCATGCTGAACCTTCTTCAAATAAAGTGGAAAGTTGCAAGAAAAAGGGATCCAAAACTTCATTTTTACCTCCGCCACCAAAGGTGGGTGGAGGTTATGTTTCCACCCCTGTCTGTCTGTCTGTCTGTCTGTTTGTTTGCTTGTGAAATAGAACTATCTCAAAAAGTTGTGGACGGATTCAGACGAAATTTGGTGGAGAGGTTGGGTATCCTGCTATGTATCATTTTTGGCCATATCTCCCAATGGGGAAGAATCACTTAAAAATTAAATAATTCTCATATCCGAATCCATATTCAGATATTCACCGAAATCGAATCGATTCGTCCTTGTTAAACACACAACCAGTCCACAAAGTTTCGTCCAAATCCATCAACAACGTTTTTAAATATGTTATTTATATAATCGCTTTTGGCCCGATCTCTGAATGGTGAAGAATCTGAAGAGATGTAGTATATGTGACAAAGACGAAATGATTACATTTTAGTGAAGATCCGGTTTCGGATCCGCCTCGTATAATTTTAAGTGATTCTTTGTCATTGGGAGATCGGGCCAAAAACGATACATAGCAGGATATCTCAAAAAATTATGAATGGATTTGGACAAAACTTGGTGGAGAGGTTGGGTGTCTGACAAGGACGATTCGATTCGATTTTGGTGAAGATCTGAATATGGATTCGGATATGAGAATTATTTAATTTTTAGGTGATTCGTCACCAATGAGTGATGGGGCCAAAACAAACATATAGCAGGATATCTCAAAAAGTTGTGGACGGATTTGGACGAAACATGGTGGAGAGGTTGTGTGTCTGATAAGGACGATTCGATTCGATTTTGGTGAAGATCCGGTTCTGGATAGTAGAATTTTAAAAGTGATTCTTCACCATTGGGAGATAGGGCCAAAAACAATATACAGCACGATATCTCAAAAGGTTGTGGACGGATGATTTTGATTAAATGTGATTCTGCATTGTGATTTTTTGGTCTACTCTGGGAAACAAAACGTAAACTGTTCACCTGGCGGAGGTATGCTCGCTACCGAGTGCCGTTCTAGTTTGATACTAATTCTACTTATCAAGGGAATAACCCGAAGGGGAAAAACCTTATGATAAGCAGACAACCTCGGTAAGCCTGTTGGTTGAAATGCACATGTGCATTCCGATGGGTCAAGACCATCAAATTTTTCACCAGCCGAACAATTGGCAGCCTGATGAGGAAAAACACAACTCACCCGAATGTCGTCGCAGTAAATCGAATTGTCCACTCCGTTTTTCTCGAGAAAACAGCATTCCTCGTGTTGAAACTCTTCAGGTGAGAACTTCTGGATGAAGAGCTCGGCTCCCTGCTGCAGTTCAAGGCAATTGTGAGCCTCGGCGACATCCCTCATGGCCAGACAGTTTGAGGGATCAATCTGGCTCTCGAGGAACTCGCAGCAAGTCTGCTTCATACCTGCTCCAATAAATGGGCGAGGGAAGGACATAATGAGGTAGAGCGTTGCGCCAGGCAAGTTATGCAGTAATAAAAACTACAACTACTCTCTACGATGTCGCAACGTCGACCAATATGCCTCCGCTCACATTATTACATCATTAAACATACTTGTACCAAGTTTGATTCAAATCCATTCAGCTGTTCTCCAGTATCACATTTTTACCTAAATGGACCTCTGACCTTTGACCCCTTGACTGCATAATGTAGTCAGTTCATCTTTGCATCATTATACATACTTGTACCAAGTTTGACTTTGTTCCCTTCAGCTGTTCTTAAGTTATCGTGGTAACAAAAACCTATTACAGACTCTGACCTTTAACCTCTTGACCCCAAAATTAAATCAGTCCATCTTTGTTTGCATCATAACACATACTTGTACCAACTTTGGTCAGAATCCCATCACTGGTTCACAAGTTATCGCGGCAACAGGATTTTCACCGAACATGACCTCTGACCTTTGACCTCGTGGCCCCAAAATCTAGTCAGTTCATATTTACCTCATTATACATACCTGCACCAAGTTTTACTTGTATCCCGTCAGCTATTCTTAAGTTATCGCAGCAACGAAAACCTATAACGCCCAGAAGGACGGACAGCCAGACGGACAACCCAAAAACATAATGCCTCCAGTGACTTTGTGGGTTTTTTTTGCTGATGTTTTTCCGGCAAAAAATTGTGTTTTTGGGTTGTCCGTCCGGCTTATGTTTTTGGGTTGTCCGTTTGGCTGTCCGTCTGTCCGTCTGTCCGTCCTTGATAGGTTTTTGTTGCCACGACAACTTAAGAACGGCTGAAGGGTTCCAATTCAAACTTGCTACAGGCATTTATAAAGACGTAAAGATTAACTGATTCGATTTTGGGGTCCTCAGGTCAAAGGCCAAAGGTCATGTCAGATAAAAATGCGATAACTTGTGAACAGCTGAAGGGATTTAAATTAAAACTTGGTACAGGTATGTATAATGATGTAAACATGAACTGATTAGATTTTGGGGTCAAGAGGTCAAATGTCAGAGGTCATGTCAGGTAAAAATGTGATAACTTGAGAACAGCTTACTGGATTTAAATCGAACTTGGTACAAGTATTATAATGATGTAATAATGTGGGTGGAGGCATATCGATCAATGTCGCGACGTCGAAGAGTGCCATTGTAGTTGTCCCCCAATATGCTGCCTTTACCTCTGTCATCCCACGTTTATTGTGGTTGTGCCCTTCATGATGTCGATCACCGTGTGCACGGGAGCAGCCAAGAAAGCCAAGTGCAAGTCGAATCCAAAGCCATCCATCCACTCTCTGCTAATCACCCCATACTCTCCAATACCTACCCCTCTTCAGAAATGCTGATGTCATCCTTCATAACATTCTCAATTTGTTTACGGTATTTATTAAATGTGGATGATGAATATGTAAATACGAGCAAAAAGTCATCATTTACCGAGACCCTTAACCGTACAGGTTTGTTTTGCCACTACCTCTTGGGAATAGCATCCGAAAAGCAATTTCAATGAAGAAGTATGACAATAAAACTTGCATAGACAGAGAGTGGGGGAGTTGAAGTATGGAAAAAACCACCTTTAGAGGCCATTTTTCCCCGCAGAGCAGGGGTTCGCCTTTTTTGGGCACCGTGGTCCCCTTATTGAAGCAATGTTTTATGGCCGGATGCCCTTCCTGCCACCAACCCTGTTAGTTGACTTGTGACACGCAGGGAATTACCAGTGAACTGGTACTCAATTTGCCGACCTCAGAAGGATGACAGGCTGAATCAACCACCCTGGTGTTAATTCAGCGATCACACCGGGATTCGAACCCAGGATCCTCGGATCCCAAGTCGGCACCCTAACCACTAAGCCAACACCAGGCTAGAGGAGTTGAAGTATACAAACCTAAAACCTCAAAATGGCCATTTCTCTGCTCACGACTACCATGATTCCCTCCGCCACCAAAGGTGGATGGAGGTCATGTTTTCTCCCCTGTCTGTCTGTCCGTTTGTGAACAAAACATCTCAAAAAGTTGTGGACGGATTTAGACGAAACTTGGTGGAGAGGTTGGGTGTGTGACAAGGACGATTCGATTCGACTTTGGTGAAGATCTGAATATCGATTGGGATATGAGAATTATTTTTTAAAATTTCAGTGACTTCACCAATGGGAGATAGGGCTAAAACCAACATATAGCAGGATATCTCAAAATGTTATGGGTGGATTTGGACGAAACTTGTTGGGCAGGTTGTGTTTGTGACAAGGAAGAATCGATTCAATTTTAGTGAAGATCTGGATCCAACTAGTAGAATTTTTTTCAGTGATTCTTCACCATTGAGTGACATGGCCATCCAGGCAGAAGAATGCTCTCGACTGAATGCCGTTCTAGTTGACAATAGTGAAAACTTGGCATGACCTCATACTCGTGACAGGTCACGCACACACACACACACACACACACACACACACACACACACACACACACACACACACACACACACACACACACACACACACACACACACACACACACACACACACACACACACACACACACACACACGTTTCTTGGCGGCCCCAATTATTTCCACCTTCTTGTAGGGTCCCAGGGTTGGCCGGTTAAGCTTTTGGCCCGGTATTTAGCAAACTCGGGGGAGGGTGTTTGAGGAGGAGTGAGGACAACCCAACATTGGAATGGAACCAATTTCGGTTGGACGTTGTAATTTGTTCAGGGTACCGGCGATAACTCGTCCACTCTTCATGAAAGACACCGTGGGGTATTTAACGTCCACCAACAACTGGCGCTGGCAGATGTGTCCTCCCGTTCAACATCCTTCCGACAAACGGGGTGCACTCAGACACAGATATGTTATCACCCACAAAATATTTCAAAGAAAATTAAGGCCATGAATATCTGACAATTTCAGAACTTCATCCTTACGTCTATTATTCCACGTCAACCTTCCATTCCCAGATCTTTATAAAATAATAAAACCAGCAGAAACAAATACAATAGATCGGTGTCAAAATAGGTGACCTTGAAGCTGGAGCAGACAAGCAGCAGACAGGAGCTCCTGAACGTTGTCCACCGACACGTAAACGGTCTCCGTGTACATGAAATCCAGCAAGATCTCCACGGTAGGAGCCGCGAGTCCTTCAAGGTCCACACGAGGCTGGTCCTTCTCCAGCTGTGGGACACAGGTGATCAGTTTTAAACGAACTTAGCGAGTGTCATGGAATTTGCTGAGAAGGAAAGGTTCCAATTATTAGGCAAAGCGACCATTGGCATTGACCTCGTTTGTAAACAGCGCGCAGAAGTAGTCGCTGCAGGCGGCCAGCACGATGCGATGCGCGGGGAAGTCCTCGTTGTCAATCCGCAGAGTCACGTCACACAGTACGTTGCTTTTCCGAAGGGAATTCATGGAATTCAGGATGGACTTGCCGTTGGAGGTTGTCATGATGTCTCTGGGAGCCATTGCTGCGAGACCACGCCCACACCAATGGCAAGCCACGCCCTGCCAATGGCAAGCCACGCCCCTACATATATACATATATATATACATATTGTTGCGGTTTTGAGAACCCACAATTGTTGTAAATAACTCTTGTAAATATCACATTAAAGGTTAAAGGTAGCACCCTTAGTTAGGCCACAGCAACACGTAGGTCACCATAGGAACTGAATTATTTCCTTATTATGTGTTTAGTTAAGGTTGTGTTTCCAATAGTTGAATCTGCGTTGCATCAATCAAATAAGGAGTAGGCCCTTTCGTCCATTTTGCCAATCTCTCTCTCTCCCAATTCTGTTACACGCCTTGGTTGGCGTTCGCACAGGCGCCGCCATTGACCATGCGGTTGGCTTGAGGAAGAAGGGGGCGAAACGCCAAGGACAAGGCATGGCCCTGTCAACCAGCCGTCAAAGGCGGAGCCGGTAAGCCCCTACCAGCCAACCAGGGCTGAGATGAGCTCGCTGGCGGGCGTGGTTTCAAAGCGCGCAGAGTGATCTGAAAGCGCGTTATATAAGCGCGAGCGCCAAGCCCTTTTACGGACTGTGCAGGGGACCGTCGTTATTGAAGAACTGGAGGATATACGCGTTTTGCAAACGGACTCCTTTCGAAAGAACTGCGCACAACGGACTCGTTGGGAGAGAGCGCTGATAACGGACTTGTGCGTATATGCGCTTATTGAAAGGACTGATCCAGGAGCGCACATTTGCGAAGGACTTCCCCCCCGCCATATGTAAGGTCCGGTCGCGTGCCAACGATACGCAGAGCTTCCTGCCGGGTTTCGCCTGCGGAACCGGAGCCTGGACGGGGGTCGACTGGAGCCTGGATCATCTACCTGGACCCTCCCCCCTACCCACTACAATCCCGTGTGAGTGTGTACGTTCGTCTGGGGTGTTAAGTTAAGACTGTATAGTTAAGCCTGCCCTGTGTCCTGCTTCTTCTTCTTGTACATTCCTTTCGTTTCCTCTTTCCTCCTGTATATTCTTAATAAATTCACCTGTTCTTTCTTGGTTTTTCCCTAATCTGATTGCCTCCGTCCTTTCTTTCAATTGAGTACCTGTGGCACGATTCGGAACCACTCAGAATCGGGTTAGTCATTGTTAACGGCCTGAGTCGCGGCTCGCTTCGCTCGGCGTGTCCACTAACGCCGCGGCTCGGGCGGGGCTCATTTCCTCACTTCCCGGAAAAAAAAGAAAAAAAAAACCACCTTTAGAGGCCATTTTTTCCCGCAAGCAGGGGTTGGCCTTTTTTGGGGACCGTGGTTGTTGTTGTTTTTTTGGTCCCCTTTTTGAAGCAATGTTTTACGGCCGGATGCCCTTCCTGCCGCCAACCCTTTTTGTCACCTTTTTACGACAAACAGGGAATTACCAGTGAACTGGTACTCAATTTGCCGACCTCGGAAGGATGACAGGCTGAGTCAACCCCCTTGGCGTTAATTCAGCGATCGACATCTAGCACTTCCGCTTCCCGGAAGGCGCTGGTAATTAGGTAATAGGAGCAATTCGGCCTACCACCCTATTCAGCTCTGACCGGAAGTGACGTCATAGCTCCAGGACTCGGGACGGCCAGCTTAAAGGACAAGGGGATTAACCCCCCCCCCCCCTTGATAAGGGGAGAGCCGACCCCCGAATCCGCAACAATATATATATACTAGCTTGGCTCGGCTCGTTGCGCTCGCCTCACCACGCGTCGTTACTGAGGAACGGGCTTATTTTAGCTGAGGATAATGACTGTACCTGAGTTGCTGTGTTGTCATGATTTACACCAATCATAATACAAACAATTATTTTGCACAAATGTATTTGTTGTGTTTGTGATATTACATTTTTATAAGCAATTTACGTTGAATGTTTTTTTTTTCAATAAAGAACCCCTCAGCACATCCCTAGGGGAGGGGTAGGTGCAGACTGGAAGTTTGGGACGATTACACCTCACCACCATGTGATTTAAAAACACCTCACCACCATGTGATTTAAAAACACCTCACCACCATGTGATTTAAAAACACCTCACCACCACGTCATTCAAAAACACCTCACCACCACATAATTAAAAATACCTCACCACCACGTAATCCAAAACACCTCACCACCAAGTAATTCAAAACACTTCACCACCAAGTAATTTAAAACACCTCACAGCCATAAAACACATGATAAAAACACCTCACCACCACAAAATTAAAAACACCTCAGCCATAAAACACGTAATAAAAATACCTCTCAGCCATAAAACACATAATAAAAACACCTCACAGCCACGAAATGAAAAACACCTCACCACCACGTCATTTAAAAACACCTCACCACCAAGTAATTCAAAACACCTCACCACCACTAAATTAAAGTCACCTCACCACCACTAAATTAAAAACACCTCAGCCATAAAACACGTAATAAAAATACCTCTCAGCCATAAAACACATAATAAAAACACCTCACAGCCACAAAATGAAAAACACCTCACCACCACGTCATTTAAAAACACCTCACCACCAAGTAATTCAAAACACCTCACCACCACGTAATTCAAAACACCTCATCACCAACTAATTAAAAACACCTCACCACCACGTAATTATAAATTCCTCACCACCACGTAATTCAAAACACCTCACCACCACGTAATTCAAAACACCTCACCACCACGTAATTCAAAACACCTCACCACCATGTGATTTCACAACCACAGAAACAAAAGTTTCAGGGAGTCATTAAGTGACAACACAGACACTGCCCAGATGTGCAGATATCTATCTATAATTCCAGTAATCTCTGTACGTTTGTACGTTTGTACGTCTGTTTGTCTGTGACCGCTGTTTCTCGACAACCACGGGTCCGATATACTTTTAACTTGCCAGGTATATTGCTGGGGACCCGAGGATGTGCCTTTTCAAGGTTTCATATTAATCGGACAATTACTTACCGAGCTATGTCCAAAAAACGATTCAACCAATCAGAGAGCAGCGAACGATCGCGTGTGCCGAACGTGGAGGACACACTCTGCCTCGGATGGCACATTTGAGAGCGTATTCATTTATTTCACGTTTGCAAACTATGTTGGCGTTAAACTATGTTTTAAAACTAATAAAACCGAATTTGCGATTCATTCGCTTTCCTGCGCGTTTGTGCACGCGATGGCGATTTCTTTACCAAACTCCGGAAGCCGTTCGCTTTGGACCAAACCATTGCATGTAAATAGAGGGGGGGGATTGTCACCGTACTCGCAAGCCGTTCGCTTTGGACCAAACCATTTCATGTAAATAGAGGGGGGGGATATAATTTTAGATATAGATATAGTACGGGCAATGCCCTAGTCTATCTATAATTCCACTAATCTCTGTGTGTGTGTGTGTGTGTATGTCTGTGTGTGTGTTTGTTTGTCTGTGACCGCTGTTTCTCGACAACCACGGGTCCGATATACTTGCAACTTGCCAGGTATATTGCTGGGGACCCGAGGATGTGCCTTTTCAAGGTTTGAAATTAATCGGACAAGTAGTTACCGAGCTATGTCCAAAAAACGATTCAACCAATCAGAGAGCAGCGAGCTATCACGTGTGCCGAACGTGGCGAACAGACTCTGCCTCGGACGGCACATTTGAGAGCGTATTCATTTATTTCACGTTGGCAAACTATGTTGGCGTTAAACTATGTTTTAAAACTAATAAAAACTAATTTGCGATTCTTTCGCTTTCCTGCGCGTTTGGGCACGCTATGGCGATTTCTTTACCAAACTCCGCAAGCCGTTCGCTTTGGACCAAACCATTTCATGTAAATAGAGGGGGGGGATTGTCACCGTACTCGCAAGCCGTTCGCTTTGGACCAAACCATTTCATGTAAATAGAGGGGGGGGATATAATTTTAGATATAGATATAGTACGGGCATGCCCTAGTATAGATAAATGACTGTACCCGAGTTGCCGTTTTGTCATGGTTTAAACCAATCATAATTCAAACAATTATTTTGCACAAATGTATTTGTAATATACGTGATATCACATTTTATAAACAATTGAAGTTGAAAAAAAAAAATTCCTGAAAAAATTCCCCAAAAAATAATAAATAAAATTGAAATTTTTTTTTTTTTAAATACCCTTAGGACATACCGACGGGAGAGATATGTGCATACCAGAGGTTTGGTACGATTTCACAAAAGTTTGAGAAAATAGTTCAGTGACAAGACAACACAACACAACACAGATATTATATATATACAGTATATCTATCTACACACACACACACACACACACACACACACACACACACACACACACACACACACACACACACACACACACACACACACACACACACACACACACACACACACACACACACACACACACACACACACACACACACACACACCCATTGAGACGTTCATTTAAATTCTGAGCAGGGAAAAAAAAATCAATTTAAAAGGAATAAATTATCAAAAGAGCTGAAATCGATCGGCGGTGTGGAGAAAGAGAAGGTTACATTAAATGTTAGTGAAGAAGATGTTAGAAACGCAAAAAAGATACCTTTCAGTCACAATAACGTTCAGCGATGGTGGAGCACCGGGGGGGTCTTCGAGGGTCCACCAAACCGAACGACTTGCCCGTCCACGTCCAGCCCGAGGATCCGCATCGGTTCAGGGTCGCGAGCCAAGGCGAGCAGCAACGCGCGCCCTTCCAGAGGATGAGGAAGAAGAAGAAGAAGCCGCGTCGTCAGCGGGAGCAGAAGCGTTTCCCTCCATGCAACGAGCGAAGACCCCAAGCTCTGAGGAGGATCGCCCGACGCCCGCAGTGCCGCACGGATTCGCTCACGGGTCGCAGCACCGCCCATAGGATGATCAGACGCGCATCACACACCGCTCAAGGACAGAAAGGTTTACGTCAAAGCTCTTCACAAAATGTAATTAATCGACATTATTTATTATGACCTTCGTTTTCTTTCAAGACATTTTCGTTGTTCTGATCTTTCGTTCATTGTTTATAATGTTGCTGAGCAAGTAAAGGAATTGAAGCGGTGTATCGCTTTTCAGATGGAGCAGCGGTTTTGCTTGTGCAGGTTGCAGATTGATTCGTGAATTTCCGGGGTTATTAAACCTTCTTGTTAATACTAAAAATGATGTTCGATATTGATAATGAAATGTTTGCTTTAGTTGCATAGACTACAGATGATAGTTTAATACAGATAGATGAAAGGTCATGAGACCGAGAGCGTCTCCGAATTGTAGGTTTCGGTGACGATTGTCCATGTCGAATGGAATCAATGGGACAAATAATGAAGCTCCCCTCCTCCTGTACACCCCCACCTCCAACCTAGCGTCTACCCCACCTGGCATTTCTATGGCTTCCCCACTTCCCCTACCCTTATTCACCCCTCCCCCCATCCCTTCTACCCCCACCCTCTCCCCCTACCCCCACCCTGTCCCCCCTACCCCCACCCTGTCCCCCCTACCCCCACCCTCTCCCCCCTACCCCCACCCTCTCCCCCCCTACCCCCACCCTCTCCCCCCATACCCCCACCCTCTCCCCCCCTACCCCCACCCTCTCCCCCCTACCCCTCCAACCTAGAGTCTTCCCCACCTGGCACATACCCCTTCACCTCCACCCCAATCCCCAACCCTTATTCACCCCTCCCTCCCCTACCCTTCAACACCCCTCCCCCTTTCCTTCCACACTCCTCCCCCTATTCTTCCACACCCCTCCCCCTATTCCTCCACACCACTCCCTTACCCTTTCACACCCCCTCCCCCTATTCTTCCACACCCCTCCCCCTATTCTTCCACACCCCTCCCCCTATTCTTCCACTCCACCTCCCCCTATTCTTCCACACCCCTCCCCCTATTCTTCCACACCCCTCCCCCTATTCTTCCACACCCCTCACCCTATTCTTCCACACCCCCCTCCCCCTCCCCCTATTCTTCCACACCCCCTGCCCCTATCCTTACACACCCCCTGCCCCTATCCTTACACACCCCCTGCCCCTATCCTTCCACACCCCCTGCCCCTATCCTTCCACACCCCCCCCCTGCCCCTATCCTTCCACACCCCATGCCCTAACCTTCCACACCCCCTGCCCCTATCCTTCCACACCCCCTGCCCCTATCCTTCCACACCCCATGCCCCTATCCTTCCACACCCCCTGCCCCTATCCTTCCACACCCCATGCCCTAACCTTCCACACCCCATGCCCCTACCTTCCACACCCCATGCCCCTATCCTTCCACACCCCCTGCCCCTATCCTTCCACACCCCATGCCCTAACCTTCCACACCCCCTGCCCCTATCCTTCCACACCCCCTGCCCCTATCCTTCCACACCCCCTGCCCCTATCCTTCCACACCCCATGCCCCTATCCTTCCACACCCCCTGCCCCTATCCTTCCACACCGCATGCCCTAACCTTCCACATCCCCTGCCCCTATCCTTCCACACCCCATGCCCTAACCTTCCACACCCCCTGCCCCTATCCTTCCACACCCCATGCCCCTATCCTTCCACACCCCCTGCCCCTATCCTTCCACACCCCCTGCCCCTATCCTTCCACACCCCCTGCCCCTATCCTTCCACACCCCCTGCCCCTATCCTTCCACACCCCCTGCCCCTATCCTTCCACACCCCCTGCCCCTATCCTTCCACACCCCCTGCCCCTATCCTTCCACACCCCATGCCCCTATCCTTCCACACCCCATGCCCCTATCCTTTCACACCCCATGCCCCTATCCTTCCACACCCCCTGCCCCTATCCTTCCACACCCCATGCCCCTATCCTTCCACACCCCCTGCCCCTATCCTTCCACACCCCCTGCCCCTATCCTTCCACACCCCATGCCCTAACCTTCCACACGCCCTGCCCCTATCCTTCCACACCCCATGCCCCTATCCTTCCACACCCCCTGCCCCTATCCTTCCACACCCCATGCCCTAACCTTCCACACCCCCGGCCCCTATCCTTCCACATTCTGCATTTTTTAATCGTACCACAGATAGGTGCAGGATTTGTGTTTTTGATTATGCAAGCATATGGCATTTGTCACACAGTCAGAGTATGCCCGAAGGAAGATATTTGACTATAGGGCCATCGCAGATTTGTCCTTTTTTGAAAAATTGCCGCCATTGTTGTCACAAGTCAAATCTGCGATGGCCCTATAGTCAAATATCTTCCTTCGGGCATACTCTGTGTGCCAACTCTCGAGCTTGCATCATCAGGGGTGCTTGCATCGTGCTTGCAAGTCCCAATTCTCCCAAATATTTCACATATCTGCCGTACTATAAGTGTTATTGCGTTTCCAAAGCCGTGAGACTCTACATACGCCACGCGCCCAGACCGCCGGGGAATGAAGGCGCCTTGAGGTAATCCCAAAAATACTATGTGGATTTCCCGCTCTTTTTTTGAAATCTCAGAACCGCCCTGCAGAGTCGGGGATGCCTCTGATTCAAATGGCCGAAATTTTTGATCCAACACATCAATCCTCACCTCCTTAATGCTTTGAAGTAGACATGATGTGGGTCCGGTCCATAAGGGGTTTGGGGTCATCTTACTATAATTCACCAAATGTCTGTCCCTCCGTTCCCAGGTACCGCAAAAACGGCTGAAACAATCGCAACGAAATTTTGGGTGGATAATCCTGGGCCCCCCTGGAGTAAAATAGCCTATTTGTTTTTCCAATTTTTTTCCCCAATTTTCCAATTTTTGCAATTTTCCAGTTTTTCCAAACACGATGGAATAATATTTACCGATATTTATTTAATATTTTTATTTAATATTTAATTTTTTTATTTATTTAATTATTTATTATTTAATTTTTATTATTTATTATTTATTTATTTATATTTATTATTTATTATTTTATTATATATATATTATTAAATTTATTATTTTATTTTATTTATTTAATATTTAATTAAAAATTTAATTTTTAATTTAATATTTAATAATATAAATTTAATTTATTTAATAATAATATTTACCTTCAGTGATGTGGCTTTTATTGAAATTCTACAAATGCTGTTTAGATGTTGATGATTTGCGTGTGATTTGATTTAACGGATGTTTATATAAATCGTTTAAAATAAAAAAAAGCCTTCAATTTCTGATATTTTGCCTTTTCATTCGGGCCTCCCAATTGAAGCCCCGCCCACAGGGCGGGTACCGTTGCTAGTTTTAAAAATTTGATAAACATCCTCCGGTACATTTGGAAGTATGACTGAGTTATGTCGGCAGTGTCCATGCAAGTCCTGGCCTAGATTGAGCCACCTGGTCTCTGCAACAAAAGCCGAGGGAACCTAACTGGGGGAGCCACCACCAGGTTAACCCTGTAACGAAACCTTCCTTTCGTGGTGGTGTCCCACTGGGATTGCCATATTTTTTCAATCTGGTCCTCGGCCAGGCTCATAATTTTTGACAGTACCAGAGGTATTTGGGTAACATACTCGAGTTTAAGGGTACGCTTAGCCACCAGGTCACAGGGTTAATTTACCCCGATGCCCACATGAGGAGGAGTCCAACACAGGTTGACCACCGAATCCCTCCTCAAAAAGATGTATCTACATCCATCCTGTCAGGATCCCACTACCCTCAGTGCAGGAAGAGAATCAGAAAAAACTAGAACGGCACTTTTCGGCGTCGCAACGTCGACCGATATGCCTCCACCCACATTATTACATCATTAAACATACTTCTACCAGGTTTGATTTAAATCCCTTGAGCTGTTCTCAAGTATTACATTTTTACCTGACATGACCTTTGACCTTTGATGCCAAAATCGAATCGGTTCAACTTTGCGTCACAATGCAGACTTGTACCAAGTTTGGTCAAAATCCCATCACTGATTCACAAGTTATCACGGTAAAAGCATTTCTACCTACCATGACCTCTGACCTCATGACCCCCAAATCTAATCAGTTCATCTTAGCATCATTATACACACCTGTACCAAGTTTGACTTGGATCCCTACAGCCGTTAAGTTATCGTTGTGACAAAATAATTGTAACTTAACATGACCTCTGACCTTTGACCTCGAGTCCAAAATGTAATCAATTCATCTTTGCATCATAATGTATAATTGTACAAAGGTTGGTGAAAACCCCATGACTGGTTCAAAAGTTAGCTCGGTAACAGAATTATTACCCAATGAGACTTCTGACATTTGACCTTTAACCTCTTGTCCACAAACTATAACCAGTACATCTTTGCATCATTTTACACACCTGTACCAAGTTTGACTTGGATCCCTTCTGCCTTCTCAAGTTATAGACCTATTACAGACTCTGACCTTTGACCTCTTGACCCCAAAATCAAATGAGTTCAGCTTTGCATTGTAATACATACTTGTACCAATTTTTGTCAAAATCCCATCACTGGTCACACGTTTTTGCGGTAATAGGATTTTTACCCAACATGACCTCTGACCTTTGACCTCGTGACCCCAAAATATAATCAGATCATCTTTACGTCATTATATGTAAAGGAGTGGGATTGAAGAGAGTGAGGGAGTTTGTTCCAGAGGCGGGATAAAAGAAGAATGAAGGTGAGCAGAGAGTCTTGATTTTGGCAGTTTCACCAGGAGAGGGTCCTGGCAGATCTTGTGCGACCTGTTGAAATATTTAGCATTTGGCCTTTTATACCTGCATCACGTAATATACCTGCAATACCTGCATCACGTTTGACTTGGATCCCTTCAGCTGTTCACAAGTTATCACATTTTTACCTGACATGACCTCTGACCTTTGACCCCAGAATTTAATCAGTTCGTTCTTGCATCATTATACATGCCTGCACCAAGTTTTTACCTTTTTGTTTAACTTGTAATAAAGCCATGCACGAAGTTTCAGTTGAATATGTTAAAGGGTATGGAAAAAAAAAAGTCTGGAAAACGACAGGTGGGGTGGATGGATGGATGGACGGACAGACGGAGAGCAAACCTATAGGTGGGGGCGGAGTGACGTAACATCCGCTTAGTAACGGCGTCACGTGCCCTAGAGCGATGAAAACAATCACGCCGCGCGCTTGCAGTGTGTGTGCTTTGTGTTTGCAGACTTGCGGAGGAAAGTGCTAGATTTTGTGTTGTTGCAACGGTTTAACTTACGACTTTCGTCACATACTACTGGCCATTTATATCAGCATGTCTTACAACTATTTTGACAATCTTCCAAGCGAAGCTAAAGAGAGATACGAGACCAAATTATCGGCAATTGGCCTTGCAATTTGTCCGTACCGGTTACCGTCAAGTGCGTGGATCAACGACCCGACGGCCTGGCCGGATGTTCAGTTCGCGGATGTGTACATGTACCTCACGAGCACACCAGGTATGAAAGTGCATCCGGGTACTTTCACCCTCCGACACCTGACAACCGAACGGCCGATGAAAGCAAACACGCGTAGCAATGCGTGCGTACATGTTTATACATGCGCGATACACACAACAGTTACTTACTTATATTTTCAGTAGCTGTGATGTAATGAAAATACTAATAGGCTATCAGCTAGGGGGGTCAACCGGTACCAAATTGAGGGAGTAAGGCTAATAATGATTTTTGATAAGGTTTTTACCTCTAGAATAAGAAAATATGTGATAGCAAATTCAACGATGTAGCTAAATGTGTGTTATCACCCATTTTCAAAATGGCCGCCACTTTACATACAAAATTTAACGTTGTTGTTGTTTTGTTTGCTTTTTTTTCTGTAGGAACGGTGGTCGGAGCAACGAGCAACGGAGTAGATAGAAAGTAGATGCTATACGATTAGAATACAGGTGTTACAATCACATTAAACAGGAATGTGTCACCCAATTTTGTTCTCTTCATTGCGTTCCAACATCTGGACAAAATGTTGCACAAGATTACCCTACACCACAACGAAAAGGTGCAAAAATTCATTGATACATTTCCACTATGTCGAAAATACGTGGTGGTGCGATACTTTTTTCCATGTGTATACTTGCAAATCTACTGAATGCCAGTTATTTTCGTGCATATTTTGTGCATAAAGTTGTTGCTATGATGGCAGCCATTTTGTGAAATTGGGTGCCATATTGGATTCTATCTTCTTGGATTAAAGTTCAGATGATGTATGCAATACTTTAAGAGAGTTGTAAAGTCTTAAACATCTCAAAACACAATGCTATTTGTTACAAATTCCTACAAGAATATGAAACATGGTGTTTTTAATAGAAAAACATGCATTTTGGCGGCCATTTTGAAAATGAGGTGATAACACCCATTTAGCTACATGGTTGAATTTGCTATCACATATTTTCATATTCTAGGGGTAAAGACCTATCCAAAAATCAATATTAGGCTTACTCCCTCATTTTGGTACCAATGGACCCTATTTTGGGGGTCTGGCTGATGGCCTATAACTGAAGTTAAAAGTAATAGTTTTATATTTAAACTTACCCAGCCATGCAAGTCACGTATCTCTCTTTAGCTTCGCTTGGAAGATTGTCGAAATAGTTGAAGGACATGCTGATATAAATGGCCAGTAGTATGTGACAAAAGTCGTAAGTTAAACCGTTGCAACAACACAAAATCTAGCACTTTCCTGCGCAAGTCTGCAAACACAAAGCACACACACTGCAAGCGCGCAGCGCGATTGTTTTCATCGCTCTAAGGCACGTGACGCCGTTACTAAGCGAAAGTGACGTCACTCCGCCCCCACCCATAGTTCCCTTTGGTGAAAATGGCAGAGGACTAATAACGGCACTGAGTGGATTAAAATCAATTATCCATTCCAGCGCTAATACGAGTTCTGGTGGGCCACACTTGGAGCTCTCGATGTGATATACAGGCCGCACTCACACAACTTCGCTGCTGCATATTCATTCAAAAAAGTTTTGTATCTGTCATCTGACACCTGACAATGCAAACCAATTTGAAACGACACAATTTGAAAATTTCCAATACTTTGGAATTTTATATTGTTGTGGATATGAGAAGTGTTTTTTTTATTGTGTAAAATATCACCCTCCTTCTGGTGTATAAAGGTCAAAGGTCGTGCCCGTAGTTATTCCATATACAATCACGTAGCAAATAATAGATCTCCCTGTTCAGTAGTTATCTCCTTATTATGTGTATTAGATTAAGGCTGTGTCTTCCATTAATTAACCACTCCATTGCACCGAATTCAAACAAGGTAGATTCCCTTCACATTCCCCTTTCGTCAATTGCCAACTGCATTGGGCGGTTTGCTGCATTCTGCTGCTGCTGTGGGTTGTGGTTTTTCGCTGCAAGACTCCATTAGCCACGAGGTCATCTCGGAGCAGAAGGTGGGAGGAGTCGGCCCAGCGCCGGGAACAAGGCGTGGCCTTGCCAGCGCCTCCTCTAAGGGCGGGATCGGTGAGCCCTCGCGACCAATCAGGGCCGAGGCGAGCTCACCGATGGGCGTGTCCTGGAGGCCGGCGGCTTGGTCGCCCGAGGCGTAATATAAGCGCGCGCGGAAGCCTTTGGAAGAGGCCGGAGAGCAAGCATAAAGAGTCCTGAGAGTTGCGAGACGAGATACACGGCAGAGAGACAGCGAGCTCAGACAGGGAGAGAGAGAGATGCGGCAGATGAGCCCAGAGGAGTACCATGAGCAGTACCAGCAGCTTTGACTCCACCAAGTAGCGTTGGCTCCACCAGGCAGCTTCGACCCGTTACCCCGCGGGAACCAGGATCGGTGGCATCGGTGGCCGTCGAGGTCCAGCCCGACGTCCCGTGCGGGATCAAGCCCGAACCATGCCGAACCATCTGCCCCCCCCCCCCCCGAACCTTCCTCTCTCCTTCCAGTCCTTCATTCCTGCCATTCCATCCTTCTGTGTATGTGAGTTTGTTCTGTGTGTCTTGTCCTGGGGTATAAGTTAAGCCTGTTTAGTTAAGTTAAATTGCACTGTGTCATTCTGGTCCGTCCCTCTTTCTGCATTATTTTATTATCCTTCTTTCTCCTTGGTTATTTTGATGATTTGTAAATAATAATAATAAATTAGTTTTGTTCTTCCTACCTTGCCTTCTTTCCCTTACATCCGTCGTCGTTGTGATTTCCCTCATTGGACACATGTGGCACGATTTGGCCAACGTTTCAGGGTCGGGTTTAGTCTTTGTTAATAGTTCGTGCCGCGGTTGCTAAAACCGCTCGGCAATTAACATCTGTCCGCGGTACGAACGGGGCTGTGCACCGGCCTTTCCGGAGGTCGCTGGGCAGCATCAGGGACCACGTCGGTCAGTTATAGAAGAGGGGATTAATCCCCCCTCTAAGGGGAACAGAGGCCGACGTTGGGTTCCGTAACAATATTTTAGGCACTTGTACCCAAGTCACGTGACTTTTTAGAGCACGCTCATTGGTTACGAAAACTAGTGGCACATTTACCTTTTTAATTAAAGGAGGCTATCATTTGTATTCTGATTGGGTTGAGAACCAATGCTCTGAGGTATTATTAAGTCGTGTAATTGTCCTGACTGCATGAGAGTGATTATGAATTACTACAAGTACAGATACATTCAAAGTACATCACCTCCATGCCAAATAAATAAATAACATCCTCCAGCGCATAGAGACGGCATTGGGAGGGAGAGGTGTACAATAACTGATTGATTAATTGTGAAATTAAAATTAATATACAGACTTGGCATTTAATATGGAATATTTTTTTTGTGGGGGTGAACTTACTTTTCAAGATGTCTTAGAACCAAAAGTTCATTGGAATTATGTTGAAATTATTCTAGATTTTGTTAATGTGACCTTTAAAAGAAACAAAAACCACATTTGACATTTCGAAACAAATAAATTGATCCTTGAAAGTGATGTAAACTGATATCGAACTCAATTCATGGACAATACTGTGTTAAACTTCGGTACGTTTTCCAGAAGTATCTCTTTATTTTGCACATTAGCCAAAAATTTTTTTAACAAAAACAAAAGTTAAATTACGACTGGGATTAAGGACAGTAAAATTACAGTTCAGTACTTCGTGTAACCCCCACGAGCATTCAGGAGAGCACGTACACGTTGAGGCATGCTGTTCACGAGATTTGCCAAGGTTTGGACAGGAATCGCTTGCCATGCAGTGACAATAGCCTGCTGCAATTCACGCACAGAGGTCGGCTGCTGGTCCAAGTGGTCGATTTGACGCGTTAATTCTGCCCACAAGTTCTCTCTCGGATTCATATCTGGGGACATGGCAGGCCACTCCATATGCTCTACATCACGGTCAGCAAGAAAGTGTTGGATCATGCGAGCACGATGAGGCCGTGCATTGTCATCTTGGAAGACAAAGTTTCCTCGAAAGGCTGCACTAGCAAATGGAAGCAATGTTTCTTCCAGAATGGCCCTGTACTTGAACTGGTTCAGGTTTCCATTCAGAACAACCAGGTCAGTTTTGCCCCCTGCATGAAAAGCAGCCCAAACGGTCACCCCACCACCTCCAGCTTGGACTCTTGGCACTATACAATCTTTGTTGTAGGCTTCATGCACTTGTCTGCGCACTCGGATGCGGCCATCTTGACGATAGACCAGAAATCTAGACTCATCACTGAAGATCACGTGATTCCAGTGTCCTGGCTGCCACTGACGGTGCTCTCTTGCCCACAGCAATCGGCGCTGGCGGTGTTGTCTGGTCAGGCGTGGCTTTCTCAGGGGACGCCTGGCACGATAGCCTGCTTGAACCAGTCGTTGGTTGACTAGCCTTCTGGATACAGGCACATTTGTCAGTTGCTGCAACTCAGCCCAAAGCCGATTAGCTGACCTGGTACGGCCATTGCGGACTAACCGGTGCAGCTGGCGATCATCCCTCCTTGTAGTTCTGCGGGGACGTCCTGGCCTCGGTATTGGAGTAGGGACACCGCTCTGAGCATTTCGTTTCAGGATCTTTGACACCTGACCTTGAGTGATGCCATACTGCCGAGCAATAGCACGCTGTTTCATGCCGTAATTTCGTAAAGCCACCACTCCATGGCAAACAGCATTGTCGAGTTGACGGACCATCTCCAGAGGAAGCGGCAATAACTTTTGGAGACGTGCAGCAGTTGTTTTCCACTAATACAGAACGCAACAACCCTTGTATACCCGACTGTGAAGCCAATCATCAAATGCACCTCTCCGTACATTTTGCCACGCCACCTGTGATATAATACTGTTGTTGACTTCTTGCTGCGACAGACAATCAGTGACATGGTTCTTTTAACAAATAAATCACCAAAGTGTAAAATAAACTCACCAGATTGATATACTGAGTTAAGAAAGTAAACCCAAGTCAAGAAAAAAAAAAATATTCCATATTAAATGCAAAGTCTGTATAATAATCATAAAATAATTAATTTCTTAATCAATTGGCGAATAGCATACCAAAACCACCGGTGTTTCACCCGAAGCTGGAATTTTTGAAAATTAATTAAATAAGTCATTAATCCAAAATAATTAATTGATTAATCAATAAATAATTAATCGATTAATTAAGAAATCAAAAATATACTTTATAGCCACATCACCTGGTCACTATCATGTCCAAATATCAGCTTCCTAGCTAAAAAGGTGCCTGAGATATTGCCCAGATGAGAAAGAAAATTAAAAAATGATTAGTAATGAAAATAAATAAAATATGGCTTCAATCCAATATGGCTGCCAAACCATGTGACCTATGGTCAGAAATTTAATATTTTAAAAACAAATGGGTCATAGATCATGTACATGCAATTTCAGATTTTTAGGATAAGGAATTTGATTAAAACATTTTTGGCTGGTATACTACTTCACCTATGATGTCATCATTATCATGCTTTTGTTCCCCCATTGGGAGTACTTGAAAATGTGCCAAGTTTCAAATTTTTCGATTCAGCGGTTTCCGAGAAATAATATTTTAATTATTTGCTTTTAATCCAAAATGGCTGCCATACCATGTGACATATGACGTCACAATTATCACAAAAACATTCTGCATGGGTGTCACTCCGACCCTGAAAGTTTAATCTCAATCGGACATGTGGTTGCTGATAAAAACGAGGTTTAGCCCGTAAGGACGGAAGGACGGACGGACAACCCGAAAACATAATGCCAGTCGGCGGAGGCACAAAAAATATTTGCTGTTAAGAAATACAGTATAAAACCTCCCATTTTGAGCTCTTTCAACCAGGCCAAGAATAAAAGGCTTCCTTTTTTATATCGTTGTATTTTTTTAACACGGGCTTCTGTTGGTTTCACATTTAAGTGACATCCTTTAAAACGTAGTTCTTCAGATACACAAATGTAAAAAGAGAAATATTGTATTTCTGATGCACTACCACACCTCATTGCTTTGCATGTCCTGTATTTCATACGTTATTATCTGTGGTCCTGCTCTTCCACTTAGATTGGTAAATTGTAAAACCAATACGCTATACTGCATACATCTTTCAATAATACAAACCCCTTCGTTCAATAAAATGGTGAAAGATGCATCATTCTCTTTCACCATATACAGTTCACTTATTCTATATTATAATAGCCGTAGATGATTCTGTCTGTCTGTCTGTCTATCTGTTGGGTGTCTGTCCGGGGTGTGGCTTACTCGGTTTGCAGAGTAGCTCCACCCATAGCTCCACCCATTCTGGGAGTGGCTATAAACAAATATCCACCATTTTATTAACTCGCATAGCTTTGAGTCCTGTTTTGTAGGCCCGTGGTGTCTTGCTCTCCCCCAGTTTTATTTCAAATCAAATTCGATAAATCATTTCATTTTTCACAGTCGCTAACATAGTTTTAGACTCGGTTGAAAAAAAACGGGAAGAAAATCCGATGAAAGTTGCCGTTTATAGAACGAAATGAATTCTCAAAGGCCTGTAACTTCAAGGCCATTGAGTCTCTCTCACGCCTTTATCTCCAATCTAACTCACCATATGATTTCATTTTTATCGATGGTTTTACTTTTAGACTCGGTGTCAGCAATAATTGAGAACAATCCACACACGCGGGAAAATGCAGAGATATATTTTTTAAAATTGCGTCAGACACCGCCGGCAATGTGTCGATATATATTAAAAATTCGCTTTTGCTTTTCCGTTATGATATATTACTATTTCGTTTGATGATAGTCGTCACAAAAACGTCAACAATGATGCCGACATATATTTCTTCGTTTTTATTTCATTCAACATATTAGCCGGAAGTAAAATATGTTTCAGGAAATTACCGAGAGATATTTCTTCGTTTTTTTTATTAGTTATGTGCGCATACACTTTAAATAGGTTTATTTGAAATCTTTAATTTTCCACAAACATTCCACACACGCGAGAAAATGCAGAGATATATTTTTTAAAATCGCGTCATGGTGTATCATACACCGCCCAACATGACACCGACGGCAATGTGTCGATATCTATTTTAAATTCGATATATCATTTCATTTTTCACAGTCGCTAACATAGTTTTAGACTCGGTTGAAAAAAAACGAGAAGAAAATCCGATGAAAGTTGCCGTTTATAGAACGAAATGAATTCTCAAATGCCTGTAACTTCAAGGCCATTGAGTCTCTCTCACGCCTTTATCTCCAATCTAACTCACCATATGATTTCATTTTTATCGATGGTTTTAGAGTCGGTGTCAGCAATAATTGAGAACATTCCACACACGCGGGAAAATGCAGATATATTTTTTAAAATCGCGTCATGGTGTATCATACACCGCCTAACATGACACCGACGGCAACGTGTCGATACATATTAAAAATTCGATATATCATTTCATTTTTCACAGTCGCTAACATAGTTTTCGACTCGGTTGAAAAAAAACGGGAAGGAAATCCAATGAAAGTTGCCGTTTATAGAACGAAATGAATTCTCAAACGCCTGTAACTTCAACTTCAAGGCCATTGAGTCTCTCTCACGCCTTTATCTCCAATCTAACTCACCATATGATTTCATTTTTATCGATGGTTTTGGACTCGGTGTCAGCAATAATTGAGAACATTCCACACACGCGGGAAAATGCAGAGATATATTTTTAAAAATCGCGTCATGGTGTATCATACACCGCCCAACATGACACCGACGGCAACGTGTCGATATATATTAAAAATTCGCTTTTGCTTTTCCGTTAAGATATATTACTTTTTCGTTTGATGACAGTCGTCACAAAAACGTCAACAATGATGCCGACATATATTTCTTCGTTTTTATTTAATTCAACATTATTAGCCGGAAGTAAAATATGTTTCAGGAAATTACCGAGAGATATTTCTTGGTTTTTTAAAATTAGTTATGTGCGAATACACTTTAAATAGGTTTATTTGAAATCTTTAATTTTCCACAATATAATTTACTTGCCATTTATCATTTGATGATTACGAGACAAATTCCTCTTGAGGATCGTGACAATTCATGCGCTGCGTGGAAACTTCTATTTCCAAAATGAATGAGACGATCGATGAAGAACGCAGACTTGAACAGGATGCAGCAAGAATCTATATTATAATAGCCGTAGATGATTCTGTCTGTCTGTCTGTCTATCTGTTGGGTGTCTGTCCGGGGTGTGGCTTACTCGGTTTGCAGAGTAGCTCCACCCATAGCTCCACCCATTCTGGGAGTGGCTATAAACAAATATCCACCATTTTATTAACTCGCATAGCTTTGAGTCCTGTTTTGTAGGCCCGTGGTGTCTTGCTCTCCCCCAGTTTTATTTCAAATCAAATTCGATAAATCATTTCATTTTTCACAGTCGCTAACATAGTTTTAGACTCGGTTGAAAAAAAACGGGAAGAAAATCCGATGAAAGTTGCCGTTTATAGAACGAAATGAATTCTCAAAGGCCTGTAACTTCAAGGCCATTGAGTCTCTCTCACGCCTTTATCTCCAATCTAACTCACCATATGATTTCATTTTTATCGATGGTTTTACTTTTAGACTCGGTGTCAGCAATAATTGAGAACAATCCACACACGCGGGAAAATGCAGAGATATATTTTTTAAAATCGCGTCATGGTGTATCATACACCGCCCAACATGACACCGCCGGCAATGTGTCGATATATATTAAAAATTCGCTTTTGCTTTTCCGTTATGATATATTACTATTTCGTTTGATGATAGTCGTCACAAAAACGTCAACAATGATGCCGACATATATTTCTTCGTTTTTATTTCATTCAACATATTAGCCGGAAGTAAAATATGTTTCAGGAAATTACCGAGAGATATTTCTTCGTTTTTTTTATTAGTTATGTGCGCATACACTTTAAATAGGTTTATTTGAAATCTTTAATTTTCCACAAACATTCCACACACGCGGGAAAATGCAGAGATATATTTTTTAAAATCGCGTCATGGTGTATCATACACCGCCCAACATGACACCGACGGCAATGTGTCGATATCTATTTTAAATTCGATATATCATTTCATTTTTCACAGTCGCTAACATAGTTTTAGACTCGGTTGAAAAAAAACGAGAAGAAAATCCGATGAAAGTTGCCGTTTATAGAACGAAATGAATTCTCAAATGCCTGTAACTTCAAGGCCATTGAGTCTCTCTCACGCCTTTATCTCCAATCTAACTCACCATATGATTTCATTTTTATCGATGGTTTTAGAGTCGGTGTCAGCAATAATTGAGAACATTCCACACACGCGGGAAAATGCAGATATATTTTTTAAAATCGCGTCATGGTGTATCATACACCGCCTAACATGACACCGACGGCAACGTGTCGATACATATTAAAAATTCGATATATCATTTCATTTTTCACAGTCGCTAACATAGTTTTCGACTCGGTTGAAAAAAAACGGGAAGGAAATCCAATGAAAGTTGCCGTTTATAGAACGAAATGAATTCTCAAACGCCTGTAACTTCAACTTCAAGGCCATTGAGTCTCTCTCACGCCTTTATCTCCAATCTAACTCACCATATGATTTCATTTTTATCGATGGTTTTGGACTCGGTGTCAGCAATAATTGAGAACATTCCACACACGCGGGAAAATGCAGAGATATATTTTTAAAAATCGCGTCATGGTGTATCATACACCGCCCAACATGACACCGACGGCAATGTGTCGATATCTATTTTAAATTCGATATATCATTTCATTTTTCACAGTCGCTAACATAGTTTTAGACTCGGTTGAAAAAAAACGAGAAGAAAATCCGATGAAAGTTGCCGTTTATAGAACGAAATGAATTCTCAAATGCCTGTAACTTCAAGGCCATTGAGTCTCTCTCACGCCTTTATCTCCAATCTAACTCACCATATGATTTCATTTTTATCGATGGTTTTAGAGTCGGTGTCAGCAATAATTGAGAACATTCCACACACGCGGGAAAATGCAGATATATTTTTTAAAATCGCGTCATGGTGTATCATACACCGCCTAACATGACACCGACGGCAACGTGTCGATACATATTAAAAATTCGATATATCATTTCATTTTTCACAGTCGCTAACATAGTTTTCGACTCGGTTGAAAAAAAACGGGAAGGAAATCCAATGAAAGTTGCCGTTTATAGAACGAAATGAATTCTCAAACGCCTGTAACTTCAACTTCAAGGCCATTGAGTCTCTCTCACGCCTTTATCTCCAATCTAACTCACCATATGATTTCATTTTTATCGATGGTTTTGGACTCGGTGTCAGCAATAATTGAGAACATTCCACACACGCGGGAAAATGCAGAGATATATTTTTAAAAATCGCGTCATGGTGTATCATACACCGCCCAACATGACACCGACGGCAACGTGTCGATATATATTAAAAATTCGCTTTTGCTTTTCCGTTAAGATATATTACTTTTTCGTTTGATGACAGTCGTCACAAAAACGTCAACAATGATGCCGACATATATTTCTTCGTTTTTATTTAATTCAACATTATTAGCCGGAAGTAAAATATGTTTCAGGAAATTACCGAGAGATATTTCTTCGTTTTTTAAAATTAGTTATGTGCGAATACACTTTAAATAGGTTTATTTGAAATCTTTAATTTTCCACAATATAATTTACTTGCCATTTATCATTTGATGATTATGAGACAAATTCCTCTTGAGGATCGTGACAATTCATGCGCTGCGTGGAAACTTCTATTTCCAAAATGAATGAGACGATCGATGAAGAACGCAGACTTGAACAGGATGCAGCAAGAAAACGAATGAGACGGGCGAACGAGTCCATCGACGAACGTCAATGCAAACTTGCGGGGTCACCCGTGGGAATCCCACGGGCATGGATGTGTGTGACATTTCGACATATTGAGTTAGATGCTGCACATTCATTTTTACAAAATGGTTACTGGCAAGTCATCAGATCCAGAAATGGTGTAAAAACCACCGTTTAGAGGCCATTTTTCCCCGCAAAGCGGGGGTTGGCCTTTTCGGGTACCGTGGTAGTTGTTGTTTTTTTGTCCCCTTTTTGAAGCAATGTTTTACGGCCGGATGCCCTTCCTGACGCCAACCCTTTTTGCCGCCTTCAACGACAAACAGGGAATTACCAGTGAACTGGTACTCAATTAGCCGACCTCGGAAGGATGACAGGCTGAGTCAACCCCCCTGGCATTAATTCGGCGATCGACCGAGATTCGAACCCAGGATCCTAAGCCGGCACCCTAGCCGCTAGCCCAACACCAGAAATGGTGTCATGAACACAATTTATTTACGCACAAGCACAAAAGCAAGACGGGCCGATTTCCGATTCCGACGGGCCGACGGGCGAGACGGGCCGATTTCCGATTCCGACGGGCCGATTTGGAGCAAGAAAAAGAACGAGACGGGAGAAAAAGGAGAGAAACGAGATGGGGAAAGCCGATTGGAGAGGCGAGTGAGGCGCGATTGGAGAGGAGTGTGAGGCGCGATTGGAGAGGAGTGTGAGGCACGATTGGAGAGGAGTGTGAGGCGTGATTGGAGAGGAGTGTGAGGCACGATTGGAGAGGAGTGATTGGAGGGGAGTGTGAGGCACGATTGGAGAGGAGTGTGAGGCACGATTGGAGAGGAGTGTGAGGCGCGATTGGAGAGGAGTGTGAGGCGCGATTGGAGATGAGTGTGAGGCGCGATTGGAGAGGCGTGTGAAGGATTGGAGAGGAGAGGAGTGTGAGGGATTGGAGAGGTGAGGGATTGGAAAGGAGAGGGATGTGAGGGTTTGGAGAGGAGAGGAGTGCTAGGTGGAGAGAGGAGAGTGTCAGGTGGAGACAGGAGAGTGTCAGGTGGAGACAGGAGAGTGTCAGGTGGAGAGGAGTGAGGGGTCACATATTATGTGAAATAACTAAATTCACACCATTTCTGGATCTGATGACTTGCCAGTAACCATTTTGTAAAAATGAATGTGCAGCATATAACTCAATATGTCGAAATGTCACACACATCCATGCCCGTGGGATTCCCACGGGTGACCCCGCTAGTCTATATTATAATAGCCGTAGATGATTCTGTCTGTCTGTCTGTCTGTCTATCTGTTGGGTGTCTGTCCGGGGTGTGGCTTACTCGGTTTGCAGAGTAGCTCCACCCATAGCTCCACCCATTCTGGGAGTGGCTATAAACAAATATCCACCATTTTATTAACTCGCATAGCTTTGAGTCCTGTTTTGTAGGCCCGTGGTGTCTTGCTCTCCCCCAGTTTTATTTCAAATCAAATTCGATAAATCATTTCATTTTTCACAGTCGCTAACATAGTTTTAGACTCGGTTGAAAAAAAACGGGAAGAAAATCCGATGAAAGTTGCCGTTTATAGAACGAAATGAATTCTCAAAGGCCTGTAACTTCAAGGCCATTGAGTCTCTCTCACGCCTTTATCTCCAATCTAACTCACCATATGATTTCATTTTTATCGATGGTTTTACTTTTAGACTCGGTGTCAGCAATAATTGAGAACAATCCACACACGCGGGAAAATGCAGAGATATATTTTTTAAAATCGCGTCAGACACCGCCGGCAATGTGTCGATATATATTAAAAATTCGCTTTTGCTTTTCCGTTATGATATATTACTATTTCGTTTGATGATAGTCGTCACAAAAACGTCAACAATGATGCCGACATATATTTCTTCGTTTTTATTTCATTCAACATATTAGCCGGAAGTAAAATATGTTTCAGGAAATTACCGAGAGATATTTCTTCGTTTTTTTTATTAGTTATGTGCGCATACACTTTAAATAGGTTTATTTGAAATCTTTAATTTTCCACAAACATTCCACACACGCGGGAAAATGCAGAGATATATTTTTTAAAATCGCGTCATGGTGTATCATACACCGCCTAACATGACACCGACGGCAACGTGTCGATACATATTAAAAATTCGATATATCATTTCATTTTTCACAGTCGCTAACATAGTTTTCGACTCGGTTGAAAAAAAACGGGAAGGAAATCCAATGAAAGTTGCCGTTTATAGAACGAAATGAATTCTCAAACGCCTGTAACTTCAACTTCAAGGCCATTGAGTCTCTCTCACGCCTTTATCTCCAATCTAACTCACCATATGATTTCATTTTTATCGATGGTTTTGGACTCGGTGTCAGCAATAATTGAGAACATTCCACACACGCGGGAAAATGCAGAGATATATTTTTTAAAATCGCGTCATGGTGTATCATACACCGCCCAACATGACACCGACGGCAACGTGTCGATATATATTAAAAATTCGCTTTTGCTTTTCCGTTAAGATATATTACTTTTTCGTTTGATGACAGTCGTCACAAAAACGTCAACAATGATGCCGACATATATTTCTTCGTTTTTATTTAATTCAACATTATTAGCCGGAAGTAAAATATGTTTCAGGAAATTACCGAGAGATATTTCTTGGTTTTTTAAAATTAGTTATGTGCGAATACACTTTAAATAGGTTTATTTGAAATCTTTAATTTTCCACAATATAATTTACTTGCCATTTATCATTTGATGATTACGAGACAAATTCCTCTTGAGGATCGTGACAATTCATGCGCTGCGTGGAAACTTCTATTTCCAAAATGAATGAGACGATCGATGAAGAACGCAGACTTGAACAGGATGCAGCAAGAATCTATATTATAATAGCCGTAGATGATTCTGTCTGTCTGTCTGTCTATCTGTTGGGTGTCTGTCCGGGGTGTGGCTTACTCGGTTTGCAGAGTAGCTCCACCCATAGCTCCACCCATTCTGGGAGTGGCTATAAACAAATATCCACCATTTTATTAACTCGCATAGCTTTGAGTCCTGTTTTGTAGGCCCGTGGTGTCTTGCTCTCCCCCAGTTTTATTTCAAATCAAATTCGATAAATCATTTCATTTTTCACAGTCGCTAACATAGTTTTAGACTCGGTTGAAAAAAAACGGGAAGAAAATCCGATGAAAGTTGCCGTTTATAGAACGAAATGAATTCTCAAAGGCCTGTAACTTCAAGGCCATTGAGTCTCTCTCACGCCTTTATCTCCAATCTAACTCACCATATGATTTCATTTTTATCGATGGTTTTACTTTTAGACTCGGTGTCAGCAATAATTGAGAACAATCCACACACGCGGGAAAATGCAGAGATATATTTTTTAAAATCGCGTCATGGTGTATCATACACCGCCCAACATGACACCGCCGGCAATGTGTCGATATATATTAAAAATTCGCTTTTGCTTTTCCGTTATGATATATTACTATTTCGTTTGATGATAGTCGTCACAAAAACGTCAACAATGATGCCGACATATATTTCTTCGTTTTTATTTCATTCAACATATTAGCCGGAAGTAAAATATGTTTCAGGAAATTACCGAGAGATATTTCTTCGTTTTTTTTATTAGTTATGTGCGCATACACTTTAAATAGGTTTATTTGAAATCTTTAATTTTCCACAAACATTCCACACACGCGGGAAAATGCAGAGATATATTTTTTAAAATCGCGTCATGGTGTATCATACACCGCCCAACATGACACCGACGGCAATGTGTCGATATCTATTTTAAATTCGATATATCATTTCATTTTTCACAGTCGCTAACATAGTTTTAGACTCGGTTGAAAAAAAACGAGAAGAAAATCCGATGAAAGTTGCCGTTTATAGAACGAAATGAATTCTCAAATGCCTGTAACTTCAAGGCCATTGAGTCTCTCTCACGCCTTTATCTCCAATCTAACTCACCATATGATTTCATTTTTATCGATGGTTTTAGAGTCGGTGTCAGCAATAATTGAGAACATTCCACACACGCGGGAAAATGCAGATATATTTTTTAAAATCGCGTCATGGTGTATCATACACCGCCTAACATGACACCGACGGCAACGTGTCGATACATATTAAAAATTCGATATATCATTTCATTTTTCACAGTCGCTAACATAGTTTTCGACTCGGTTGAAAAAAAACGGGAAGGAAATCCAATGAAAGTTGCCGTTTATAGAACGAAATGAATTCTCAAACGCCTGTAACTTCAACTTCAAGGCCATTGAGTCTCTCTCACGCCTTTATCTCCAATCTAACTCACCATATGATTTCATTTTTATCGATGGTTTTGGACTCGGTGTCAGCAATAATTGAGAACATTCCACACACGCGGGAAAATGCAGAGATATATTTTTAAAAATCGCGTCATGGTGTATCATACACCGCCCAACATGACACCGACGGCAACGTGTCGATATATATTAAAAATTCGCTTTTGCTTTTCCGTTAAGATATATTACTTTTTCGTTTGATGACAGTCGTCACAAAAACGTCAACAATGATGCCGACATATATTTCTTCGTTTTTATTTAATTCAACATTATTAGCCGGAAGTAAAATATGTTTCAGGAAATTACCGAGAGATATTTCTTCGTTTTTTAAAATTAGTTATGTGCGAATACACTTTAAATAGGTTTATTTGAAATCTTTAATTTTCCACAATATAATTTACTTGCCATTTATCATTTGATGATTACGAGACAAATTCCTCTTGAGGATCGTGACAATTCATGCGCTGCGTGGAAACTTCTATTTCCAAAATGAATGAGACGATCGATGAAGAACGCAGACTTGAACAGGATGCAGCAAGAAAACGAATGAGACGGGCGAACGAGTCCATCGACGAACGTCAATGCAAACTTGCGGGGTCACCCGTGGGAATCCCACGGGCATGGATGTGTGTGACATTTCGACATATTGAGTTAGATGCTGCACATTCATTTTTACAAAATGGTTACTGGCAAGTCATCAGATCCAGAAATGGTGTAAAAACCACCGTTTAGAGGCCATTTTTCCCCGCAAAGCGGGGGTTGGCCTTTTCGGGTACCGTGGTAGTTGTTGTTTTTTTGTCCCCTTTTTGAAGCAATGTTTTACGGCCGGATGCCCTTCCTGACGCCAACCCTTTTTGCCGCCTTCAACGACAAACAGGGAATTACCAGTGAACTGGTACTCAATTAGCCGACCTCGGAAGGATGACAGGCTGAGTCAACCCCCCTGGCATTAATTCGGCGATCGACCGAGATTCGAACCCAGGATCCTAAGCCGGCACCCTAGCCGCTAGCCCAACACCAGAAATGGTGTCATGAACACAATTTATTTACGCACAAGCACAAAAGCAAGACGGGCCGATTTCCGATTCCGACGGGCCGACGGGCGAGACGGGCCGATTTCCGATTCCGACGGGCCGATTTGGAGCAAGAAAAAGAACGAGACGGGAGAAAAAGGAGAGAAACGAGACGGGGAAAGCCGATTGGAGAGGCGAGTGAGGCGCGATTGGAGAGGAGTGTGAGGCGCGATTGGAGAGGAGTGTGAGGCACGATTGGAGAGGAGTGTGAGGCGTGATTGGAGAGGAGTGTGAGGCACGATTGGAGAGGAGTGATTGGAGGGGAGTGTGAGGCACGATTGGAGAGGAGTGTGAGGCACGATTGGAGAGGAGTGTGAGGCGCGATTGGAGAGGAGTGTGAGGCGCGATTGGAGATGAGTGTGAGGCGCGATTGGAGAGGCGTGTGAAGGATTGGAGAGGAGAGGAGTGTGAGGGATTGGAGAGGTGAGGGATTGGAAAGGAGAGGGATGTGAGGGTTTGGAGAGGAGAGGAGTGCTAGGTGGAGAGAGGAGAGTGTCAGGTGGAGACAGGAGAGTGTCAGGTGGAGACAGGAGAGTGTCAGGTGGAGAGGAGTGAGGGGTCACATATTATGTGAAATAACTAAATTCACACCATTTCTGGATCTGATGACTTGCCAGTAACCATTTTGTAAAAATGAATGTGCAGCATATAACTCAATATGTCGAAATGTCACACACATCCATGCCCGTGGGATTCCCACGGGTGACCCCGCTAGTCTATATTATAATAGCCGTAGATGATTCTGTCTGTCTGTCTGTCTATCTGTTGGGTGTCTGTCCGGGGTGTGGCTTACTCGGTTTGCAGAGTAGCTCCACCCATAGCTCCACCCATTCTGGGAGTGGCTATAAACAAATATCCACCATTTTATTAACTCGCATAGCTTTGAGTCCTGTTTTGTAGGCCCGTGGTGTCTTGCTCTCCCCCAGTTTTATTTCAAATCAAATTCGATAAATCATTTCATTTTTCACAGTCGCTAACATAGTTTTAGACTCGGTTGAAAAAAAACGGGAAGAAAATCCGATGAAAGTTGCCGTTTATAGAACGAAATGAATTCTCAAAGGCCTGTAACTTCAAGGCCATTGAGTCTCTCTCACGCCTTTATCTCCAATCTAACTCACCATATGATTTCATTTTTATCGATGGTTTTACTTTTAGACTCGGTGTCAGCAATAATTGAGAACAATCCACACACGCGGGAAAATGCAGAGATATATTTTTTAAAATCGCGTCAGACACCGCCGGCAATGTGTCGATATATATTAAAAATTCGCTTTTGCTTTTCCGTTATGATATATTACTATTTCGTTTGATGATAGTCGTCACAAAAACGTCAACAATGATGCCGACATATATTTCTTCGTTTTTATTTCATTCAACATATTAGCCGGAAGTAAAATATGTTTCAGGAAATTACCGAGAGATATTTCTTCGTTTTTTTTATTAGTTATGTGCGCATACACTTTAAATAGGTTTATTTGAAATCTTTAATTTTCCACAAACATTCCACACACGCGGGAAAATGCAGAGATATATTTTTTAAAATCGCGTCATGGTGTATCATACACCGCCTAACATGACACCGACGGCAACGTGTCGATACATATTAAAAATTCGATATATCATTTCATTTTTCACAGTCGCTAACATAGTTTTCGACTCGGTTGAAAAAAAACGGGAAGGAAATCCAATGAAAGTTGCCGTTTATAGAACGAAATGAATTCTCAAACGCCTGTAACTTCAACTTCAAGGCCATTGAGTCTCTCTCACGCCTTTATCTCCAATCTAACTCACCATATGATTTCATTTTTATCGATGGTTTTGGACTCGGTGTCAGCAATAATTGAGAACATTCCACACACGCGGGAAAATGCAGAGATATATTTTTTAAAATCGCGTCATGGTGTATCATACACCGCCCAACATGACACCGACGGCAACGTGTCGATATATATTAAAAATTCGCTTTTGCTTTTCCGTTAAGATATATTACTTTTTCGTTTGATGACAGTCGTCACAAAAACGTCAACAATGATGCCGACATATATTTCTTCGTTTTTATTTAATTCAACATTATTAGCCGGAAGTAAAATATGTTTCAGGAAATTACCGAGAGATATTTCTTGGTTTTTTTAAATTAGTTATGTGCGAATACACTTTAAATAGGTTTATTTGAAATCTTTAATTTTCCACAATATAATTTACTTGCCATTTATCATTTGATGATTACGAGACAAATTCCTCTTGAGGATCGTGACAATTCATGCGCTGCGTGGAAACTTCTATTTCCAAAATGAATGAGACGATCGATGAAGAACGCAGACTTGAACAGGATGCAGCAAGAAAACGAATGAGACGGGCGAACGAGTCCATCGACGAACGTCAATGCAAACTTGCGGGGTCACCCGTGGGAATCCCACGGGCATGGATGTGTGTGACATTTCGACATATTGAGTTAGATGCTGCACATTCATTTTTACAAAATGGTTACTGGCAAGTCATCAGATCCAGAAATGGTGTAAAAACCACCGTTTAGAGGCCATTTTTCCCCGCAAAGCGGGGGTTGGCCTTTTCGGGGACTGTGGTAGTTGTTGTTTTTTTGTCCCCTTTTTGAAGCAATGTTTTACGGCCGGATGCCCTTCCTGACGCCAACCCTTTTTGCCGCCTTCAACGACAAACAGGGAATTACCAGTGAACTGGTACTCAATTAGCCGACCTCGGAAGGATGACAGGCTGAGTCAACCCCCCTGGCATTAATTCGGCGATCGACCGAGATTCGAACCCAGGATCCTAAGCCGGCACCCTAGCCGCTCGCCCAACACCAGAAATGGTGTCATGAACACAATTTATTTACGCACAAGCACAAAAGCAAGACGGGCCGATTTCCGATTCCGACGGGCCGACGGGCGAGACGGGCCGATTTCCGATTCCGACGGGCCGATTTGGAGCAAGAAAAAGAACGAGACGGGAGAAAAAGGAGAGAAACGAGACGGGGAAAGCCGATTGGAGAGGCGAGTGAGGCGCGATTGGAGAGGAGTGTGAGGCGCGATTGGAGAGGAGTGTGAGGCACGATTGGAGAGGAGTGTGAGGCGTGATTGGAGAGGAGTGTGAGGCACGATTGGAGAGGAGTGATTGGAGGGGAGTGTGAGGCACGATTGGAGAGGAGTGTGAGGCACGATTGGAGAGGAGTGTGAGGCGCGATTGGAGAGGAGTGTGAGGCGCGATTGGAGAGGAGTGTGAGGCGCGATTGGAGAGGCGTGTGAAGGATTGCAGAGGAGAGGAGTGTGAGGGATTGGAGAGGTGAGGGATTGGAAAGGAGAGGGATGTGAGGGTTTGGAGAGGAGAGGAGTGCTAGGTGGAGAGAGGAGAGTGTCAGGTGGAGACAGGAGAGTGTCAGGTGGAGACAGGAGAGTGTCAGGTGGAGACAGGAGAGTGTCAGGTGGAGAGGAGTGAGGGGTCACATATTATGTGAAATAACTAAATTCACACCATTTCTGGATCTGATGACTTGCCAGTAACCATTTTGTAAAAATGAATGTGCAGCATATAACTCAATATGTCGAAATGTCACACACATCCATGCCCGTGGGATTCCCACGGGTGACCCCGCTAGTTTATTAATAACGGACCATTGATAGCACCTTTAGTTGTCGAGCCTGGGTCCGAATGTCGGCCCAGCTGTAAAGTGTTACCGGCATGGCATTTCACATCCTGGGTGAGGTATCAACGTGTGCGGCATCCGTTGGGAGGATGGTCAGCCGGAGGAACAGTCTGCCAGCATTGGTTAGTAGTGGGTGTTTAAAAAGGAGGACCAGTCTGCCAGCATTGGTTAGTAGTGGGTGTTAGAAAGGAGGACCAGTCTGCCAGCATTGGTTAGTGGTAGGTGTTTAAAAAGGAGGACCAGTCTGCCAGCATTGGTTAGTAGTGGGTGTTAAAAAGGAGGACCAGTCTGCCAGTATTGGTTAGTGGTGGGTGTTAAAAAGGAGGACCAGTCTGCCAGTATTAGTTAGTGGTGGGTGTTTAAAAAGGAGGACCAGTCTGCCAGCATTGGTTAGTGGTGGGTGTTTAAAAAGGAGGACCAGTCTGCCAGCATTGGTTAGTGGTGGGTGTTTAAAAAGGAGGACCAGTCTGCCAGTATTGGTTAGTGGTGGGTGTTAAAAAGGAGGACCAGTCTGCCAGCATTGGTTAGTAGTGGGTGTTAAAAAAGGAGGACCAGTCTGCCAGTATTAGTTAGTGGTGGGTGTTTAAAAAGGAGGACCAGTCTGCCAGCATTGGTTAGTGGTGGGTGTTAAAAAGGAGGACCAGTCTGCCAGCATTGGTTAGTAGTGGGTGTTTAAAAAGGAGGACCAGTCTGCCAGTATTAGTTAGTGGTGGGTGTTTAAAAAGGAGGACCAGTCTGCCAGTATTAGTTAGTGGTGGGTGTTAAAAAGGAGGACCAGTCTGCCAGCATTGGTTAGTAGTGGGTGTTTAAAAAGGAGGACCAGTCTGCCAGTATTAGTTAGTGGTGGGTGTTTAAAAAGGAGGACCAGTCTGCCAGCATTGGTTAGTGGTGGGTGTTTAAAAAGGAGGACCAGTCTGCCAGTATTAGTTAGTGGTGGGTGTTTAAAAAGGAGGACCAGTCTGCCAGCATTGGTTAGTAGTGGGTGTTAAAAAGGAGGACCAGTCTGCCAGTATTGGTTAGTGGTGGGTGTTAAAAAGGAGGACCAGTCTGCCAGCATTGGTTAGTAGTGGGTGTTAAAAAAGGAGGACCAGTCTGCCAGCATTGGTTAGTAGTGGGTGTTTAAAAAGGAGGACCAGTCTGCCAGTATTGGTTCATGGTCGGTGTTAAAAAGGAGGACCAGTCTGCCAGCATTGGTTAGTGGTGGGTGTTAAAAAGGAGGACCAGTCTGCCAGCATTGGTTCGTGGTGGGTGTTAAAAAGGAGGACCAGTCTGCCAGCATTGGTTAGTGGTGGGTGTTTAAAAAGGAGGACCAGTCTGCCAGCATTGGTTAGTGGTGGGTGTTTAAAAAGGAGGACCAGTCTGCCAGTATTAGTTAGTGGTGGGTGTTTAAAAAGGAGGACCAGTCTGCCAGCATTGGTTAGTAGTGGGTGTTAAAAAGGAGGACCAGTCTGCCAGTATTGGTTAGTGGTGGGTGTTAAAAAGGAGGACCAGTCTGCCAGCATTGGTTAGTAGTGGGTGTTAAAAAAGGAGGACCAGTCTGCCAGCATTGGTTAGTAGTGGGTGTTTAAAAAGGAGGACCAGTCTGCCAGTATTGGTTCATGGTCGGTGTTAAAAAGGAGGACCAGTCTGCCAGCATTGGTTAGTGGTGGGTGTTTAAAAAGGAGGACCAGTCTGCCAGCATTGGTTCGTGGTGGGTGTTAAAAAGGAGGACCAGTCTGCCAGCATTGGTTAGTGGTGGGTGTTTAAAAAGGAGGACCAGTCTGCCAGCATTGGTTAGTGGTGGGTGTTCAAAAGTCCACACGGCTTTTCGCGAAGAGGCGAGATACGTCCGCACCTGGCCAAAGTTCCCAGTTCCTGTCCTGACCTACAGAGGGGCAGTCACATCAGTACCAACGCCTGCCAACCTCTCCTCCTCTCCACTCAGTTAATGATGCTACTTACAGCCTGTGCTGTATTCAACAGAAGAAGAAAAAGAAGAGGAAGAAGCGTGCTGGTAGAGAGTTCAAGAAGAACCTGCAATCGAGTCGGCGGTGAGGCAATTTATTTGGGGACAATCAAGAACAGGAAGTAAAACGGACCCCAATTTACTTCTGCGATTATCCTCTCTGAATGTCCGAGGTTTCGCTCTCAGCTGCACCCGATCTTGTGCTCATCACATCCGCAAGCTGGCCTGCAAATCCCGCCATCATCTGAGAATTCTCTGCCGACTCTGATACGATACCGACTTCGATGTGATACCGACTTCTTTCATGGAAGTCCTTGCAATGTCCTTGTGTTTTATACTCCCCCCCCCCCCCCTTTCCCATGCCTCCTCCCCCCAAGCCCTCTCCCTCCCACAGATCTCCCTGCTCTCAAATTTTGCACTTGTGTGCTCCCCCCTCTCTCCCCATTTTGTATCCCGCTCCCTTTATCATATGTGTTATGTGTCAGTTTGTGTTTTTGTGATCAATGTTAGCTCTTACACGAGCCTCGATCTTGTATACTAAAAAAAAAAATCGTCTGCCTCAATGTCTACTCCGCCCCGTGATCGAGCATGTTCATTTGCAAATAGTATTTACCCCACAATGCCGTTGCATAAACGTTGCGAATGTATGGACGCTCCTCCGTGTGAATTCCACATATCCGATCAAGTCCGATTCTAAACGGGTTTCTGCAGCAAGATCCGATTCATAGTGGGTCTTTGCAGCAACGTCCGAACCATGGGGGGATCCTTTCCCCTGAGGTTGATGTGCTTTTTAAAATCCCTTTCGTACCAGAATGTGAACGAACACACTTCGCAAACGAATCGAGGCTGTGCCATGTGAATACACATGTGCCTCTTCAACTTTAACAGAGACGAAAATATCTGTGGACAAATCTTGCAACAGTACGGGCGCTGTCCCATGTGAATGCGCATGTGCGCTTTTAACGGCTGTTCACACCAGAAGGCCAGCGAACAAGCTTTGCAACTGTATGGGCACTCTCCCGTGTGAATGCGCCAGCATTTTTGACATGCCAAAGCCCGGTTGAATGCCTTCCAACACTTCACATTGTTGGAACTTCTCCTATGACAATGGATGTGTCGGTTGTACATTGATCGGTAAATGAACGTTTTCCCACACACGTTGCACGTATATAACAGCTTAGTTCCTGCTTGGGTTTGTGGGTGTGCCATGTTGGTCGATTTGTCCTTTTCAACATCGGAATCCGGTCGATGCCACTCCGAATGCACCCGCAAGTCGGCCTCGGTGGTGAAGCTGCAAGAGCACGAGGGGCAGACATACTTCCCGACGAGACTCTTGCATGTCCCTGTGAAGAAGATGCATGAAAAAAATTAGTAACTCCAAACAGCTGGTCCATTGAATGAATATAAAGCTCAAAGTAGAGCCACAAAGGTTCCCATTACACGCACGTGAAGTCAAAAAAGGGTCAAATCGGCATCAAACCGGTATGCAAAAGATTTTTTTCAAAAATGTACACCGTTCCGAGAATTCACCCCCTATCAACTGCCATCTGTGGTGTTCCAAGGTGCAGGGAAATCTCTACATTGTGTGTTTACTGTTTAGGTTTGTTGCATTCCATTCATGGGCAGGCTCTTTTGAGAGAATTGCCGCTTGCAAAGCAGTCACGAGAACGAGAATGGAATGGGCATTTTGCATTTGCCTGTCCCAGGAGTTATCAGGTCAGGAATTTAGAATCCTAACATTGTTTTTTATGGATATCGCCCCAGACAAGGCATACAGCCACTCTAGGTAAGGGGCTTATAGAATATAATATTAAAAAAAATAACCACCTTTAGAGGCCATTTTTCCCTGCAAAGCGGGGGTTGGCCTTCTTCGGGAACCGTGGTTGTTGTTGTTTTTTGGTCCCATTTTTGAAGCAATGTTTTACGGCCGGATGCCCTTCCTGACGCCAACCCTTTTTGCCGCCTTTAACGACAAACAGGGAATTACCAGTGAACTGGTACTCAATTTGACGACCTCGGAAGGATGACAAGCTGAGTCAACCCCCCTGGCGTTAATTCAGCGATCGACCGGGATTCGAACCCAGGATCCTAGGATCCTAAGCTGGCACCCTAGCCGCTAGCCCAACACCAGGGTTAAGGGGCTTATAGAATGTTAGGAAAAAAAAAAAAATGATAAAGGAAAAAAGGAAAAAATAATAATAAATAAAATAAATAAATAAACAAACAAACAAACAAACAAAAACAAACAAAAACAAATGAAAAATCACTCATTGAGCGACACTTGGCAAAACAGAACAAAGCAGAATGTCACTCAGTAGAGCATCCTTTTGACTTCACAAATAAATGGTGGTTGAATTCAGTTAGCTGATATGAAAATCCTATTCAAATTTCAAGCCAATCGATTGAAAATTGAGGATGTTAGAAATTCGAAAAAAAGTGGTTGACCTTTTGCCTATGTTGACCTTTTGGCCGACGCTGATCTTCAAAATAGTTGGTGGTTGAATTCAGTCAGCGGATATGTAAATCCGATTAAAATTTTAAGTCAATCGGAGGAAAATTGAGGATTTTAGAAATTTGGAAAAAAAGTGGTTGACCTTTGGCCTATGCTGACCTTTGGGCAATTCCACGAGAAACGGTCCGCAGAGGTCAAATTTTAAGTTTGACTGAAAAAGTTCATGTTATGTACCAAATGAAAGCTGAAAAAATGTACTTTCAGATAATGTCAAGATCACCGAGTTAGCTTGCTCTGTTGGCTTACATCACTCGTTGCAATTAATGAAGTCATTCTACTGAAAAGCGCAGTAAAATTGGCCCTCGATAATGCAAAGAACTATTAATTCATTAGTCTCTCAATTCATTGGCATGAAGTCAACAAATGCTATCCATCAGAAGATACCTGTATGAAGATTATTTCAAAACCAATTGAAAAAAAATATGAGTTGGCCTTCTATGCTTAATTAACACTCAAATTAGGAGTCAGATGTCACTCCGTGACGTGTCACTCCATAACGAAAATTGGACATTTGTTTACTTTTCTCTTCAACTGGTGGATGAAAAACCAAATAAATCCAGGGTCATTAAGAACTTATACCACCCAAATTGTACAGTATAGTATATATATATTTTTTAAATCTACAAAAAATAAATTAAAAAGAAAACTTGTCACTCCGTAACGTTACGGAGTGACTCATTCTGTCAAACAATTGATAACTCAGCCTGAAAAAAGGTGGCGACAGAGTAGCTGTCCCAGAATTCATTGCGTGCCAGATTTTACTTCCGTATGACAAGTTTCAAGTTTACGCGTGGTCATCTTGAGCAGTTTTGAAATCGGTTTACATCCAGCAATCGGTGAGTACAAACTACACCTCTGTTGTCACCTGCGGATACGCATCGTAAGAGAAAAACTAGACAAATCACCGCGCCACCGCGGACCGCCAACTTTGCAGTGGACAAGCTGAGTGAAGCCGCTTGCAACCTCTACTGTCAGCTTTTGTGGCCTAAAACATTTCATGATCTTTTAGATGATTCGTAGAAGGGTACGGTGCAATTCAAATGGATAATTTGTCGATGCATTCATATTACAGACAGGATGCCATTGACTGCTGCCGAGCGACAAAAGCGTTTTCGAGACAGGCACAAGGAAAAATGCAGGGAGCTGGATGCGAAACGCAAGAGAGAGGCGCGTGCTGCTAATGTTGCGAAGGCAAGGGAAAGTGAACGTGCACGTCAGCGGAGATGTCAGGCGAAGGGCAAAAACACTAAGTCCCGATATTTCATGGATGTCGCCAGGGAAGAAAGACTTTGTGGTCATTAAGACTGGGAAACAGAAGGACAAGGTTCAAAAGAGTTTCCTAATGATGACAATACGAGAGGCATACAGTTTGTTTTGTGAGAAATATCCAAACATCAAGATCGGCTACTCCAAATTCGCAGCACTTCGTCCAGCCAATGTATGCCTCAATTCAAAGTTTCCGTACAATGTCTGCCTCTGCAGATATCATGAAAACATGCGCCTCTTATTGGAGGCCTTGTCATCTCATGTACCTGGACTTTCGACCAACTTTCGTGAATTCCTTGGAAGCATTGTATGTGATCAGGATTCGGACAACTGCATGACAGGAAAATGTCAGGAATGCCATACCAAGTTTGCCACAGTGTATTCTGTCGACGACGACACAGCTAACCTGCCGCTGAAGTGGTTTCAGTGGGAGACAATTGAGCAGCAGGCCACAAAAGTATCTAAAGATGGGACTGTTCAGGATGCCCTGCATGAGGTATTGCAAACAACTTCCATGCTTCAGCTCGCACTCATTCATCAAGAGGAAGCAGAGCTACTTCTTTGAAGATAGAAGGAAGGCAGTTGATGGTGATCGCATTGTCGTCCAGGTCGATTTTGCGGAGAACTATGCTGCGATAGAACAGAATGAAATCCAGAGTGCTCATTGGAGCCACGTCCAAGTCACTCTATTCACAGTGTGCGCCTGGATTGATGTTAATGTTACCGAGTCTTTCGTTATTGTTAGCGATGACCTCCAGCATGGCAAATATGCTGTTCATACCTTCCTGTCCAATATCATCACCACACTGATATCACGCCACCCCAGGATTAGGGCGATTGACTTTTTTTCAGATGGGGCAGCCAGTCAATTTAAACAGAAATTCTTGTTTTCCAATCTAACATTCCTTCAAGAATTGTTCATGATTCAATTATCCTGGAATTTCTTTGCCACATCTCATGGTAAGGGCACTGTTGATGGGATAGGAGGTGAGGTAAAAAGGAGAGTTTGGTTGGTAAATCTGGCTGGGGATCCTGTATCTGATGCAGAATCCTTCTTCCGCGTAGCAGCGGCACAGTGCAAAAAGATCGAAGTTTTATTCATCGCAGCAGGAGACATTCAGAAGTGCCAGTCGCAATTGGACGAGCGCTAGCAGTTAGTGAAGTCGCTTCCGAATACACACCAAACACACTGTGTGAAACCTGTGAGGAAATATGTATGTTGTGAGTGCCTCGATGTACTCAACAGCAGAATAATTTGAATTGGTGAGTCTTCACCCCGAGTGCCATGTATCATCCTTGGAATGTCCAAATACTGCTAGTCCAGCATCTGCTGAGTGCCCCAGGTCAGACAGTCAACCCCAAGTGCACCCTGGTGACTTTGTGACTGTGCAGTATGTCACAAAAAAATCTAAGAAGTTGTTTGTTGGCCAGATGACTCAGATAGTAGATGATGGTTGTTTGGAAGTATCATTTTTGCAAAAAGCGGGCCTATCTGACTTGGCATATACATTCCCAGAGGTGGAAGATAAATCCTGGATTGATTCCAACCAAGTCGTCAGATTCCTTCTTCCGCCATCCCTCGACCATCGCAATCATTATGTATTTGCTGAATGTCCTTTGGGAAAGGGAACCTTTTGCAGGGCAGTCATGTGAAGTTTTGTGATGTGGCCAACTGATTAATTCCAAACTTTGTTTTGTTTCTGGTCATCCACTCATAAATTGTTCTCAATTTCTTTAGTCTATTTCTTGACTTTTGTATATGTTTATTGTATATTTTCTCAGTTCAGATTTTTATTTTTATTATTTTCTAAAGTGTTAAATGTTGAAACGCCAGCACAAGTCAGCTGGGTTCAGAATGAAAGTCTGGCGTAATCTAGAAATGATTTGTTGCTTTGGGAGAAATCTCAAAATTGACTCGTCACTCCGTAACGGGATTTTTCGTCACTCCGTAACAGGACTATTGTAATTATTTCAGAGTAATTAGGTCATGTCTGGAATTTTGAAACCCCTGTACTGAAGGTACAACTATTAGTGTATCTTCCCAGTATTTCATTACAATTTTATAACTATTGTGAGAGCAGAGTTTTCAATAAATGTTGTTATTGTTTAATAAATGACAAAAGACAGTGTCACTCCGTAACACAGTTTTTGAATGTTAATTACTTGACAATGGTCCAACTTACAGGAACTCCATTAATATCTCTGTAAAGTGCAATTCTTCCTTTACAATATGATATATAGAGAGTAGGTACTAGTGGCTTTATCGCTGTGCTAGAGCAATCAAAGTTCACAAAAATGACTCAAAGTGTCACTCCATAATGTCGTGGAATTACCCCTTTTTGACCTTAAAAATATATAGGATTTTGTCGCACCACGAACTCTACCATTTGGTGAAGTTTAGTGAAGATCGGTTTAAAATTGTGACCTGTAGGCAAGTATAAGTGAGCGGACAGACAAACAAACACACAAACCAGAGTGATCAACATACTTGGAAAAAAAAAAATTGTTTTGCCAAGTAACAAACAAACAAGCATTTAAAAAAATTAAAATAAAATTGAATAAAATAAAATAATAAAGAAAACATCCAAGATACCGGAAGTAGCAGAGGTCTGGTAAAATGCGATTAAACCTCAAAGATGTAGGAAGTATGAATTGACATTCCTCTTAAAGCATTGTAAATCGTAGGCTAATGGGAAGCATGTTACAGGTAGTAAATTCACAAATGTGTCTGTGTGTGTTGCGCTACTCCTACATTTCTTTGCCGATTACATCCAGACTTTCTACCGAGGATCAGCATGACCCAAATTAGTGTATATAATCGGGGTGTTTCTGTCTCTGCCGGTTTTCTTGGGAAGAGAAATTCTCTATGTAAATGTGTATCGTGTAGCGCCACTCCAGGTGAGAGACGGTATTACAAGTCCCCATCCGTTACAGTGCAGTATTCCTGTCCCCACGTTTTCCAGGACAGTGGGGTGTTTTGAATTATAAGCAGTCGGTATGTTTTTCCTTCATGCATATAACCTGGGTTTTTTATTATTATCCTGTGCTCGTGAAGCAAAAAGCAGGGTTAAGCATTTGGTTGCATACATGTGGTGTACGTGCGTGCGTACGTGTCTACATTTTGAAAATTAATTTTCTCGGCAACAGTTGTTCCGATTAACACGAAGGTTTCACCATAGGAACCTGCAAAATTTTGTACTTCCGGACACATTCATAATAATGACGTCACAGGTCATGTCAAACAGATGCCATCTTGAAAAAACGGTGCACCTCTACATCTCCGAAACCGCTCAATGGAAAAAATTGAAACATGGCTCATTGTCAAGTACTCCCAATGGGGAATAATATATGTTAACGATGACATCATTCGTGCCATAATTATGACGTCATAATTTGACAGGGACGATGCTCAGTCTGACGAATTTGAAATTTCTTGAGTGGGATCGACACAACAATTATATTAGAGAATATAAATTTATGATGTCATAGCTCATGTGGTCTGGCAGCCATATTGGATCAAGGGGGGAAAAACCCTTTAAAAACAGAAGAGTTGGCTGACGTCAAGTTGACTGTGCGGGGTAAGTATTCTATGAATATCATCTCGTTTTTAGGAGTGATTGAAGCAGCTATCAGTTGCCCAAGCACAAGTATAACTATGAGAGCAAGTACATCCCGTCCAAATAAAGACCCTGCATGTATCAGAAGAACTTGTTGCATGCTTGGAACAAGATCGCCCATAGGGCAGGTACTCTGCTAGTTTACTCAATGCATTAACATGCAAAATAGCTTACACCCAATGAGAGGGATCGTGATATTTTGAATGTTTTCCAAGCGACTGAGAATGGACTGAAAAATTTTGAGTCTGAAAATATTTTCCAAGCGACTGAGAATATTTTTTTAAATGTTTTCTCTCCGAAAAGACTGTCTGGACAACCCTCCCATCTGCTTTCTTAACAATCCTCCCCAAGAAGTTCTGTCACTCAAGCTTTTGGGTCTCTCTGTCTGCTATGATCTTTCCTGGGAAAACCACATTTCCAATCTGGCCTCCAAAGCCAGTCGCCGACTGCGCATCCTCCGTCGTGCGAAGTCCTTCCTTGGCACACCTGAGCTCCTCACCACATACAAGGCTTTCATCCACAGCTCAATGGTATACTGCTCCCCCCTCTGGGCCGGTGCTCCTGCCTCACACCTAGCTCAGCTTCACGCTGTTGAAACCAAAGCTTTCAGAATCATTGGAATCTCCCGCGATGAAGCTAACTCCAAGGGCCTTTCACTTACTCACCGCAGGCAGGTTGGTGGTCTTTCTGTCTTCTACAGACTCCTCTCTCGCCTAGACCCCCAGCTCTGTCTGTGCTCTGTCCCCCAAATACTCCTACAGGTCGCACAAGATCTGCCAGTAACCCTCTTATATTGAAATTGTCAAAATCAAGACTCTCTGCTCACCTTCACTCTTTCATTCCTCTGTTCTCCTGCCTCTGGAACAAGCTCCCGCACTCTCCTCAATCCCACTCCTCCCTCCAGGTCTTTAAAACAGCTGTTCACCACCATCTCTTATCTTCCCCCTTCCAAAACCTTGATATTTTCTACCCCCGTTACTTCACCCCAGATCCATTTTTTTTGAAATAGCAATTTCTTTCCTGGAGTGTCCATGTGCTTTATACCTCTCCCACCCCCATTCCCCTTCCCATGCCTCCTCCCCACCAAAAAAACGCCACGATAAAGCTAACTTAACATGGATGTGCACCTCAACACGCAACCCCGTTGATGGTAATGGCGGGGAAAACCCCGCTCGGGAGAGAAAACCCACTTTGGGGGGGGGGGGGGGGGGGGAATGAATACGCTACACCTTCATTATGTAACCCTTAGTCATCCTATCAAGTTTGGTTGAGATTGGATAAGTAACGACGGAATGTATCACGGTCAAAAAATCGACAGACAGACAGACGGCAATTAGAGTATTTTAGTGTGATTGTAGTGACACTGTGTGGAGTATCGTGCATGTTATATGAACGCTCTAGTTTAAGTCTTTGATAGGACTCGGGCGGGGTTTGAACCAACGACCTCCCGGACTTAGAGTGGAAACTCAAACATTACGCCACAGAGTCCCGAAAAGTGTTTTACTTTCTTTCAAAAAGAATAAGAAACGAAGTTAATTCTATAGATAATACGTATATACGTAAGAGAAAGACCCAAAATGAAGAAAAAGGAACTCTCTGACACTGTGTTTGGAAATTGTGTCGACCATGTCACCACCGATGTCACCGCATGGATGCCACCATAACGCATGTAGGCCGCCATTGTTAGCTACGCCCCCAAAAGTTGGGGGAGGTTATGTTTTCACTGGTCTGTTTGTCCGTATGTTTGTTTGTGAACAAAATATCACAAACAGTTGTGGACAGATTCGGACGAAATTTGTCAGAGATGTAGCGTATGTGACAAGAATAAAATGATTAGATTTGGGTGAAGATCCGGATCCAGCTACGAGAATTTTTCAAGTGATTCTTCACCATTGGGCGATAGGGCCAAAAACGATACGTAGCAGGATATCTCAAAAAGTTATTGATGGATTTGGATGAAACTTGTCGGACAGGTTGTGTGTGTGACGAGGAAGTATCGATCCGATTTTGGTGAAGATCCGGATCCGGGTCCAGCTGGAAGAATTTTCAAGTGATTCTTCACCTTTGAGTGACATGGCCAACCAGGTGGAGGTATGCTCTCCACTGAGTGCCGTTCTAGTTTTGTTATTGCATTGTGGATCCATTCACCAAAATAAAAGGAAAAACAATTCTCATTTTCTGATGTATTTTTTAGACTTGTAACCAATGAAGACAACGAGGATAACAAACCAGAGATTAAAAAAATTATTTACGTTCAACGCACGCTGGAGGCAACACCGGAAACTAAAAAGGTTCACGACAGGGGTGGTCATCGTCTGCTTCTGAATACCTCATGCCAGTGATGACGATGATGAGCACATCTTTTTGCATCTCCAGGTGCTTAGGGCTGCCGTAGCAGTTTCTTGGCGATTTGGCACAATCCTGGACGGGTCGCCACTCCGACGCAGGATACTCAAATGGCTCATTCATCCTCGTAAGCTTGTACTCATTTGGCCGACCTCGTAGACGCAAACCCGGTTCCCCGAGAGCCGAGAAATCATTCCCCGGCAAAAATGTAGGGTTACTCCTCGGCTCTCGGGGAGAAAGATGTCCCCAGGGTGTGTAGATGCGAAGACAAAGGAGAAGGGTACTGATCGCATGCGTGACAAGCAGTGTCCCCAAGAGGTGGGGACAATGTGTGAATGCAGTGTTTGTCAAAACTGAGAGATGCCGATACCATTAGGATGGAACTATGGAAGTAAACGAGACTTGAAGTACTGGGCCAAGATTAACCCAGGACTAAACTTGTCAAAACTCGATTACGTCATGGACTCCCCACAATAATGACAATTCACAGGACTCACCATCGTCCTGGTCCCTTCCATCGGACCCAAACGAATCCTCTTCTTTGATCTTGATGCTCAGGACTCCAACATGTCCTACGGTCAGGTCCATATAAGTCTGCATAATTGGCCCCCCAGTAGGCCTCAATGCAGGACCCACAATAGGCCCCAGTGCAGGCCCCCCAGTCAGCCCCAGTGCAGGTCCCCCAGTCAGCCCCAGTGCAGGTCCCCCAGTCAGCCCCAATGCAGGTCCCACAGTCGACCCCAATGCAGGCCCCCCAGTCGGCCCCAATGCAGGCCCCCCAGTCGGCCGCAATGCAGGCCCCCCAGTCGACCGCAATGAAGGCCCGCCAGTCGGCCGCAATGAAGGCCCCCCATTCGGCCCCAATGCAGGCCCCCCAGTCGGCCCCAATGCAGGCCCCCCAGTCGGCCCCAATGCAGGCCCCCCAGTCGACCGCAATGAAGGCCCGCCAGTCGGCCGCAATGAAGGCCCCCCATTCGGCCCCAATGCAGGCACCACAGTAGGCCCCAATGCAGGCACCACAGTAGGCCCCCCAGTCGGCCACAATGCAGGCCCCCCAGTCGACCACAATGAAGGCCCACCAGTCGACCCCAATGAAGGCCCCCCAGTCGGCCGCAATGAAGGCCCCCCAGTCGGCCCCAATGCAGGCCCCACAGTCGGCCCCAATGCAGGCACCACAGTAGGCCCCAATGCAGGCACCACAGTAGGCCCCAATGCAGGCCCCCCAGTCGGCCGCAATGCAGCCCCCCCAGTCGATCCCAATGAAGGCCCCCCAGTCGACCCCAATGAAGGCCCCCCAGTCGACCCCAATGAAGGCCCCCCAGTCGACCCCAATGAAGGCCCCCCAGTCGGCCGCAATGCAGGCACCACAGTCGGCCCCAATGCAGGCACCACAGTAGGCCCCAATGCAGGCCCCCCAGTCGGCCGCAATGCAGCCCCCCCAGTCGATCCCAATGAAGGCCCCCCAGTCGACCCCAAAGCAGGCTTCACAGTCGGCCCCAATGCAGGCCTCACAGTCGGCAACAAAACAGGCCCCACAGTTGGCCTCAAAGCCGGTCCCAATGCAGGCCCCACAGTCTGCCCCAATGCAGGCCCCACAGTCTGGCCCAATGCAGGCCCAACAGTCTGGCCCAATGCAGGCCCAACAGTCTGCCCCAATGCTGGCCCCACAGTCTGCCCCAATGCAGGCCCCACAGTCTGCCCCAATGCAGGCCCCACAGTCTGCCCCAATGCAGGCCTCACAGTCGGCCCCAATGCAGGCCCCACAGTCGGCCCCAATGCAGGCCCCACAGTCGGCCCCAATGCAGGCCCCACAGTCGGCCCCAATGCCGGCCCCACAGTCGGCCCCAATGCAGGCCCCACAGTCAGCCCCAATGCAGGCCACCCAAACGGCCCCAATGCAGGCACCACACGAGGCCCCAATACAAGCCTCAATGCAGGCCCCACACGAGGCCACATTTCAGGCCCTACAGTCGGCCCCATTTCAGGCCCCACAGTCGGCCTCAATGCAGATCCCCCATTCAGCCCTAATGTAGGCCCCACAGTAGGCTCCAATGCATGCCGGACCCCAGTCGGCCCCACAGTAGGCTCCAATGCAGGCCCCACAGTAGGCTCCAATGCAGGCCCCACAGTAGGCTCCAATGCAGGCCCCACAGTAGGCTCCAATGCAGGCCCCACAGTCTGAACCAATGCAGCCCTCACTGTAGGCCCTAATGCAGGCCACCCAAACGGCCCCAATGCAGGCCCCACGGTAGGCCCCAATGAAGGCCCTACAGTCGATTCCAACACAGGTCCCACAGTAGACCCAAATGTAGGCCCCAATGCAGCCCCCCCAATAGGCTCCAATGCAGGCCCAACAGGGGCACTTGGCCTTAATATTGTCTGCACAGTCAGCCTCAATGCAGGCCCCAGAGTCTCCGCAGCATAATTTCCATGTCCAGCCACGACGGTCCGTTCCGATCCTCTCCCCGCTTCGCACGTCTCCATGAAATGGTACAGCTCAGCATACATGGGGTAGTTGAACTTTCGTGTGACCAATGAACACAGTCGATCCCTCACCGGAGCGGGCTCGGCTCGGGCACAGAGAGCTCCGAAGATCTCGATTCCCAGACCCGTAACCACGGCTCGGAGAGACTCCTCCGACAAAGCCTGGATCTCCAGCCAGGACAGGCTGGACCCGAGGTCACGAAGAGCTGTCGTCTGGTCGATTGTCTGTGAAAAACGCGCGTCCAGTAATACATAAATGAAAAATCACTCACAGAGCGACACTTGGCAAAACAACAAAGTAGAATGGCACTCAGTGGAGCATCCTTTTGACCTCAAAAATCATTAGTGGTTTAACTCAGTAACCTGATATGCAAATCCTCTTCAAAGTTAAAGTTAATTTGATGAAAATTGACAATTTTAGAAATTTGGCCTATGTTGACATTTTGGCCTATGTTGACCTCAAAAATAGTTGGTGGTTGGTTTCAGTAAGCTGACATACAAATCCTATTCAGATTTCAAATCAATCAGATGAAAATTGAGGATTTTAGAAATTTGAAAAAAGTGATTGACCTTTGGCCTATTTTGACCTTTTGGCCTATGCTGATCGCAAAAATAGTTGTTGGTTGAATTCAGTGACCTGATATGTAAATCCCATTCAAATTTCAAGTGAATCGGATGGAAATTGAGGATTTTAGAAATGTGAAATTGTTGTTGACCTCTGGCCCATGCCGATCTCAAAAATAGTTGGTGGTTGAATTAAATTCGCCGACATGTATATCCTATTCAAATTTCAAGTCAATTGCGCCACAGTCGGCTAACGGCTACACAGCTGACTCCGCACGTGAAAAAGCTGAATGCCTCAACTCTGTGTTTGCCTCTAAATCTTGTGTCCCAAACCCATCATCCCTCTCTGTACCCACCATACCCAGTCATACCCAGCTGCTCCTGGACTCTGTGTCCTTTCCTCCTGACAAGGTGGAAAAGTTTCTGTCAACCCTCGACTCTGATTCTGCAACTGGACCTGACGGCATCAGCCCACGGGTCCTAAAATCCTGTTCTTCCGCTCTTTCACTCCCTCTCTCTGTTCTCTTCACCCTCTCTTTTGCTCAAGGTCAACTGCCATCTGCTTGGAAATCAGCCAACATCACCGCTTTGCACAAAAAAGGTGCAAAAACAGATCCTAGCAACTACAGACCAATCAGCCTTCTCCCAATTATCAGCAAAGTCATGGAATCCATCATTGCTTTGGTATGAAATCTTTCCTCTTCTCCAATGGCTTGATCTCTGATCATCAATTTGGTTTCAGACCAGGTCACTCTACTCTGGACATGCTGCTTCTGCTGTCTCAACAATGGATGGAGGTCCTCAATGCCAAACAGGAAATTAGAGCTGTCTCCCTCGACATATCTCGTGCCTTCGATAAGGTCTGGCACCCCGCTCTGCTCACCAAACTCTCCTCCTTTGGTATCCATGGAAATCTCCACGCATGGCTGGCGGCCTTCCTCTCTAGTCGTAGTCAACGTGTTGCCCTGAATGGGTTTCTCTCATCCCCTCTTCCTGTTCAGGCTGGAGTTCCCCAAGGCAGTGTTCTGGGCCCTGTGCTTTTTCTGGTCTTCATCAATGATCTCTCTGACTCTCTTGAAAATCCTCTCCATCTCTTTGCTGATGACTGCACTCTCTGCCGCTCCATTCCTCATCCCTCAGATCGGCAGTCTGCAGCCTCCTCACTCTCTGCAGACCTGGACAAAATCACAGACTGGGCAAACAAGTGGAACATGTCTTTCAATCCTGACAAATCTCACACTCTTACGATGTCTCTCCGAAAAGACCGACTGGACAACCCTCCCATCTACTTTCTGAATAATCCTCTCCAAGAAGTTCTGTCACTCAAGCTTTTGGGTCTCACTATCTGCCATGATATTTCATGGGAAAACCACATTTCCAAGCTAGCCTCCAAAGCCAGTCGCCCACTGGGCATCCTCCGTCGTGCGAAGTCCTTCCTTGGCACACCTGAGCTCCTCACCACATACAAGGCTTTCATCCCGCAGCTCAATGGAGTACTGCTCTCCCCTCTGGGCTGGTGCTCCTGCCTCACACCTAGCTCGTCTTCACGCTGTTGAAACCAAAGCGTTCAGAATCATTGGAATCTCCTGCGATGACGCTATCTCCGAGGGCCTTTCACTTAATCACCGCAGGCAGGTTGGTGGTCTTTCCGTCTTCTACCGACTCCTCTCTGGCCTTGCTCCCCCAGCTCTCTCTGGGCTCTGTCCCCCAAATATTCCTGCAGGTCGCACAAGATCTGCCTGCAACCCTCTTATGGTTAAACTGCCAAAATCAAGACTCTCTGCTCACCTTCACTCCTTCATTCCTCTTTTCTCCCGCCTCTGGAACAAACTCCCTCACTCTCTTCAATCCCACTCCTCCCTCCAGGTCTTTAAAACGGCTGTTCACCACCATCTCTTATCTTCCCCAATCCAAAACCTTGATCTTTTCTACCCCCGCTAATTTCACCCCAAATCCACTTTTTTGAGGTGACTTTTGACTTCTTTCCTGGAAGTCCTTGGTGTCCTTGCGTTTTATACCTATCCTGCCTCCCCCCAGGCCCTCTCCCTCCAAAAACATCTCCCGATGTCCCTGCTCTCAAATGTTGTGTTTGTGTGCTTCCTCCCCTTCTCTCCCCATCTTGTCGACCGCTCCCCTTTTTATATACTTTGTTTGCTTGTTTGTTTGATTTGTTTGTTTGATAAATGTTAGCTCTTTAACGAGCCTCGACTCTGTTCACAAAAAAAAAAAAAAATTGGATGAGAATTGGACGAGCCTCGACTCTGTTCACAAAAAAAAAAAAAAATTGGATGAGAATTGAGGATTTTAGAAATTCAAAAAAAGTTTGACCTTTGGCCTACGTTGACCTTTTGGCCAAAGCTGATCTCAAAAATAGTTGGTGGTTGAATTCAATTCGCCGACATGTATATCCTATTCAAATTTCAAGTCAATCAGACGAAAATTGAGGATTTTAGAAATTTGAAATGGTTGTTGACCTTTGGCCGATGTTGACCTTTTGGCCGATGCTGATCTCAAAAATAGTTGGTGGTTGAATTCAATTCGCCGACATGGATATCCTATTCAAATTTAAAGTGAATCGGATGAAAATTGAGGATTTTAGAAATTTGAAATTGTTGTTGACCTTTGCCCTTTGTTGACCCTTTGGCCAATGCTCTTTTTTTTTTTTTGGGGGGATACTGTATCGAGGCTCGAGAAAGCTAACATTTACTTCACAAACAAATCAACCAGACAAACAAAATATATAAAAAGAGGGAGCGGAAGACAAGATGGGGAGAGAGGGGGAAGCACACAAACACAACATTTGAGAGCAGGGAGATGTGTGGGAGGGAGAGGGCTTGGGCGGAGGAGGCGTGGGAAGGGGGGGGGGGTGGGAGAAGTATAAAACACAAGGACACCAAGGACTTCCAGGACAGAAGTTGGTATTTCAAAAAAGTGGAATTGGGGTGAAATTAGCGGGGGTAGAAAAGATCAAGGTTTTGGATGGGGGAAGATAAGAGGTGGTGGTGAACAGCTGTTTTTAAAGACCTGGAGGGTGGAGTGGGATTGAAGAGAGTGAGGGAGTTTGTTCCAGATGCAGGAGAAAAGAGGAATGAAGGAGTGAAGAGGAGCAGAGAGTCTTGATTTTGGCAGTTTAACCAGAAGAGGGTTGCAGGAATGATGGCATGATGATAAGAGGCTGATCTCAAAAATAGTTGGTGGTTGAATTCAGTTAGCGGATATGTCAATCCAATTCAAATTTCAAGTCAATCGGATGAAAATTGAGGATTTTAGAAATTTGAAAAAAAAGTGGTTGACCTTTCGCCGATGTTGACCTTTTGACCTCAAATGCATAGGATTTTATCGGAGCTCGAACTCTACCAATTGGTGAAGATTCGTGAAGATCGTTTTAAAATTGTGTCCTGTAGACAAGTATAAATGAGCGGACAGACAAACACACAAACCAACACACAAATTAAAAATCACCCATCGAGTGACACTTAGCAAAACAGAACAAAGCAGAATGGCACTCAGTAGAGCATCCTTTTGATCTCACAAATAATTGGTGGTTGAATTCAGTTAGCTGATATGAAAATCCAATTCAAATTTCAAGTCAATTGGATGAAAATTGAGGCTTTTAGAAATTTGAAAAAAGTGGTTGACCTTTGGCCTATTTTGACCTTTTGGCCTATGTTGATTTCAAAAATAGTTGTTGGTTGAATTCAGTGACCTGATATGTAAATCCCATTCAAATTTCAAGTGAATCGGCTGGCAATAGAGGATTTTAGAAATTTGAAATTGTTGTTGACCTTTGGCCTATGTTGACCTTTTGGCCTATGCCGATCTCAAAAATAGTTGGTGGTTGAAGTCAGTTCGCTGATATGTAAGTCCTTTTCAAATTTCAAGTCAATCAGATGAAAATTGAGGATTTTAGAAATTTGAAAAAGGGGTTGACCTTTGGCCTATTTTGACCTTTTGGTCTATGCTGATTTCAAAAATAGTTGTTGGTTGAATTCAGTTCGCTGATATGTAAGTCCTATTCAAATTTCAAGTCAATCAGATGAAAATTGAGGATTTTAGAAATTAAAAAAAAAGTGCTTGACCTTAAGCCTACGTTGACCTCAAAAATAGTTGGTGGTTGAATTCAGCAAGCCGATATGTAAATACTATTCAAATCTCAAGTCAATCGGATGCAAATTGAGGATTTTAGAAATTTGAAATGGTTGTTCACCTTTGGCCTATGTTGACCTTTTGGCCAATGCCAATCTCAAAAATAGTTGGTAGTTGAATTCAGTTAGCTGACATGTAAATCCTATTCAAATTTCAAGTCAATCGGATGAAAATTGAGGATTTTAGAAATTTGGGAAAAAGTGGTTGACCTTTGGCCGTGGTTGACCTTTTGACCTTTTGACCTCAAGTATATAGGATTTTGTCGGAGCACGAACTCTACCATTTGGTGAAGATTCGTGAAGATCGGTTTAAAATTGTGTCCTGTAGGCAAGTATAAATGAGCGGACAGACAAACACACAAACCAACAAACACACAAATGAAAAATCACTCATCGAGTGACACTTAGCAAAACAGAACAAAGCAGAATGGCACTCAGTGGAGCATCCTTTTGATCTCACAAATAATTGGTGGTTGAATTCAGTTAGCTGATATGAAAATCCAATTCAAATTTCAAGTCGATTGAATGAAAATTGAGGCTTTTAGAAATTTGAAAAAAGTGGTTGACCTTTGGCCTATTTTGACCTTTTGGCCCTCTGCTGATCTCAAAAATAGTTGTTGGTTGAATTCAGTGACCTGATATGTAAATCCCATTCAAATTTCAAGTGAATCGGATGGAAATTGAGGATTTTAGAAATCTGAAATTGTTGTTGACCTCTGGCCCATGCCGATCTCAAAAATAGTTGGTGGTTGAATTCAATTCGCCGACATGTATATCCTATTCAAATTTCAAGTCAATCAGATGAAAATTGAGGATTTTAGAAATTTGAAATGGTTGTTGACCTTTGGCTTATTTTGACCTTTTGGCCGATGCTGATCTCAAAAATAGTGGGTGGTTGAATTCAGTAAGCCGATATGCATATCCTATTCAAATTTAAAGTGAATCGGATGAAAATTGAGGATTTTAGAAATCTGAAATTGTTGTTGACCTCTGGCCCATGCCGATCTCAAAAATAGTTGGTGGTTGAATTAAATTCGCCGACATGTATATCCTATTCAAATTTCAAGTCAATTGGATGAAAATTGAGGATTTTAGAAATTCAAAAAAAAGTGGTTGACCTTTGGCCTACGTTGACCTTTTGGCCAAAGCTGATCTCAAAAATAGTTGGTGGTTGAATTCAATTCGCCGACATGTCTATCCTATTCAAATTTCAAGTCAATCAGATGAAAATTGAGGATTTTAGAAATTTGAAAAAAGGTGGTTGACCTTTGGCCTATGTTGACCTTTTGGCCAATGTTGATCTTAAAAATAGTTAGTGGTTGAATTCAGTTCACCGATATGTAAATCCTATTCAAATTTCAAGTCAATCAGACGAAAATTGAGGCTTTTAGAAATTTGAAAAAAGTGGTTGACCTTTGGCCTATTTTGACCTTTTGGCCCTCTGCCGATCTCAAAAATAGTTGTTGGTTGAATTCAGTGACCTGATATGTAAATCCCATTCAAATTTCAAGTGAATCGGATGGAAATTGAGGATTTTAGAAATCTGAAATTGTTGTTGACCTCTGGCCCATGCCGATCTCAAAAATAGTTGGTGGTTGAATTAAATTCGCCGACATGTATATCCTATTCAAATTTCAAGTCAATTGGATGAAAATTGAGGATTTTAGAAATTCAAAAAAAAGTGGTTGACCTTTGGCCTACGTTGACCTTTTGGCCAAAGCTGATCTCAAAAATAGTTGGTGGTTGAATTCAATTCGCCGACATGTCTATCCTATTCAAATTTCAAGTCAATCAGATGAAAATTGAGGATTTTAGAAATTTGAAAAAAGGTGGTTGACCTTTGGCCTATGTTGACCTTTTGGCCAATGTTGATCTTAAAAATAGTTGGTGATTGAATTCAGTTCACCGATATGTAAATCCTATTCAAATTTCAAGTCAATCAGACGAAAATTGAGGATTTTAGAAATTTGAAATGGTTGTTGACCTTTGGCCGATGTTGACCTTTTGGCCGATGCTGATCTCAAAAATAGTGGGTGGTTGAATTCAGTTTGCCGATATGCATATCCTATTCAAATTTAAAGTGAATCGGATGAAAATTGAGGATTTTAGAAATTTGAAATTGTTGTTGACCTTTGCCCTTTGTTGACCCTTTGGCCAATGCTTTTTTTTTTCTTTTTTTTGTATACTGTATCGAGGCTCGTGAAAGAGCTAACATTTACTTCACAAACAAATCAACCAGACAAACAAAATATATAAAAAGAGGGAGCGGAAGACAAGATGGGGAGAGAAGGGGAAGCACACAAACACAACATTTGAGAGCAGGGAGATGTGTGGGAGGGAGAGAGCTTGGGGGGAGGAGGCGTGGGAAGGGGGGGGGGGGGGGTGGGAGAAGTATAAAACACAAGGACACCAAGGACTTCCAGGACAGAAGTTGGTATTTCAAAAAAGTGGAATTGGGGTGAAATTAGCGGGGGTAGAAAAGATCAAGGTTTTGGATGGGGGAAGATAAGAGATGGTGGTGAACAGCTGTTTTAAAGACCTGGAGGGTGGAGTGGGATTGCAGAGAGTGAGGGAGTTTGTTCCAGAGGTGGGAGAAAAGAGGAATGAAGGAGTGAAGGTGAGCAGAGAGTCTTGATTTTGGCAGTTTAACCATAAGAGGGTTGCAGGTATGATGGCATGATGATAAGAGGCTGATCTCAAAAATAGTTGCTGGTTGAATTCAGTTAGCAGATATGTCAATCCAATTCAAATTTCAAGTCAATCGGATGAAAATTTAGGCTTTTAGAAATTTGAAAAAAGTGGTTGACCTTTTGGCCTATGCTGATCTCTAAAAATAGTTGGTTGAATTCAGTTAGCTGATATGTAAATCCTCTTCAAATTTCAAGTCAATCGGATGAAAATTGAGGATTTTAGAAATGTGAAAAAAGTGGTTGACCTTTGGCCTATGTTGACCTTTTGGCCAAAGCTGATCTCAAAAATAGTTGGTGGTTGAATTCAATTCGCCGACATGTATATCCTATTCAAATTTCAAGTTAATTGGATGAAAATTGAGGATTTTAGAAATTTGAAATTGTTGTTGACCTTTGCCCTTTGTTGACCCTTTGGCCAATGCTTTTTTTTTAGGGGGGGGGGGGGGGATACTGAATCGAGGCTCATGAAAGAGCTAACATTTACTTCACAAGCAAATCAACCAGACAAACAAAATATATAAAAAGAGGGAGCGGAAGACAAGATGAGGAGAGAAGGGGAAGCACACAAACACAACATTTGAGAGCAGGGAGATGTGTGGGAGGGAGAGGGCTTGGGGGGGGGAGGAGGCGTGGGGAGGGGTGGAGGGGGGTGGGAGAAGTATAAAACACAAGGACGCCAAGGACTTCCAGGACAGAAGTTGGTATTTCAAAAAAGTCGAATTGGGGTGAAATTAGCAGGGGTAGAAAAGATCAAGGTTTTGGATGGGGGAAGATAAGAGATGGTGGTGAACAGCTGTTTTTAAAGACCTGGAGGGTGGAGTGGGATTGAAGAGAGTGAGGGAGTTTGTTCCAGATGCAGGAGAAAAGAGGAATGAAGGAGTGAAGAGGAGCAGAGAGTCTTGATTTTGGCAGTTTAATCATAAGAGGGTTGCAGGAATGATGGCATGATGATAAGAGGCTGATCTCAAAAATAGTTGGTGGTTGAATTCAGTTAGCGGATATGTCAATCCAATTCAAATTTCAAGTCAATCGGATGAAAATTGAGGATTTTAGAAATTTGAAAAAAAAGTGGTTGACCTTTCGCCGATGTTGATCTTTTGACCTCAAATGCATAGGATTTTATCGGAGCTCGAACTCTACCAATTGGTGAAGATTCGTGAAGATCGTTTTAAAATTGTGTCCTGTAGACAAGTATAAATGAGCGGACAGACAAACACACAAACCAACACACAAATTAAAAATCACCCATCGAGTGACACTTAGCAAAACAGAACAAAGCAGAATGGCACTCAGTAGAGCATCCTTTTGATCTCACAAATAATTGGTGGTTGAATTCAGTTAGCTGATATGAAAATCCAATTCAAATTTCAAGTCAATTGGATGAAAATTGAGGCTTTTAGAAATTTGAAAAAAGTGGTTGACCTTTGGCCTATTTTGACCTTTTGGCCTATGTTGATTTCAAAAATAGTTGTTGGTTGAATTCAGTGACCTGATATGTAAATCCCATTCAAATTTCAAGTGAATCGGCTGGCAATAGAGGATTTTAGAAATTAGAAATTGTTGTTGACCTTTGGCCTATGTTGACCTTTTGGCCTATGCCGATCTCAAAAATAGTTGGTGGTTGAAGTCAGTTCGCTGATATGTAAGTCCTTTTCAAATTTCAAGTCAATCAGATGAAAATTGAGGATTTTAGAAATTTGAAAAAAGTGGTTGACCTTTGGCCTATTTTGACCTTTTGGCCTATGCTGATTTCAAAAATAGTTGTTGGTTGAATTCAGTTCGCTGATATGTAAGTCCTATTCAAATTTCAAGTCAATCAGATGAAAATTGAGGATTTTAGAAATTAAAAAAGTGCTTGACCTTAAGCCTACGTTGACCTCAAAAATAGTTGGTGGTTGAATTCAGCAAGCCGATATGTAAATACTATTCAAATCTCAAGTCAATCGGATGCAAATTGAGGATTTTAGAAATTTGAAATGGTTGTTCACCTTTGGCCTATGTTGACCTTTTGGCCAATGCCAATCTCAAACATAGTTGGTAGTTGAATTCAGTTAGCTGACATGTAAATCCTATTCAAATTTCAAGTCAATCGGATGAAAATTGAGGATTTTAGAAATTAAAAAAAAAGTGGTTGACCTTTGGCCTACTTTGACCTTTTGGCCAAAGCTGATCTCAAAAATAGTTGGTGGTTGAATTCAATTCGCCGACATGTATATCCTATTCAAATTTCAAGTTAATTGGATGAAAATTGAGGATTTTAGAAATTTGAAATTGTTGTTGACCTTTGCCCTTTGTTGACCCTTTGGCCAATGCTTTTTTTTTAGGGGGGGGGGGGATACTGAATCGAGGCTCATGAAAGAGCTAACATTTACTTCACAAGCAAATCAACCAGACAAACAAAATATATAAAAAGAGGGAGCGGAAGACAAGATGAGGAGAGAAGGGGAAGCACACAAACACAACATTTGAGAGCAGGGAGATGTGTGGGAGGGAGAGGGCTTGGGGGGGGAGGAGGCGTGGGGAGGGGTGGAGGGGGGTGGGAGAAGTATAAAACACAAGGACGCCAAGGACTTCCAGGACAGAAGTTGGTATTTCAAAAAAGTCGAATTGGGGTGAAATTAGCAGGGGTAGAAAAGATCAAGGTTTTGGATGGGGGAAGATAAGAGATGGTGGTGAACAGCTGTTTTTAAAGACCTGGAGGGTGGAGTGGGATTGAAGAGAGTGAGGGAGTTTGTTCCAGATGCAGGAGAAAAGAGGAATGAAGGAGTGAAGAGGAGCAGAGAGTCTTGATTTTGGCAGTTTAATCATAAGAGGGTTGCAGGAATGATGGCATGATGATAAGAGGCTGATCTCAAAAATAGTTGGTGGTTGAATTCAGTTAGCGGATATGTCAATCCAATTCAAATTTCAAGTCAATCGGATGAAAATTGAGGATTTTAGAAATTTGAAAAAAAAGTGGTTGACCTTTCGCCGATGTTGATCTTTTGACCTCAAATGCATAGGATTTTATCGGAGCTCGAACTCTACCAATTGGTGAAGATTCGTGAAGATCGTTTTAAAATTGTGTCCTGTAGACAAGTATAAATGAGCGGACAGACAAACACACAAACCAACACACAAATTAAAAATCACCCATCGAGTGACACTTAGCAAAACAGAACAAAGCAGAATGGCACTCAGTAGAGCATCCTTTTGATCTCACAAATAATTGGTGGTTGAATTCAGTTAGCTGATATGAAAATCCAATTCAAATTTCAAGTCAATTGGATGAAAATTGAGGCTTTTAGAAATTTGAAAAAAGTGGTTGACCTTTGGCCTATTTTGACCTTTTGGCCTATGTTGATTTCAAAAATAGTTGTTGGTTGAATTCAGTGACCTGATATGTAAATCCCATTCAAATTTCAAGTGAATCGGCTGGCAATAGAGGATTTTAGAAATTAGAAATTGTTGTTGACCTTTGGCCTATGTTGACCTTTTGGCCTATGCCGATCTCAAAAATAGTTGGTGGTTGAAGTCAGTTCGCTGATATGTAAGTCCTTTTCAAATTTCAAGTCAATCAGATGAAAATTGAGGATTTTAGAAATTTGAAAAAAGTGGTTGACCTTTGGCCTATTTTGACCTTTTGGCCTATGCTGATTTCAAAAATAGTTGTTGGTTGAATTCAGTTCGCTGATATGTAAGTCCTATTCAAATTTCAAGTCAATCAGATGAAAATTGAGGATTTTAGAAATTAAAAAAAAAGTGCTTGACCTTAAGCCTACGTTGACCTCAAAAATAGTTGGTGGTTGAATTCAGCAAGCCGATATGTAAATACTATTCAAATCTCAAGTCAATCGGATGCAAATTGAGGATTTTAGAAATTTGAAATGGTTGTTCACCTTTGGCCTATGTTGACCTTTTGGCCAATGCCAATCTCAAACATAGTTGGTAGTTGAATTCAGTTAGCTGACATGTAAATCCTATTCAAATTTCAAGTCAATCGGATGAAAATTGAGGATTTTAGAAATTTGGAAAAAAAGTGGTTGACCTTTGGCCGATGTTGACCTTTTGACCTTTTGACCTCAAGTATATAGGATTTTGTCGGAGCACGAACTCTACCATTTGGTGAAGATTCGTGAAGATCGGTTTAAAATTGTGTCCTGTAGGCAAGTATAAATGAGCGGACAGACAAACACACAAACCAACAAACACACAAATGAAAAATCACTTATCGAGTCACACTTAGCAAAACAGAACAAAGCAGAATGGCACTCAGTGGAGCATCCTTTTGATCTCACAAATAATTGGTGGTTGAATTCAGTTAGCTGATATGAAAATCCAATTCAAATTTCAAGTCAATTGAATGAAAATTGAGGCTTTTAGAAATTTGAAAAAAGTGGTTGACCTTTGGCCTATTTTGACCTTTTGGCCCTCTGCTGATCTCAAAAATAGTTGTTGGTTGAATTCAGTGACCTGATATGTAAATCCCATTCAAATTTCAAGTGAATCGGATGGAAATTGAGGATTTTAGAAATCTGAAATTGTTGTTGACCTCTGGCCCATGCCGATCTCAAAAATAGTTGGTGGTTGAATTAAATTCGCCGACATGTATATCCTATTCAAATTTCAAGTCAATTGGATGAAAATTGAGGATTTTAGAAATTCAAAAAAAAGTGGTTGACCTTTGGCCTACGTTGACCTTTTGGCCAAAGCTGATCTCAAAAATAGTTAGTGGTTGAATTCAATTCGCCGACATGTCTATCCTATTCAAATTTCAAGTCAATCAGATGAAAATTTAGGATTTTAGAAATTTGAAAAAAGGTGGTTGACCTTTGGCCTATGTTGACCTTTTGGCCAATGTTGATCTTAAAAATAGTTAGTGGTTGAAATCAGTTCACCGATATGTAAATCCTATTCAAATTTCAAGTCAATCAGACGAAAATTGAGGCTTTTAGAAATTTGAAAAAAGTGGTTGACCTTTGGCCTATTTTGACCTTTTGGCCCTCTGCCGATCTCAAAAATAGTTGTTGGTTGAATTCAGTGACCTGATATGTAAATCCCATTCAAATTTCAAGTGAATCGGATGGAAATTGAGGATTTTAGAAATCTGAAATTGTTGTTGACCTCTGGCCCATGCCGATCTCAAAAATAGTTGGTGGTTGAATTAAATTCGCCGACATGTATATCCTATTCAAATTTCAAGTCAATTGGATGAAAATTGAGGATTTTAGAAATTCAAAAAAAAGTGGTTGACCTTTGGCCTACGTTGACCTTTTGGCCAAAGCTGATCTCAAAAATAGTTGGTGGTTGAATTCAATTCGCCGACATGTCTATCCTATTCAAATTTCAAGTCAATCAGATGAAAATTGAGGATTTTAGAAATTTGAAAAAAGGTGGTTGACCTTTGGCCTATGTTGACCTTTTGGCCAATGTTGATCTTAAAAATAGTTAGTGGTTGAATTCAGTTCACCGATATGTAAATCCTATTCAAATTTCAAGTCAATCAGACGAAAATTGAGGATTTTAGAAATTTGAAATGGTTGTTGACCTTTGGCCGATGTTGACCTTTTGGCCGATGCTGATCTCAAAAATAGTGGGTGGTTGAATTCAGTTTGCCGATATGCATATCCTATTCAAATTTAAAGTGAATCGGATGAAAATTGAGGATTTTAGAAATTTGAAATTGTTGTTGACCTTTGCCCTTTGTTGACCCTTTGGCCAATGCTTTTTTTTTTCTTTTTTTTGTATACTGTATCGAGGCTCGTGAAAGAGCTAACATTTACTTCACAAACAAATCAACCAGACAAACAAAATATATAAAAAGAGGGAGCGGAAGACAAGATGGGGAGAGAAGGGGAAGCACACAAACACAACATTTGAGAGCAGGGAGATGTGTGGGAGGGAGAGAGCTTGGGGGGAGGAGGCGTGGGAAGGGGGGGGGGGGTGGGAGAAGTATAAAACACAAGGACACCAAGGACTTCCAGGACAGAAGTTGGTATTTCAAAAAAGTGGAATTGGGGTGAAATTAGCGGGGGTAGAAAAGATCAAGGTTTTGGATGGGGGAAGATAAGAGATGGTGGTGAACAGCTGTTTTAAAGACCTGGAGGGTGGAGTGGGATTGCAGAGAGTGAGGGAGTTTGTTCCAGAGGTGGGAGAAAAGAGGAATGAAGGAGTGAAGGTGAGCAGAGAGTCTTGATTTTGGCAGTTTAACCATAAGAGGGTTGCAGGTATGATGGCATGATGATAAGAGGCTGATCTCAAAAATAGTTGCTGGTTGAATTCAGTTAGCAGATATGTCAATCCAATTCAAATTTCAAGTCAATCGGATGAAAATTTAGGCTTTTAGAAATTTGAAAAAAGTGGTTGACCTTTTGGCCTATGCTGATCTCTAAAAATAGTTGGTTGAATTCAGTTAGCTGATATGTAAATCCTCTTCAAATTTCAAGTCAATCGGATGAAAATTGAGGATTTTAGAAATGTGAAAAAAGTGGTTGACCTTTGGCCTATGTTGACCTTTTGGCCAAAGCTGATCTCAAAAATAGTTGGTGGTTGAATTCAATTCGCCGACATGTATATCCTATTCAAATTTCAAGTTAATTGGATGAAAATTGAGGATTTTAGAAATTTGAAATTGTTGTTGACCTTTGCCCTTTGTTGACCCTTTGGCCAATGCTTTTTTTTTAGGGGGGGGGGGGATACTGAATCGAGGCTCATGAAAGAGCTAACATTTACTTCACAAGCAAATCAACCAGACAAACAAAATATATAAAAAGAGGGAGCGGAAGACAAGATGAGGAGAGAAGGGGAAGCACACAAACACAACATTTGAGAGCAGGGAGATGTGTGGGAGGGAGAGGGCTTGGGGGGGGGGAGGAGGCGTGGGGAGGGGTGGAGGGGGGTGGGAGAAGTATAAAACACAAGGACGCCAAGGACTTCCAGGACAGAAGTTGGTATTTCAAAAAAGTCGAATTGGGGTGAAATTAGCAGGGGTAGAAAAGATCAAGGTTTTGGATGGGGGAAGATAAGAGATGGTGGTGAACAGCTGTTTTTAAAGACCTGGAGGGTGGAGTGGGATTGAAGAGAGTGAGGGAGTTTGTTCCAGATGCAGGAGAAAAGAGGAATGAAGGAGTGAAGAGGAGCAGAGAGTCTTGATTTTGGCAGTTTAATCATAAGAGGGTTGCAGGAATGATGGCATGATGATAAGAGGCTGATCTCAAAAATAGTTGGTGGTTGAATTCAGTTAGCGGATATGTCAATCCAATTCAAATTTCAAGTCAATCGGATGAAAATTGAGGATTTTAGAAATTTGAAAAAAAAGTGGTTGACCTTTCGCCGATGTTGATCTTTTGACCTCAAATGCATAGGATTTTATCGGAGCTCGAACTCTACCAATTGGTGAAGATTCGTGAAGATCGTTTTAAAATTGTGTCCTGTAGACAAGTATAAATGAGTGGACAGACAAACACACAAACCAACACACAAATTAAAAATCACCCATCGAGTGACACTTAGCAAAACAGAACAAAGCAGAATGGCACTCAGTAGAGCATCCTTTTGATCTCACAAATAATTGGTGGTTGAATTCAGTTAGCTGATATGAAAATCCAATTCAAATTTCAAGTCAATTGGATGAAAATTGAGGCTTTTAGAAATTTGAAAAAAGTGGTTGACCTTTGGCCTATTTTGACCTTTTGGCCTATGTTGATTTCAAAAATAGTTGTTGGTTGAATTCAGTGACCTGATATGTAAATCCCATTCAAATTTCAAGTGAATCGGCTGGCAATAGAGGATTTTAGAAATTAGAAATTGTTGTTGACCTTTGGCCTATGTTGACCTTTTGGCCTATGCCGATCTCAAAAATAGTTGGTGGTTGAAGTCAGTTCGCTGATATGTAAGTCCTTTTCAAATTTCAAGTCAATCAGATGAAAATTGAGGATTTTAGAAATTTGAAAAAAGTGGTTGACCTTTGGCCTATTTTGACCTTTTGGCCTATGCTGATTTCAAAAATAGTTGTTGGTTGAATTCAGTTCGCTGATATGTAAGTCCTATTCAAATTTCAAGTCAATCAGATGAAAATTGAGGATTTTAGAAATTAAAAAAGTGCTTGACCTTAAGCCTACGTTGACCTCAAAAATAGTTGGTGGTTGAATTCAGCAAGCCGATATGTAAATACTATTCAAATCTCAAGTCAATCGGATGCAAATTGAGGATTTTAGAAATTTGAAATGGTTGTTCACCTTTGGCCTATGTTGACCTTTTGGCCAATGCCAATCTCAAACATAGTTGGTAGTTGAATTCAGTTAGCTGACATGTAAATCCTATTCAAATTTCAAGTCAATCGGATGAAAATTGAGGATTTTAGAAATTCAAAAAAAAGTGGTTGACCTTTGGCCTACTTTGACCTTTTGGCCAAAGCTGATCTCAAAAATAGTTGGTGGTTGAATTCAATTCGCCGACATGTATATCCTATTCAAATTTCAAGTTAATTGGATGAAAATTGAGGATTTTAGAAATTTGAAATTGTTGTTGACCTTTGCCCTTTGTTGACCCTTTGGCCAATGCTTTTTTTTTAGGGGGGGGGGGGATACTGAATCGAGGCTCATGAAAGAGCTAACATGTACTTCACAAGCAAATCAACCAGACAAACAAAATATATAAAAAGAGGGAGCGGAAGACAAGATGAGGAGAGAAGGGGAAGCACACAAACACAACATTTGAGAGCAGGGAGATGTGTGGGAGGGAGAGGGCTTGGGGGGGGGAGGAGGCGTGGGGAGGGGTGGAGGGGGGTGGGAGAAGTATAAAACACAAGGACGCCAAGGACTTCCAGGACAGAAGTTGGTATTTCAAAAAAGTCGAATTGGGGTGAAATTAGCAGGGGTAGAAAAGATCAAGGTTTTGGATGGGGGAAGATAAGAGATGGTGGTGAACAGCTGTTTTTAAAGACCTGGAGGGTGGAGTGGGATTGAAGAGAGTGAGGGAGTTTGTTCCAGATGCAGGAGAAAAGAGGAATGAAGGAGTGAAGAGGAGCAGAGAGTCTTGATTTTGGCAGTTTAATCATAAGAGGGTTGCAGGAATGATGGCATGATGATAAGAGGCTGATCTCAAAAATAGTTGGTGGTTGAATTCAGTTAGCGGATATGTCAATCCAATTCAAATTTCAAGTCAATCGGATGAAAATTGAGGATTTTAGAAATTTGAAAAAAAAGTGGTTGACCTTTCGCCGATGTTGATCTTTTGACCTCAAATGCATAGGATTTTATCGGAGCTCGAACTCTACCAATTGGTGAAGATTCGTGAAGATCGTTTTAAAATTGTGTCCTGTAGACAAGTATAAATGAGCGGACAGACAAACACACAAACCAACACACAAATTAAAAATCACCCATCGAGTGACACTTAGCAAAACAGAACAAAGCAGAATGGCACTCAGTAGAGCATCCTTTTGATCTCACAAATAATTGGTGGTTGAATTCAGTTAGCTGATATGAAAATCCAATTCAAATTTCAAGTCAATTGGATGAAAATTGAGGCTTTTAGAAATTTGAAAAAAGTGGTTGACCTTTGGCCTATTTTGACCTTTTGGCCTATGTTGATTTCAAAAATAGTTGTTGGTTGAATTCAGTGACCTGATATGTAAATCCCATTCAAATTTCAAGTGAATCGGCTGGCAATAGAGGATTTTAGAAATTAGAAATTGTTGTTGACCTTTGGCCTATGTTGACCTTTTGGCCTATGCCGATCTCAAAAATAGTTGGTGGTTGAAGTCAGTTCGCTGATATGTAAGTCCTTTTCAAATTTCAAGTCAATCAGATGAAAATTGAGGATTTTAGAAATTTGAAAAAAGTGGTTGACCTTTGGCCTATTTTGACCTTTTGGCCTATGCTGATTTCAAAAATAGTTGTTGGTTGAATTCAGTTCGCTGATATGTAAGTCCTATTCAAATTTCAAGTCAATCAGATGAAAATTGAGGATTTTAGAAATTAAAAAAAAAGTGCTTGACCTTAAGCCTACGTTGACCTCAAAAATAGTTGGTGGTTGAATTCAGCAAGCCGATATGTAAATACTATTCAAATCTCAAGTCAATCGGATGCAAATTGAGGATTTTAGAAATTTGAAATGGTTGTTCACCTTTGGCCTATGTTGACCTTTTGGCCAATGCCAATCTCAAACATAGTTGGTAGTTGAATTCAGTTAGCTGACATGTAAATCCTATTCAAATTTCAAGTCAATCGGATGAAAATTGAGGATTTTAGAAATTCAAAAAAAAGTGGTTGACCTTTGGCCTACTTTGACCTTTTGGCCAAAGCTGATCTCAAAAATAGTTGGTGGTTGAATTCAATTCGCCGACATGTATATCCTATTCAAATTTCAAGTTAATTGGATGAAAATTGAGGATTTTAGAAATTTGAAATTGTTGTTGACCTTTGCCCTTTGTTGACCCTTTGGCCAATGCTTTTTTTTTAGGGGGGGGGGGGGGATACTGAATCGAGGCTCATGAAAGAGCTAACATTTACTTCACAAGCAAATCAACCAGACAAACAAAATATATAAAAAGAGGGAGCGGAAGACAAGATGAGGAGAGAAGGGGAAGCACACAAACACAACATTTGAGAGCAGGGAGATGTGTGGGAGGGAGAGGGCTTGGGGGGGGAGGAGGCGTGGGGAGGGGTGGAGGGGGGTGGGAGAAGTATAAAACACAAGGACGCCAAGGACTTCCAGGACAGAAGTTGGTATTTCAAAAAAGTCGAATTGGGGTGAAATTAGCAGGGGTAGAAAAGATCAAGGTTTTGGATGGGGGAAGATAAGAGATGGTGGTGAACAGCTGTTTTTAAAGACCTGGAGGGTGGAGTGGGATTGAAGAGAGTGAGGGAGTTTGTTCCAGATGCAGGAGAAAAGAGGAATGAAGGAGTGAAGAGGAGCAGAGAGTCTTGATTTTGGCAGTTTAATCATAAGAGGGTTGCAGGAATGATGGCATGATGATAAGAGGCTGATCTCAAAAATAGTTGGTGGTTGAATTCAGTTAGCGGATATGTCAATCCAATTCAAATTTCAAGTCAATCGGATGAAAATTGAGGATTTTAGAAATTTGAAAAAAAAGTGGTTGACCTTTCGCCGATGTTGATCTTTTGACCTCAAATGCATAGGATTTTATCGGAGCTCGAACTCTACCAATTGGTGAAGATTCGTGAAGATCGTTTTAAAATTGTGTCCTGTAGACAAGTATAAATGAGCGGACAGACAAACACACAAACCAACACACAAATTAAAAATCACCCATCGAGTGACACTTAGCAAAACAGAACAAAGCAGAATGGCACTCAGTAGAGCATCCTTTTGATCTCACAAATAATTGGTGGTTGAATTCAGTTAGCTGATATGAAAATCCAATTCAAATTTCAAGTCAATTGGATGAAAATTGAGGCTTTTAGAAATTTGAAAAAAGTGGTTGACCTTTGGCCTATTTTGACCTTTTGGCCTATGTTGATTTCAAAAATAGTTGTTGGTTGAATTCAGTGACCTGATATGTAAATCCCATTCAAATTTCAAGTGAATCGGCTGGCAATAGAGGATTTTAGAAATTAGAAATTGTTGTTGACCTTTGGCCTATGTTGACCTTTTGGCCTATGCCGATCTCAAAAATAGTTGGTGGTTGAAGTCAGTTCGCTGATATGTAAGTCCTTTTCAAATTTCAAGTCAATCAGATGAAAATTGAGGATTTTAGAAATTTGAAAAAAGTGGTTGACCTTTGGCCTATTTTGACCTTTTGGCCTATGCTGATTTCAAAAATAGTTGTTGGTTGAATTCAGTTCGCTGATATGTAAGTCCTATTCAAATTTCAAGTCAATCAGATGAAAATTGAGGATTTTAGAAATTAAAAAAAAAGTGCTTGACCTTAAGCCTACGTTGACCTCAAAAATAGTTGGTGGTTGAATTCAGCAAGCCGATATGTAAATACTATTCAAATCTCAAGTCAATCGGATGCAAATTGAGGATTTTAGAAATTTGAAATGGTTGTTCACCTTTGGCCTATGTTGACCTTTTGGCCAATGCCAATCTCAAACATAGTTGGTAGTTGAATTCAGTTAGCTGACATGTAAATCCTATTCAAATTTCAAGTCAATCGGATGAAAATTGAGGATTTTAGAAATTTGGAAAAAAAGTGGTTGACCTTTGGCCGATGTTGACCTTTTGACCTTTTGACCTCAAGTATATAGGATTTTGTCGGAGCACGAACTCTACCATTTGGTGAAGATTCGTGAAGATCGGTTTAAAATTGTGTCCTGTAGGCAAGTATAAATGAGCGGACAGACAAACACACAAACCAACAAACACACAAATGAAAAATCACTTATCGAGTGACACTTAGCAAAACAGAACAAAGCAGAATGGCACTCAGTGGAGCATCCTTTTGATCTCACAAATAATTGGTGGTTGAATTCAGTTAGCTGATATGAAAATCCAATTCAAATTTCAAGTCAATTGAATGAAAATTGAGGCTTTTAGAAATTTGAAAAAAGTGGTTGACCTTTGGCCTATTTTGACCTTTTGGCCCTCTGCTGATCTCAAAAATAGTTGTTGGTTGAATTCAGTGACCTGATATGTAAATCCCATTCAAATTTCAAGTGAATCGGATGGAAATTGAGGATTTTAGAAATCTGAAATTGTTGTTGACCTCTGGCCCATGCCGATCTCAAAAATAGTTGGTGGTTGAATTAAATTCGCCGACATGTATATCCTATTCAAATTTCAAGTCAATTGGATGAAAATTGAGGATTTTAGAAATTCAAAAAAAGTGGTTGACCTTTGGCCTACGTTGACCTTTTGGCCAAAGCTGATCTCAAAAATAGTTAGTGGTTGAATTCAATTCGCCGACATGTCTATCCTATTCAAATTTCAAGTCAATCAGATGAAAATTGAGGATTTTAGAAATTTGAAAAAAGGTGGTTGACCTTTGGCCTATGTTGACCTTTTGGCCAATGTTGATCTTAAAAATAGTTAGTGGTTGAAATCAGTTCACCGATATGTAAATCCTATTCAAATTTCAAGTCAATCAGACGAAAATTGAGGCTTTTAGAAATTTGAAAAAAGTGGTTGACCTTTTGGCCCTCTGCCGATCTCAAAAATAGTTGTTGGTTGAATTCAGTGACCTGATATGTAAATCCCATTCAAATTTCAAGTGAATCGGATGGAAATTGAGGATTTTAGAAATCTGAAATTGTTGTTGACCTCTGGCCCATGCCGATCTCAAAAATAGTTGGTGGTTGAATTAAATTCGCCGACATGTATATCCTATTCAAATTTCAAGTCAATTGGATGAAAATTGAGGATTTTAGAAATTCAAAAAAAAGTGGTTGACCTTTGGCCTACGTTGACCTTTTGGCCAAAGCTGATCTCAAAAATAGTTGGTGGTTGAATTCAATTCGCCGACATGTCTATCCTATTCAAATTTCAAGTCAATCAGATGAAAATTGAGGATTTTAGAAATTTGAAAAAAGGTGGTTGACCTTTGGCCTATGTTGACCTTTTGGCCAATGTTGATCTTAAAAATAGTTAGTGGTTGAATTCAGTTCACCGATATGTAAATCCTATTCAAATTTCAAGTCAATCAGACGAAAATTGAGGATTTTAGAAATTTGAAATGGTTGTTGACCTTTGCCCTTTGTTGACCCTTTGGCCAATGCTTTTTTTTTTCTTTTTTTTGTATACTGTATCGAGGCTCGTGAAAGAGCTAACATTTACTTCACAAACAAATCAACCAGACAAACAAAATATATAAAAAGAGGGAGCGGAAGACAAGATGGGGAGAGAAGGGGAAGCACACAAACACAACATTTGAGAGCAGGGAGATGTGTGGGAGGGAGAGAGCTTGGGGGGAGGAGGCGTGGGAAGGGGGGGGGGGGTGGGAGAAGTATAAAACACAAGGACACCAAGGACTTCCAGGACAGAAGTTGGTATTTCAAAAAAGTGGAATTGGGGTGAAATTAGCGGGGGTAGAAAAGATCAAGGTTTTGGATGGGGGAAGATAAGAGATGGTGGTGAACAGCTGTTTTAAAGACCTGGAGGGTGGAGTGGGATTGCAGAGAGTGAGGGAGTTTGTTCCAGAGGTGGGAGAAAAGAGGAATGAAGGAGTGAAGGTGAGCAGAGAGTCTTGATTTTGGCAGTTTAACCATAAGAGGGTTGCAGGTATGATGGCATGATGATAAGAGGCTGATCTCAAAAATAGTTGCTGGTTGAATTCAGTTAGCAGATATGTCAATCCAATTCAAATTTCAAGTCAATCGGATGAAAATTTAGGCTTTTAGAAATTTGAAAAAAGTGGTTGACCTTTTGGCCTATGCTGATCTCTAAAAATAGTTGGTTGAATTCAGTTAGCTGATATGTAAATCCTCTTCAAATTTCAAGTCAATCGGATGAAAATTGAGGATTTTAGAAATGTGAAAAAAGTGGTTGACCTTTGGCCTATGTTGACCTTTTGGCCTACGATGATATCAAAAATAGTTGGTGGTTGAATTCAGTTTGCCGATATGTAAATCCTATTCAAATTTCAAGTCAATCGGATGAAAATTGAGGATTTTAGAAATTTGAAATGGTTGTTGACCTTTGGCTTATGTTGACCTCAAAAATAGTTGGTGGTTGAATTCAGCAAGCCGATATGTAAATACTATTCAAATCTCAAGTCAATCGGATGAAAATTGAGGATTTTAGAAAGTCAAAAAAAAGTGGTTTACCTTTGGCCTACGTTGACCTTTTGGCCAAAGGTGATCTCAAAAATAGTTGGTCGTTGAATTCAATAAGCCGATATGTAGATCCTCTTCAAATTTCAAGTCAATCGGAAGAAAATTGAGGATTTTAGAAATTTGAAAAAAGTGGTTGACCTTTGGCCTATGTTGATCTCAAAAATAGTTGGTGGTAGAATTCAGTTCGCGATATGTAAATCCTATTCAAATTTCAAGTCAATCAGATGAAAATTGAGTATTTTAGAAATTTGAAATGGTTGTTGACCTTTGGCCTATGTTGACCTTTTGACCTCAAAAATATATAGGATTTTGTCAGAGCATGCCTCTACCATTTGGTGAAGATTCGTGAAGATCGGTTTAAAATCGTGTCCTGAAGGCAAGTATAAATGAGTGGACAGACAAACACACAAACCAACAAACACACAAATGAAAAATCACTCATCGAGTCACACTTAGCAAAACAGAACAAAGCAGAATGGCACTCAGTGGAGCATCCTTTTGATCTCACAAATAATTGGTAGTTGAATTCAGTTAGCTGATATGAAAATCCAATTCAAATTTCAGGTCAATTGGATGAAAATTGAGGCTTTTAGAAATTTGAAAAAAGTGGTTGACCTTTGGCCTATTTTGACCTTTTGGCCTATGCTGATCTCAAAAATAGTTGGTGGTTGAATTCAGTGACCTGATATGTAAATCCCATTCAAATTTCAAGTGAATCGGATGGAAATTGAGGATTTTAGAAATCTGAAATTGTTGTTGACCTCTGGCCCATGCCGATCTCAAAAATAGTTGGTGGATGAATTAAATTCGCCGACATGTATATCCTATTCAAATTTCAAGTGAATCGGATGGCAATTGAGTATTTTAGAAATTCAAAAAAAAGTGCTTGGCCGATGTTGACCTCAAAAATAGTTGGTGGTTGAATTCAGCAAGCCGATATGTAAATACTGTTGCGAATATGGAATTTGGCCTCCATATCCGCTTGTAAATATTCCCCTATTTCCCCAATACTCCCCAACTATCCCCAATCCCCCATTCCCTAGTCCCATTGTCTGTAAACAACACTCTGTAGAACCGACCTTCCCCTTTTTCCCCCATTAAATGTCGTGCCCAGGTCCACCGCATCTCACGTAGACAACTTTCGGACATCTTGCTAGTTATTCTTAGTCTATGTCAGTTAAGGACTCGTTTCCATTAATTCCGACTCTTCGTTGCACCAGAATGTGATTATATGGCACCAGTAGTGAGTTTAGGACCTTCCCATGCCTCCTCCCGTCTTCTTCCCCAAACAACAACAACAACAACAACAACAACAACTACAACTACAACTACAACAACGGCGCTGCGCGGAGGAGTGTGCGTCCTCACACCGGCTCGGTTAGCCGCCATTGACGATGCGCTCCGACGGGGTTACCACGAAGGGGCTCCTTGTCAGCCCCTCGTCAAGGGCGGAGCCGGTAACCCCCCCCCCCCCCCAGCACGCACCCAATGAGAAGCAACGTGCCGATTCCATCTGGGGCGGAGCTAACGAGCCGAGGGCGTGTCACTCCCCGCCGGATATACGCGGCCACGTACCGGACGTGACGAAGAGATGCGCCCCGAGCTTGAGAAGACAAGAGAGCCACCTCCGAGCGCTGAGAGACCTCCTGCATCTTTTGGGCCGCGCTATCCTGTCCCTGAGCACAAGGTGCACCTTGTGCTGGCCATCGAATACCCGCTTTCCTTGCCATCAATCCCCGTGTGAGTCAGTTTTTGTCCTGTTTCTCTGTGGTCTGTCGGGAATAATATAAGATTGTGTCTAAGTGCCTATCTTCCTTTGCTGTCCCTCTTGTAGTTGTAATCTAACCTTCCGAACGAATATAACCTCCTCCGGAGGTCTTGAGAACCGTATCTCTGGTGTCGTGTCATTTTAATCCCAGCCGTGTGTCTTTTCCTTCATTGACCTAGCGTAGCGCGATTAGTCAACGTTCGGGTATAATCGGGTAACCTGTGCAGACGTGGTCATACCAAACCGCTCGGTAAATAACATCTAAGCCACGTCTGTAACAATACTATTCAAATCTCAAGTCAATCGGATGAAAATTGAGGATTTTAGAAATTTGAAATGGTTGTTCACCTTTGGCCTATGTTGGCCTTTTTGCCGATGTTGATCTCAAAAATAGATGGTGGTTGAATTCAGTTCGCCGATATGTAAATCCTATTCAAATTTCTCGTCAATCGGATGAAAATTGAGGATTTTAGAAAGTCAAAAAAAAGTGGTTGACCTTTGGCCTATGTTGACGTTTTGGCCTATGTTGAAATCAAAAATAGTTGGTGGTTGAATTCAGTAAGCCGATATGTAAATACTATTCAAATTTCAAGTCAATCGGATGAAAATTGAGGATTTTAGAAATTTGAAAAAAGTGGTTGACCTTTGGCCTATGTTGATCTCAAAAATAGTTGGTGGTAGAATTCAGTTCGCGATATGTAAATCCTATTCAAATTTCAAGTCAATCAGATGAAAATTGAGAATTTTAGAAATTTGAAATGGCTGTTGACCTTTGGCCTATGTTAACCTTTTGGCCTATGCTGACCCCAAAAATAGTTGGTGGTTGAATTCAGTTTGCCGATATGTAAATCCTATTCAAATTTCAAGTCAATCGGATGAAAATTGAGGATTTTAGAAATTTGAAATGGTTGTTGCCCTTTGGCTTATGTTGACCTTTTGGCCTATGCCGATCTCAAAAATAGTTGGTGGTTGAATTCAGTTCGCTGATATGTAAGTCCTCTTCAAATTTCAAGTCAATTGGATGAAAATTGAGGATTTTAGAAATTCAAAAAAAAGTGCTTGACCTTTGGCCTATGTTGACCTCAAAAATAGTTGGTGGTTGAATTCAGCAAGCCGATATGTAAATACTATTCAAATCTCAAGTCAATCGGATGAAAATTGAGGATTTTAGAAAGTCAAAAAAAAGTGGTTTACCTTTGGCCTACGTTGACCTTTTGGCCAAAGGTGATCTCAAAAATAGTTGGTCGTTGAATTCAATAAGCCGATATGTAGATCCTCTTCAAATTTCAAGTCAATCGGAAGAAAATTGAGGATTTTAGAAATTAAAAAGAAAGTGGTTGACCTTTGGCCTATGTTGACATTTTGGCCTATGTTGATCTCAAAAATAGTTGGTGGTTGAATTCAGTAAGCCGATATGTAAATACTATTCAAATTTCAAGTCAATCGGATGAAAATTGAGGATTTTAGAAATTTGAAAAAAGTGGTTGACCTTTGGCCTATGTTGATCTCAAAAATAGTTGGTGGTAGAATTCAGTTCGCGATATGTAAATCCTATTCAAGTTTCAAGTCAATCAGATGAAAATTGAGGATTTTAGAAATTTGAAATGGTTGTTGACCTTTGGCTTATGTTGACCTTTTGGCCTATGCTGATCTCAAAAATAGTTGGTGGTTGAATTCAGTTTGCCGATATGTATATCCTATTCAAATTTCAAGTGATTCGGATGAAAATTGAGGATTTTAGAAATTTGAAATGGTTGTTGACCTTTGGCCTATGTTAACCTTTTGGCCTATGCTGATCTCAAAAATAGTTTGTCGTTGAATTCAGTAAGCCGATATGTAGATCCTCTTCAAATTTCAAGTCAATCGGAAGAAAATTGAGGATTTTAGAAATTAAAAAAAAGTGGTTGACCTTTGGCCTATGTTAACCTTTTGGCCTATGCTGATCTCAAAAATAGTTGGTGGTTGAATTCAGTTAGTGGATCTGTAAATCCAATTCAAATCTCAAATCAATCGGATGAAAATTGAGGATTTTAGAAATTTGAAAAAAAGTGGTTGACCTTTGGCCTATGTTGACCTCAAAAATAGTTGGTGGTTGAATTCAGTTCGCCGATATGTAAATACTATTCAAATCTCTAGTCAATCGGATGAAAATTGAGGATTTTAGAAAGTCAAAAAAAAGGGGTTTACCTTTGGCCTACGTTGATCTTTTGGCCAAAGCTGATCTCAAAAATAGTTGGTGGTTGAATTCAGTAAGCCGATATGTAAATACTATTCAAATTTCAAGTCAATCGGCTGAAAATTGAGGATTTTAGAAATTTGAAAAAAGTGGTTCACCTTTGGCCTATGTTTCGTCTCAAAAATAGTTGGTGGTTGAATTCAGTTCGTGGATCTGTAAATTCAATTCAAATCTCAAATCAATCGGATGAAAATTGAGGATTTTAGAAATTTGAAATGGTTGTTGACCTTTGGCTTATGTTGACCTTTTGGCCTATGCTGATCTCAAAAATAGTTGGTGGTTGAATTCAGTTCGTGGCTCTGTAAATCCAATTCAAATCTCAAATCAATCGGATGAAAATTGAGGATTTTAGAAATTTGAAAAAAAGTGGTTGACCTTTGGCCAATGTTGATCTCAAAAATAGTTGGTGGTTGAATTCAGTTAGCCGATATGTAAATCCAATTCAAATTTCAAGTCAATCAGATGAAAATTGAGGCTTAGAAATATGAAAAATGTGGTTGACCTTTGGCCTATGTTGACCTTTTGGCCTATGTTGACCTTTTGGCCTACGATGATATCATAAATAGTTGGTGGTTGAATTCAGTACGCCAATATGTAAATCCTATTCAAATTTCAAGTCAATCGGATGGAAATTGAGGATTTTAGAAATTCGTTAAAAAAAGGTGGTTGACCTTTGGCCTATGTTCACCTTTTGGCCTATGTTGATCTCAAAAATAGTTGGTGGTTGAATTCAGTACGCCAATATGTAAATCCTATTCAAATTTCAAGTCAATCGGATGGAAATTGAGGATTTTAGAAATTTGAAATGGTTGTTGACCTTTGGCCTATGTTAACCTTTTGGCCTATGCTGATCTCAAAAATAGTTGGTGGTTGAATTCAGTTTGCCGATATGTAAATCCTCTTAAAATTTCAAGTCAATCGGATGAAAATTGAGGATATTAGAAATTTTTAAAAAGTGGTTGCCCTCTGGCCTATGTTGACGTTTTGGCCCACGCTGACCTCAAAAATAGTTGGTGATTGAATTCAATTCGCCGACATGTATATCCTATTCAAATTTCAAGTCAATCGGATGAAAATTGAGGATTTTAGAAACTTGAAATGGTTGTTGACCTTTGGCTTATGTTGACCTTTTGGCCGATGCTGATCTCAAAAATAGTTGGTGGTTGAATTCAGTTTGCCGATATGTAAATCCTATTCAAATTTCAAGTCAATCGGATGGAAATTGAGGATTTTAGAAATTTGAAAAAAGTGGTTGACCTTTGGCCTGTGTTGATCTCAAAAATAGTTGGTGGTAGAATTCAGTTCGCCATATTTAAATCCTATTCAAATTTCAAGTCAATCAGATGAAAATTGAGGATTTTAGAAATTTGAAATGGTTGTTGACCTTTGGCTTATGTTGACCTTTTGGCCTATGCTGATCTCAAAAATAGTTGGTGGTTGAATTCAGTTTGCCGATATGTATATCCTATTAAAATTTCAAGTGAATCGGATGAAAATTGAGGATTTTAGAAATTTGAAATGGTTGTTGACCTTTGGCCTATGTTAACCTTTTGGGCTATGCTGATCTCAAAAATAGTTGGTGGTTGAATTCAGTTAGTGGATCTGTAAATCCAATTCAAATCTCAAATCAATCGGATGAAAATTGAGGATTTTAGAAATTTGAAAAAAAGTGGTTGACCTTTGGCCTATGTTGACCTCAAAAATAGTTGGTGGTTGAATTCAGTTCGCCGATATGTAAATACTATTCAAATCTCTAGTGAATCGGATGAAAATTGAGGATTTTAGAAAGTCAAAAAAAAGGGGTTTACCTTTGGCCTACGTTTATCTTTTGGCCAAAGCTGATCTCAAAAATAGTTGGTGGTTGAATTCAGTAAGCCGATATGTAAATACGATTCAAATTTCAAGTCAATCGGATGAAAATTGAGGATTTTAGAAATTTGAAATGGTTGTTGACCTTTGGCTTATGTTGACCTTTTGGCCGATGCTGATCTCAAAAATAGTGGGTGGTTGAATTCAGTTTGCCGATATGCATATCCTATTCAAATTTAAAGTGAATCGGATGAAAATTGAGGATTTTAGAAATTTGAAATTGTTGTTGACCTTTGCCCTTTGTTGACCCTTTGGCCAATGCTTTTTTTTTTTTTTTTTGTATACTGTATCGAGGCTCGTGAAAGAGCTAACATTTACTTCACAAACAAATCAACCAGACAAACAAAATACATAAAAAGAGGGAGCGGAAGACAAGATGGGGAGAGAAGGGGAAGCACACAAACACAACATTTGAGAGCAGGCAGATGTATGGGAGGGAGAGAGCTTGGGGGAAGGATGCGTGGGAAGGGGGGGGGGGAGGGGGGTGGGAGAAGTATAAAACACAAGGACGACAAGGACTTCCAGGACAGAAGTTGGTATTTCAAAAAAGTGGAATTAGGGTGAAATTAGCAGGGGTAGAAAAGTTCAAGGTTTTGGATGGGGGAAGATAAGAGATGGTGGTGAACAGCTGTTTTAAAGACCTGGAGGGTGGAGTGGGATTGAAGAGAGTGAGGGAGTTTGTGCCAGATGCGGGAGAAAAGAGGAATGAAGGAGTGAAGGGGAGCAGAGCGTCTTGATTTTGGCAGTTTAACCATAAGAGGGTTGCAGGCATGATGGCATGATGATAAGAGGCTGATCTCAAAAATAGTTGGTGGTTGAATTCAGTTAGGGGATATGTCAATCCAATTCAAATTTCAAGTGAATCGGATGAAAATAGAGGCTTTTAGAAATTTGAAAAAAGTGGTTGACCTTTTGACCTATGCTGATCACAAAAAATATTTGTTGGTTGAATTCAGTTAGCTGATATGTAGATCCTCTTCAAATTTCAAGTCAATCGGAAGAAAATTGAGGATTTTAGAAATTAAAAAAAAGTGGTTGACCTTTGGCCTATGTTGACGTTTTGGCCTATGTTGATCTCAAAAATAGTTGGTGGTTGAATTCAGTAAGCCGATATGTAGATCCTCTTCAAATTTCAAGTCAATCGGAAGAAAATTGAGGATTTTAGAAATTAAAAAAAAGTGGTTGACCTTTGGCCTATGTTGACGTTTTGGCCTATGTTGATCTCAAAAATAGTTGGTGGTTGAATTCAGTAAGCCGATATGTAAATACTATTCAAATTTCAAGTTAATCGGATGAAAATTGAGGATTTTAGAAATTTGAAAAAAGTGGTTGACCTTTGGCCTATGTTGATCTCAAAAATAGTTGGTGGTAGAATTCAGTTCGCGATATGTAAATCCTATTCAAATTTCAAGTCAATCAGATGAAAATTGAGGATTTTAGAAATTTGAAATGGCTGTTGACCTTTGGCCTATGTTAACCTTTTGGCCTATGCTGACCCCAAAAATAGTTGGTGGTTGAATTCAGTTTGCCGATATGTAAATCCTATTCAAATTTCAAGTCAATTGGATGAAAATTGAGGATTTTAGAAATTTGAAAAAAGTGGTTGACCTTTGGCCTATGTTGACCTTTTGGCCTACGATGATATCAAAAATAGTTGGTGATTGAATTCAGTTCACCAATATGTAAATCCTATTCAAATTTCAAGTCAATCGGATGAAAATTGAGGATTTTAGAAATTTGAAATGGTTTTTTTTTTTGTATACTGAATCGAGGCTCGTGAAAGACCTTCCATTAACTTCACAAACAAATCGACCAGACAAACAAAATACACAAAAAGAGGGAGCGGAAGACAAGCTGGGGAGAAAAGGGGAAGCACACAAACACAACATCCGAGAGCAGGGAGATGTGTGGAAGGGAGAGGGCCCGGGGGGAGGAGGCATGGGAAGGGGTGGGGGGAGGGAGAAGTATAAAGCACAAGGACACCAAGGACTTCCAGGACAGAAGTTGGTATTTCAAAAAGGGGAATTGGGGTGAAATTAGCGGGGGTAGAAAAGATCAAGGTTTTGGATGGGGGAAGATAAGAGATGGTGGTGAACAGCTGTTTTAAAGACTTGGAGGGTGGAGTGGGATTGAAGAGAGTGAGGGAGTTTGTTCCAGGGGCGGGAGAAAAGACGAATGAAGGAGTGAAGGTGAGCAGAGAGTCTTGATTTTGGCAGTTTAACCAAAAGAGGGTTGCAGGCAGATCTTGTGCGACCTGTAGGAATATTTGCGGGACAGAGCCCAGAGAGAGCTGGGGGGGCAAGGCCAGAGAGGAGTCGGTAGAAGACGGAAAGACCACCAACCTGCCTGCGGTGAGTGAGTGAGAGGCCATTGGAGTTAGCTTCATCGCGGGAGATTCCAATGATTCTGAATGCTTTGGTTTCAACAGCGCGAAGGCGAGCTAGGTGTGAGGCAGGAGCACCAGCCCAGAGGGGAGAGCAGTATTCCATTGAGCTGCGGATGAAAGCCTTGTATGTGGTGAGGAGCTCAGGTGTGCCAAGGAAGGACTTCGCATGACGGAGGATGCCCAGTCGGCGACTGGCTTTGGACGCCAGATTTGAAATGTGGTTTTTTCCAGGAAAGATCATGGCAGATAGTGAGACCCAAAAGCTTGAGTGACAGAACTTCTTGGAGAGGATTATTCAGAAAGTGGATGGGAGGGTTGTCCAGTCGGTCTTTTCGGAGAGACATCGTAAGAGTGTGAGATTTGTCAGGATTGAAAGACATGTTCCACTTGTTTGCCCAGTCTGTGATTTTGTCAAGGTCTGCAGAGAGTGAGGAGGCTGCAGACTGCCGATCTGAGGGATGAAGAATGGAGCGACAGAGAGTAGAGTCGTCAGCAAAGAGATAGAGAGGATTTTCAAGAGAGTCAGAGAGATCATTGATGAAGACCAGAAAAAGCACAGGGCCCAGAACACTGCCTTGGGGAACTCCAGCCTGAACAGGAAGAGGAGATGAGAGAAACCCATTCAGGGCCACACGTTGACTACGACTAGAGAGGAAGTCTGCCAGCCATGCGTGGAGATTTCCATGGATACCAAAAGAGGAGAGTTTGGTGAGCAGAGCGGGGTGCCAGACTGTATCGAAGGCACGTGATATGTCAAGGGAGACTGCTCTAATTTCCTGTTTGGCATTGAGGACCTCCATCCATTGTTGAGAAAGCAGAAGCAGCATGTCCAGAGTGGAGTGTCCAGGTATGAAACCAAATTGATGATCAGAGATCAAGCCATTGGAGAAGAGGAAAGATTTCATATCTGAAGCAATGATGGATTCTATGACCTTGCTGATAATTGGGAGAAGGCTGATTGGTCTGTAGTTGCTGGGATCTGTTTTTGCACCTTTTTTGTGCAAAGCGGTGATGTTGGCAGATTTCCAAGCAGATGGAAGATGACCTTGAGCAAAAGAGAGGGTGAAGAGAACAGAGAGAGGGAGTGAAAGAGCGGAAGAACATGATTTTAGGACCCGTGGGCTGATGCCGTCAGGTCCAGTTGCAGAATCAGAGTCGAGGGTTGACAGACACTTTTCCACCTTGTCAGGAGGAAAGGACACAGAGTCCAGGAGCAGCTGTGTACGACTGGGTACGGTGGGTACAGAGAGGGATGGGTTTGGGACACAAGATTTAGAGGCAAACACAGAGTTGAGGCATTCGGCTTTTTCACGTGCGGAGTCAGCCGTGTGGCCATTTAAGGTGAGGGAGGGGATGGAGGGGGAACAAACACCAGAAACAGATTTTACCAGACACCACCAGGATTTGGAAGAGGGAGACAGATAAGAGAGTTCGGTCCTGAGGACGGAGAGATATTGTTTCCTGGCTCTCCTGAGGGTGGACACACACTTGTTTCGGGCTTTGTGAAAGGAAATGAGATTTCCTTCCGTTGGATTTGCTTTCCAGGAGACGAAAGGAAGTTGTTTCTGGGCAATAGCCTCACCACAAGATTCCGTGTACCATGGACGGGAGGAAGGGTATGACAACTGAAGACGAGAAGGGATAAAACTGTGCATGAGAGAGAGCAATTTACTTTGGAAGAATTCCCAGGATGAGTTGATGTCAGAGGCAGTAGAGATGGGAGACCAGTCCAGATGATTGATGGCTGCTTGAAGACCGTGCCAGTTGGCCTGAGTGAAATGCCAGACTCGTCGACGCTGAGGAGGCTCTCTGAAAATGGTCAGAGAGATGTCCACTTTAACAAGCACATGATCAGAAGAGCCGATTGGAGCAGAAGAAGAGCAGCAGACATTTTCAGGGAAGTTAGTCATAACCAAGTCCAGAAGAGAAGATTCTCCGTTGACTGAGATCCAGGTTGGGAAATTGACAGATTGTGTCAGTCCCAGTGAGTCACAGAAGTCCTTTGCTGAAGAGCCATGGCTGGTGAGAGAGGTACCCACCCCAAAAGGTTGTTGACCTTTGGCTTATGTTGACCTTTTGGCCTATGCTGATCTCAAAAATAGTTGGTGGTTGAATTCAGTTCGCTGATATGTAAGTCCTCTTCAAATTTCAAGTCAATTGGATGAAAATTGAGGATTTTAGAAATTCAAAAAAAAGTGCTTGACCTTTGGCCTATGTTGACCTCAAAAAGAGTTGGTGGTTGAATTCAGCAAGCCGATATGTAAATACTATTCAAAGCTCAAGTCAATCGGATGAAAATTGAGGATTTTAGAAAGTCAAAAAAAAGTGGTTTACCTTTGGCCTACGTTGACCTTTTGGCCAAAGGTGATCTCAAAAATAGTTGGTGGTTGAATTCAGTAAGCCGATATGTAAATACTATTCAAATTTCAAGTCAATCGGAAGAAAATTGAGGATTTTAGAAATTAAAAAAAGTGGTTGAGCTTTGGCCTATGTTGACATTTTGGCCTGTGTTGATCTCAAAAATAGTTGGTGGTTGAATTCAGTAAGCCGATATGTAAATACTATTCAAATTTCAAGTCAATCAGATGAAAATTGAGGATTTTAGAAATTTGAAAAACGTGGTTGACCTTTGGCCTATGTTGATCTCAAAAATAGTTGGTGGTAGAATTCAGTTCGCGATATGTAAATGCTATTCAAATTTCAAGTCAATCAGATGAAAATTGAGGATTTTAGAAATTTGAAATGGTTGTTGACCTTTGGCTTATGTTGACCTTTTGGCCTATGCTGATCTCAAAAATTCTTGGTGGTTGAATTCACTTTGCCGATATGTATATCCTATTCAAATTTCAAGTGAATCGGATGAAAATTGAGGATTTTAGAAATTCGAAATGGTTGTTGACCTTTGGCCTATGTTAACCTTTTGGCCTATGCTGATCTCAAAAATAGTTGGTGGTTGAATTCAGTTCGTGGATCTGTAAATCCAATTCAAATCTCAAATCAATCGGATGAAAATTGAGGATTTTAGAAAGTCAAAAAAAAGGGGTTTACCTTTGGCCTACGTTGATCTTTTGGCCAAAGCTGATCTCAAAAATAGTTGGTGGTTGAATGCAGTAAGCCGATATGTAAATACTATTCAAATTTCAAGTCAATCGGATGAAAATTGAGGATTTTAGAAATTTGAAAAAAGTGGTTGACCTTTGGCCTATGGTGATCTCAAAAATAATTGGTGGTTGAATTCAGTTCGTGATATGTAAATCCTATTCAAATTTCAAGTCAATCAGATGAAAATTGAGGATTTTAGAAATTTGAAATGGTTGTTGACCTTTGGCTTTTGTTGACCTTTGGCTTTTGTTGACCTTTTGGCCTATGCTGATCTCAAAAATAGTTGGTGGTTGAATTCAGTTCGTGATATGTAAATCCAATTCAAATCTCAAATCAATCGGATGAAAATTGAGGATTTTAGAAATTTGAAAAAAAGTGGTTGACCTTTGGCCAATGTTGATCTCAAAAATAGTTGGTGGTTGAATTCAGTTAGCCGATATGTAAATCCAATTCAAATTTCAAGTCAATCAGATGAAAATTGAGGCTTAGAAATATGAAAAATGTGGTTGACCTTTGGCCTATGTTGACCTTTTGGCCTATGTTGACCTTTTGGCCTACGATGATATCAAAAATAGTTGGTGGTTGAATTCAGTTCACCAATATGTAAATCCTATTCAAATTTCAAGTCAATAGGATTAAAATTGAGGATTTTAGAATTCGTAAAAAAAAGGTGGTTGACCTTTGGCCTATGTTGACCTTTTGGCCTATGTTGATCTCAAAAATAGTTGGTGGTTGAATTTAGTACGCCAATATGTAAATCCTATTCAAATTTCAAGTCAATCGGATGGAAATTGAGGATTTTAGAAATTTGAAATGGTTGTTGACCTTTGGCCTATGTTAACCTTTTGGCCTATGCTGATCTCAAAAATAGTTGGTGGTTGAATTCAGTTTGCCGATATGTAAATCCTCTTAAAATTTCAAGTCAATCGGATGAAAATTGAGGATATTAGAAATTTAAAAAAAGTGGTTGCCCTCTGGCCTATGTTGACCTTTTGGCCCACGCTGACCTCAAAAATAGTTGGTGATTGAATTCAATTCGCCGACATGTATATCCTATTCAAATTTCAAGTCAATCGGATGAAAATTGAGGATTTTAGAAATTTGAAATGGTTGTTGACCTTTGGCTTATGTTGACCTTTTGGCCGATGCTGATCTCAAAAATAGTGGGTGGTTGAATTCAGTTTGCCGATATGCATATCCTATTCAAATTTAAAGTGAATCGGATGAAAATTGAGGATTTTAGAAATTTGAAATTGTTGTTGACCTTTGCCCTTTGTTGACCCTTTGGCCAATGCTTTTTTTTTTGGGGGGGGGGGGGATACTGTATCGAGGCTCGTGAAAGAGCTAACATTTACTTCACAAACAAATCAACCAGACAAACAAAATATATAAAAAGAGGGAGCGGAAGACAAGATGGGGAGAGAAGGAGAAGCACACAAACACAACATTTGAGAGCAGGGAGATGTGTGGGAGGGAGAGAGCTTGGGGGGAGGATGCGTGGGAGGGGGGGGGGTGGGAGAAGTATAAAACACAAGGACGCCAAGGACTTCCAGGACAGAAGTTGGTATTTCAAAAAAGTGGAATTGGGGTGAAATCAGCAGGGGTAGAAAAGATCAAGGTTTTGGATGGGGGAAGATAAGAGATGGTGGTGAACAGCTGTTTTAAAGACCTGGAGGGTGGAGTGGGATTGAAGAGAGTGAGGGAGTTTGTTCCAGATGTGGGAGAAAAGAGGAATGAAGGAGTGAAGGGGAGCAGAGAGTCTTGATTTTATCAGTTTAACCATAAGAGGGTTGCAGGCATGATGGCATGATGATAAGAGGCTGATCTCAAAAATAGTTGGTGGTTGAATTCAGTTCGCTGATATGTAAATCCTCTTCAAATTTCAAGTCAATCGGATGAAAATTGAGGATTTTAGAAATTTGAAAAAAAGGTGGTTGACCTTTTGGCCTATTTTGACCGATGCTGATCACAAAAAATAGTTGTTGGTTGAATTCAGTTAGCTGATATGTAAATCCTCTTCAAATTTCAAGTCAATCGGATGAAAATTGAGGATTTTAGAAATTTGAAAAAGTGGTTGACCTTTGGCCTATGTTGACCTATGTTGACCTTTTGGCCTATGCTGATCTCAAAAATAGTTGGTGGTTGAATTAAATTCGCTGACATGTATATCCTATTCAAATTTCAAGTCAATCGGATGAAAATTAAGGATTTTAGAAATTTGAAAAAAAGTGGTTGACCTTTGGCCTATGTTGACCTTTTGGCCCATGTTGATCTCAAAAATAGTTGGTGGTTGAATTCAGTTCGCCAATATGTAAATCCTATTCAAATTTCAAGTCAATGGGATGAAAATTGAGGATTTTAGAAATTTGAAATTGTTGTTGACCTTTGGCCTATGTTGACCTTTTGGCCTATGCCGATCTCAAAAATAGTTGGTGGTTGAATTCAGTTCGCTGCTATGTAAAGTCCTCTTCAAATTTCAAGTCAATTGGATGCAAATTGAGGATTTTAGAAATTTGAAATGGTTGTTCACCTTTGGCCTATGTTGACCTTTTTGCCGATGTTGATCTCAAAAATAGATGGTGGTTGAATTCAGTTCGCAGATATGTAAATCCTATTCAAATTTCCAGTCAATCGGATGAAAATTGAGGATTTTGGAAAATCCAAAAAAAGTGGTTTACCTTTGGCCTATGTTGAAATTTTGGCCAAAGCTGATCTCAAAAATAGTTGGTCGTTGAATTCAGTAAGCCGATATGTAGATCCTCTTCAAATTTCAAGTCAATCGGAAGAAAATTGAGGATTTTAGAAATTAAAAAAAAGTGGTTGACCTTTGGCCTATGTTGACGTTTTGGCCTATGTTGATCTCAAAAATAGTTGGTGGTTGAATTCAGTAAGCCGATATGTAAATACTATTCAAATTTCAAGTCAATCGGATGAAAATTGAGGATTTTAGAAATTTGAAAAAAGTGGTTGACCTTTGGCCTATGTTGATCTCAAAAATAGTTGGTGGTAGAATTCAGTTCGCGATATGTAAATCCTATTCAAATTTCAAGTCAATCAGATGAAAATTGAGGATTTTAGAAATTTGAAATGGTTGTTGACCTTTGGCTTATGTTGACCTTTTGGCCTATGCTGATCTCAAAAATAGTTGGTGGTTGAATTCAGTTTGCCGATATGTATATCCGATTCAAATTTCAAATGAATCAGATGAAAATTGAGGATTTTAGAAATTTGAAATGGTTGTTGACCTTTGGCCTATGTTAACCTTTTGGCCTATGCTGATCTCAAAAATAGTTGCTGGTTGAATTCAGTTTGTGGATCTGTAAATCCAATTCAAATCTCAAATCAATCGGATGAAAATTGAGGATTTTAGAAATTTGAAAAAAAGTGGTTGATCTTTGGCCTATGTTGACCTCAAAAATAGTTGGTGGTTGAATTCAGCAAGCCGATATGTAAATATTATTCAAATCTCAAGTCAATCGGATGAAAATTGAGGATTTAAGAAATTTGAAATGGTTGTTCACCTTTGGCCTATGTTGACCTTTTTGCGGATGTTGATCTCAAAAATAGATGGTGGTTGAATTCAGTTCGCCGATATGTAAATCCTATTCAAATTTCTAGTCAATCAGAAGAAAATTGAGGATTTTAGAAAGTCAAAAAAAAGTGGTTTACCTTTGGCCTACGTTGATCTTTTGGCCAAAGCTGATCTCAAAAATAGTTAGTCGTTGAATTCAGTAAGCCGATATGTAGATCCTCTTCAAATTTCAAGTCAATCAGAAGAAAATTGAGGATTTTAGAAATTTAAAAAAAGTGGTTGACCTTTGGCCTATGTTGATCTCAAAAATAGTTGGTGGTTGAATTCAGTTAGCCGATATGTAAATCCAATTCAAATTTCAAGTCAATCAGATGAAAATTGAGGCTTAGAAATATGAAAAATGTGGTTGACCTTTGGCCTATGTTGACCTTTTGGCCTATGTTGACCTTTTGGCCTATGTTGACCTTTTGGCCTACGATATCAAAAATAGTTGGTGGTTGAATTCACTTCACCAAAATGTAAATCCTATTCAAATTTCAAGTCAATAGGATTAAAATTGAGGATTTTAGAAATTCGTTAAAAAAAAGTGGTTGACCTTTGGCCTATGTTGACCTTTTGGCCTATGTTGATCTCAAAAATAGTTGGTGGTTGAATTCAGTACGCCGATATGTAAATCCTATTCAAATTTCAAGTCAATCGGATGGAAATTGAGGATTTTAGAAATTTGAAATGGTTGTTGACCTTTGGCCTATGTTAACCTTTTGGCCTATGCTGATCTCAAAAATAGTTGGTGGTTGAATTCAGTTCACCAATATGTAAATCCTATTCAAATTTCAAGTCAATGGGATTAAAATTGAGGATTTTAGAAATTTGTTTAAAAAAAAAGGCTGACCTTTTGCCTATGTTGACCTTTGACCTCAAAAATATACAGGATTTTGTTGGACCACAAACTCTACGATTTGGTGGAAGTTTCGTGAAGATCGGTTTCAAATTGTGACCTGTCGGCAAGTATAAGTGAGTGGACAGACAAACACACACACAAACAAACAAACACACAAACACACAAACCGGAGTGAGCAACACACTTGTCAACAAAAAAAATGGCCAAGCAACAAATCACATGTCTTGACCGTCTTTATGCCTCTGTTGACGAAGTCGACAAACGCATTATGTTTTCAGGTTGTCCGTCTGTCCGTCCATGATAACTTGAGATAATGTGATACCTTTTGTCTGTGATAACGTCCGTCCATGTTAACTTGAGAACGGCGAAAGGGATCTTCGTCAAACTTGGTGCAGGTATATATAATGAGGTAAAGATGAACCGATTAGATTTTGAGGTCAAAGGTCAACGTCTGTTATAGGTCTATAACGTGAGAACGGCTGAAGTGATCTAATTTAAACTTGGTGCAGGTATGCATAGTGATGTAATGATTAACTCCTTAGATTTTGGGGGCAAGAGGTCAAAGGTCAAGTAAAAATGTGATAACTTGAGAACAGCTGAATGGATTTAAATCCAACTTGGTACAATTATTGTAATGATGTAATACTGTGGGCGGAGTCATATCGGTCGACGTCGTGACGTCGAAGAGTGCCGTTCTTGTTTTATAAAGAAAATGTTTCCGGAGAGTAACTGCAGTAAAGATAATTTAAAGGCAAGAAAGCTCAACCTGATGAAATTCAGTTTGGATTCTCGATCATTTTTGATAGAACAATTCAGTTTTTCAGTTCAACGACTAATTTTCTCGGGAGTGGAGGGGTGTGCGGGGGGGGGGGGGGGCGGGGGAGCAGCCTCAGGCAGCACTACTGCTATATATATATATACTAGGGCATGCCCGTACTATATATATGCCCGTACTATATATCTATCTAAAATTATATCCCCCCCCTCTATTTACATGAAATGGTTTGGTCCATTCGCAACGCCAAAGCGAACGGCGAACGGCTTGCGAGTACAGTGACAATCCCCCCCCTCTATTTACATGAATGGTTTGGTCCATTCGCAACGACCACAGAACCCCCCCCTCTATTTACATGCAATGGTTTGGTCCATTCGCAACGCCAAAGCGAACGGCGAACGGCTAAATCGCCATAGCTCGGTAAGTACTTGTCCGATTAATTTCAAACCTTGAAAAGGCACATCCTCGGGTCCCCAGCAATATACCTGGCAAGTTTCAAGTATATCGGACCGGTAGTTGTCGAGAAATCGTTGTCGCATACACACATACACACATACACACAGAGATTAATGGAATTATAGATAGATATATGATTCGATTTTGGGGTCAAGAGGTCAAAGGTCAAAGTCTGTTATAGGTGTATATATGTATATGTCAGCACACGCACTCGTACCCTTGACGTACCTTCGGTGGTGGTTGAAGCTCTGCCAGGACTTGTTTCTCTCCGAAAGCCGAGACGTCAGGTTTTGCAAATCTTTGGTTCAAAGCGGAACTTTTCCTCTTCCGACTTGCAATCCTGGCATTCCTCTCGTCTGGCGTTTCATTGGCGCGTAGGTCTCTCTTCTGTTGGGCATTCTGGGTTAACCGCACACTTCTTGTGGTTGGAGTTTCAATGGTTCGTCGCACACGAGCGGCTTGAGCTCTCTGCTTCAGCCTCGCCTCTCGTTCTTCACTCGATTCACTTGCTATTCTTGCCTGAAAATATTGGGACATTTGTTTGAGAGTCTTCTTCCTCTGATCTGGATGCTCCTTTGCTCTTGCTTGTCGCTTCTGATTAGCCCTTGCGGCCAATCTTTCAACTTTAGTGACGTATTTGATGCTTCTTCCCATTTTTCTGAAGAAAATAAATAAATAATGATTTTGTACTTACAAAGAAGGAAATTCGATGAGTCACGATGAGTCACGAGCTCCTCACTCAAACATGTGTGAGGAAAGCAAGCGATAAACAGGCTGCACCACATGGTATGGACCGTCCGTTGTTTACCGGCGCGAAGACAATGCTGAGAAGAATGGTCACACCCAATTGGTCAGTGGCGTGACCAATCGACGAGAGAAAAAGGTGACGTCACACCCAATTAGTCATTGCCGCAACCAATCGATAACTGAGCAAAGGCGACGTTTCACCCAATTGGTCATTGCCGCGACCAATCGACGACTGAGAAAAAGGTGACGTCCCACCAAATTTGTCATTGCCGCAACCAATCGACGAGTGAGAAAAAAGGCGACGTTACACCCGATTGGTCAGTGCCGCAACCAATCGACGGTGGAGAAAAAGGTGACGTTACACCCGATTGGTCAGTGCCGCAACCAATCGACGAGTGAGAAAAAAGGCGACGTTACACCCGATTGGTCAGTGCCGCAACCAATCGACGGTGGAGAAAAAGGTGACGTCACACCGTCACAACAGAGTTACAGAACTCCTCCACAACTTTGAGATATCCTTCTCACAGACAACCAGGGGTGAAAAGGTAACTGCCCACATTCGTGACGTGGCGGATAAGTTTATCAAGAAGAGTCCGCAATGACGACGACGACGACGACGACGACGACGACGACGACGACGACGACGACGACGACGACGACGACGACGACGACGACGACGACGACGACGACGACGACGACGACGACGACGACGACGACGACGACGACGACGACGACGACGACGACGAACCATCCTCGGAATCTCTTCCCTCATCTTCAGGTACAACGGAGTCATTTTTCTGCAGGATTTCAGGGGATCCTGGAACAGGTCCTCCCGTCTCCTCGACGTCTTCTCCACGTCTGTTCATGACGGTCCGTCCCGATCGTCTCCCCGCACAGCACGACTCCACGTATCGATAGAGCTCGACGTACATGGTAATGGTGAACTTTCGTGCAGACAATGAACAGAGTCGATCCCTCATCTGGGCAGGTTCGGCTCAGGCAGAAAGAGCGCCGAAGATCTCGATCCCCATCTCCGTAACCACGGGCCGGAGACACTCCTCCGATAAACCTTGGAACTTCAGCCATGGCGGGAACGAGACGCTACGAGCTCTCGCAGTCCATTGTTTCTCCGCAATCCGCGCCGAGACATTCAAAGGAAAATAAATAAATAAACCTCATATTCAAAAAATAAATAAATACACCTCATACACAAAAAAAGAAATAAATACCGAGTGTCAAAAAATATAAAAACAATGTGTTCCCTGACCGGGAATCGAACCCGGGCCGCGGCGGTGAGAGCGCCGAATCCTAACCACTAGACCACCAGGGAGACTGACAGAAACGAGACAACGTTTCTGCCTATTTATTTTGTTAATATAACAATTTTTGAATTTTTTTATTATCATTTTTTATGAATTTATGTGATCTGGTGTTGGTGCGGCGCGGACATGATGGGCCGAATCTCCTGCGTGAAATCCCCTTATTTTCAATAATTGGGTCCTTTAAATCACAACAACACGTGTTTTCAAAAGCAGATAACGAGCGCTTGCTGAGCGAGCCGTTTGTTATCAACGGTTTCGAGTGGAGTGCATAAGCGGCTTGGCGAGCGCTCCACCAAGAAACTAGGTAACTCCAATCAGCTTGTGGAGCGCTCGCCAAGCGGCTTAAGCACTCGAGCAAGCACTCCGTGGACAACATCTCGTTTTACTCCCGTCAGTGGGCGATGTTGGTGCACACGCACGCAAACTCCGATATTTGACATGATTACAAGTCTGTGCGGCCACACTGCGGCCACACTTTTGGCAATTTCACCAGAAGAGGGTTGCTGGCAGATCTTGTGCGACCTGGAGGAATATTTGGGGGGCAGAGCACATATAGAGCTGGGGGAGCTAGGCCAGATAGGAGTCGGTAGAAGACAGAAAGACCACCTAACTGCCTGTGGTGAGTGAGTGAAAGGCCCCCACAATCAGCTTCATCACGGGAGAGTCTAATGATTCTGAAAGCTTTGGTTTCAACAGCGTGAAGCCGAGCTTGGTGTGAGGCAGGAGCACCAGCCCAAAGAGGAGAGCAGTATTCCATTGAGCTGCGGATGAAAGCCTTGTATGTGGTGAGGAGCTCAGGTGTGCCAAGGAAGGACTTCGCACGATGGAGGATGCCCAGTCGGCGACTGGCTTTGGAGGCCAGCTTGGAAATGTGGTTTTCCCAGGAAAGATCATGGCAGATAGTGAGACCCAAAAGCTTGAGTGACGGAACTTCTCGGAGAGGCTTGTTCAGAAAGTAGATGGGAGGGTTGTCCAGTTGGTCTTTTCAGAGAGACAAAGTAAGAGTGTGAGATTTGTCAGGATTGAAAGACATGTTCAACTTGTTTGACAAATTTGTGATTTTGTCCAGGTCTGCAGACTGCCGATCTGAGGGATGAGGAATGGAGCGGCAGAGAGTGGAGTCATCAGCAAAGAGACAGAGAGGATTTTCCAGAGAGTCGGCGAGATCATTGATGAAGACCAGAAAAAGCACAGGGCCCAGAACACTGCCTTGTGGAACAGGAAGGGGAGATGAGAGAAATCCATTCAGGGCCACACGTTGACGACGACCAGAGAGGAAGTCCGCAAGCCATGCGTGGAGATTTCCATGGATACCATATGAGGAGAGTTTGGTGAGCAGAGCGAGGGGTCAGACCGTATCGAAGACACGTGATATGTCAAGGGAGACAGCTATAATTTCTTTTTTGACATTGAGGACCTCCATCCATTGTTGAGACAGCAGAAGCAGCATGTCCAGAGTAGAGTGACCTGGTCTGAAACCAAATTTATGATCAGAGATCAAACCATTGGAGAAGGGGAAGGATTTGATATCCGAAGCAATGATGGACTCCATGACTTTGCTGACAATTGAGAGCAGGCTGATTTGTCTCTAGTTGCAAGGATCTGTTCTTGCACCTCTTTTGTGTAAAGCAGTAATGTTGGCTGATTTCCAAACTGATGGCAGATGACCTTTGAGCAAAAGAGAGAGTGAAGAGAATAGAGAGAGTGTGAAAGAGCGGCAGAGCAGGATTTTAGGATGCATGGGGTGATGCCGTCTGGTCCAGTTGCAGAATCAGAGTCGAGGTTTGACAGAAACTTCTACACCTTGTCAGGAGAGAAGGACTCAGAATCCAGGAGCAGCTGAGTTCCACTGGGTGAGGTGGGTACAGAGAGAGATGGGTTTGGGACACAAGATTTTGAGGCAAACACAGAGTTGTTGAGGCATTTGGCTTTGTCACGTGCGGTGTCAACTGTGTAGCCATTTGAGGTAAGGGAGGGGATGGAGAGGGAACAAACACCTGAAACATATTTGACCAGACACCACCAGGATTTGGAGGAAGGAGACAGGTTTGAGAGTTGTCTTGAGAGCAGAGAGATATTGTTTCCTGGCTCTCCTGAGGGTAGACACATACTTGTTCCAAGCTTGGTGGAAGTAAATGAGATTGCCTTCAGTTGGATTAGCCTTCCAAGAGGCAAAGTTCAAGTTGTTTCAGGACAACTGCATCGCCACAAGATTCCGTGTACCATGGACGGGAGGAAGGGTGTGACAACTGAAGACGAGATGAGAGAAATCTGTGCATGAGAGAGAGCAGTTTACTTTGGAAGAATTCCCAGAAAGAGTTGATGTCAAAGGCAGTAGAGATGGGAGACCAGTCCAGATGATTGATGGCTGCTTGAAGACCGTGCCAGTCAGCCTGAGTGAAATGCCAGACTCGTTGACACTGAGGAGGCTCTCTGAGAATGGCCAGAGAGATGTCCACTTCAACAAGCAAATGATCAGAAGAACCGATTGGAGCAGAAGAAGAACAGCAGACATTTGCAGGGAAGTTTGTCATAATCAAGTCTAGAAGAGAAGATGCTCCGTTGACTGAGTGACTGAGATCCAGGTCAGGAAATTGACCGATTGTGTCAGTCCCAGTTGGTCGCAGAAGTCCTTTGCTGAGGAGCCATGGCTGGTGAGAGGGGGTACCCACACTCAGCCAGCTGGCATGATGACAGTTGAAGTCGCCACATATGAGGAAGAGAGAGTTGGGATGAGTGGATGGAAGTTGGTCCATGTTGGCGGACAGGGAGATGTAAATGGAGTCTTCACTGTTTGGAGGACAGTACAGAACACATATGAACAAAAGGTGGGTGCGGAGGGGAAGCCATAGCCAGAGGTACTCCTGAGGGTGGGATGGAGAGAGGGCAGTGTAAGGAGAGCGAGGAAGAGAGGTTTTGATAAAGAAAGCAACCCCACCTCCAGCACGAGGCTCAGGTCTATCATACCAGAGGAGGGAGTAACCAGGAAGAGATATTAAGGAATCACAGACATCTTGAAGGAGGAAAGTTTATGTTAAGCAGATTACGTCTGGTTTCTCAGAAGCAACCTGTATGTAGAGATCAATCAGGTTTGAGCGAAGGCCCCGGATGTTTGAGATCCATATTGTTAAGGAAGAGGGAGGGGAGCGTAAGGTGCAGGACAGGGGAGGGAGGGGTAGGGTAAGATGAGGGGTGAGAGGGGGAGGTAGGGAGAGCTGTTTATCGTGTGTCAGAGATTGCAGAAGAGTTAGGAGAAAGGGAAGGATAAGGAGGACAAAAGGTTTGATGGTGATGGGATGAGGCACAATGAGGTGTTGTTTGAGGGGAGCAGAGCAAAGTCGAAGGTTGGAGGAGGTGGAGGTATGAGATAGAAGGGAGATGAAGTGAGGAGGGAGCTTTGAGGAGGATGGGGGAGAATTGGAGAAATATGGTAGGGGGGGGGGCGAGATTTGAAGGGGAGGGGTTGGGGGGGAGTTTTGAAGGGGAGGGGCGAGGAGGGAGTTTTGAAGGTGAGGAGAGAGGGGGGATTTGGAGGGGAGGAGCGAAGGTGGGAGAATTGAAAGGGAGGTGTGAGGTGGGAGTTTAGAAAGTGGATGATTCATGAAAAACGAACATTTATTACAAACTGGGTTTCTTGTGATTTTCAAGTCAGAGATCCGTTAAAAATGAGGAAAGGTGGAATGAAGGTGAGTTTCGAGAATGTATGGAGGAGGAACTGCAATGGATTGAAATTTTTTTTTTGAAGTGGAATGAATTGAAGAGGAAATTGAAAAAAGCCTTTTAAACAGGAAGAAAAATAGCATGTTGTAATAAACTACTGAATAAAACACTGCAGGGGAAATTTTAAGCATACTTAAATAATATTTAACCCTTTGAGTACAGATGACGTCCAGTGCCGCAACCTGCGAAAAAATTTTGTGTGCGGATGACGTTACTACACGTCATCGACTATACCTCTAAAATCTAAATAGATCGTCAGTACGTGGTTGCATCCCCGTACCAAAATGCCAAATTAATCCCGTACCGGGGGTATTTTTATCAAAAAAAATCCCATACTCAGATGGTTCCAGACGAATCGACCTCCACTGCAAAGTGTATTCTGTGCATGAAGCATGGGGGACTAATGGTAAAAGAGAATGATACATGAACCAGTTGAAACGAACAAAACTGCCATCCAAGGCTGAACAAAGTCAAGCAACCTGGTTCATGAATAATGAGCCTTTAATGAAAAAGGAAGTGGACATTTTGAGTTCTGGTGGAACTTCCTCCCACTTTTCTGAAACCCGCAAATGGAGATGCACACGTTACAATGTGCGCAGTTGTATATGTTGGTGAGTCCTCATTCGGCCTGGAAGGGTTTCTTTTGTCATTTCTAACTGTGGTAGAATTTCCATCAAGAGCACATCTTGAGCAACAACAGCAGCATTGGACATGATCTTCGGAGTAGGCATCAATAGTTCCTTTGCTCTCGGTTGCCCTGCACATAATTTAGACACCCAAGAGATGCAGAAATACAACTAAAATATATGAAATATATTAAATGTTGTTCTTTAACGGCCACTATTATCCCACCGTGCAGGGTTGGCCGGGAGAAGATTGGGCCAAGTCTTTCATGAGCTGGCCTGGTTAGGCCTGACGTTCACCTAGATTGGGCAAGAATTTGGAATTTGGCCATGGTGCCGGCGATACTTGCCTACTCTTTGAGAAGGACACCATGGGATCTAAAACGTCCACCAACCCATACTGGCAGACGGGCCCCCTAGTTTAACGTCCATCCGAGAGACGGCACACACATTGATGAATCACTTTGCCTGGGAAACACCGAACTGACAGTGTATAGCTGGGTCAGGATACGAACCCAGGCGAGACAGTTTAAAGGCGAGTGTGTGTACCTCCAGGCCATCCTGTGTGAAATATATGAAATATTGTGTATAGAATCGACCGATATGTCTCTGCACACATTATTACATCATTAGACAATCTTGTGCCTAGTTTGATTGAAATCCCTTCCAGCTGCAGTCAAGTGTCATGTTTTTACCTAACATGACCTTTGACCTCTTGACCCCATAATCTGATCAGTTAATCTTTACATCATTATGCACACTTGTACTAAGGTTGACTTAGATCCCTTCAGCTGTTCTCAAGTGTCACGTTTTTACCAAACATGACCTCTGACCTCTTGACCCCATAATCTAATCAGTTCATCTTTCCATCATAACATATACTTATACCAAGTTTGGTCAAAATCCCATAACTGGTTCACAACTTAGTGCGGTAACAGGATTTTTTTTAACCAAACATGACCTCTGACCTTTGACCTCTTGACCCCATAATCTAATCAGTTCGTTTTTATATCATTATACACACGTGTACCAAGGTTGACAGATCCCTTCAGCTGTTCTCACATGTCACGTTTTTACCTAACATGACCTTTGACCTCTTGACCTGGAAACTTCGTCAGCAGAGGCATAAAAAGGTGAAATTTCAAACTACTGCAATGACAGAAGCTAATCCAGGAAATCCCCTCTTTCTCCATGAGTTAGGAATGGCCACACATCAGTGACATGAGTCTCCAAATGTCCCGGAGCCCCGAGTTGAAACCATACATATTGCCAGGAACCATACTGGTGGTTGTTGTTTAAACAGTCTCCCACCTGTGATTCACCTTTAATTCCCTACTTCTGGCCACAGACCGATTTGCGGCCATTTTACGAGACCTATGTCAGAACAATGTGATCTTGTGCGTTTACGATTTGTCTGTTTAACCAAAGACAGAATAGAACAAACTTTTTCACATTTGTAAACTAGAGTTCATAGAACACCTTACCTCCACGCAGTCTTGAGAAAAAAAAGAGGCATGGGTGGGATCTGTGAGCAGCAAATTTGATTGGTCGAGATGATGTAAAGTGCCATAATATTTTATCCAAGTATGAGTAAACTAAAGGAGTTTGAAAGCGCCAATAAGGCGATTTCTGTTCAACAGTGTACAAGTATATAATTTGATGGAAATAAAGTGAGGTTTATAAAGGATGCAGATAAAAACAAGAGCAATGCGACTGTGTCGCCAATATGCCTCCACATAGCCCCACAACGGGTAGATTCCCTCGTTCACTATCCTAAAAATAAACAAGTTTGATTTAAATCCCTTCAACTGTTTTCAAGTGTCACATTTTCACCAGTCATGACAGGTTTCACACCGATCGGTGAAGCGGTTTCAGAGAAGGGATTTTTTAAATTATCGGCTTTGAAGCTAATATGGCTGCCAGACCACGTGACATATGACCTTTAAAAATGTACACTGCATATGTATGGGTAGGGGATCACGTTTGTGAAGTTTCGTGTTGATCGGATAGATTACTTTTTTATCCAAGATGGCTGCCAAACCACGTGACCTACGACATCAACATTTTCAAACTATATGGAACAGTGGTGTTCGATGATATTTGTAAAATTTCGCAACAATAGGGTGAGCAGTTTCAGAGATATAATTATTTAATATTTTCCTTCAATCCAATATGGCTGCCACACCATGTGACCATTGATATTTTCGTAATCATCTTTTAATCACCATGCCTAGTCAATGACACACGTAAAGTTTCGAGTCAATCGATTTGGTGGTTTGAGAGAAGATGTTTCCTTAAGGTTTTTGGTTAAACCCAATATGGCTGCCAAACCATGTGACCTATGATGTCATAAATGGAATATTTCAATGCAAATGGGCCATGGATCATGTACATTCAATTTCAGATTTTTAGGATAAGGAATTCGATTAAAACATTTTTGGGTGGTATACCACTTCACCTATGATGTCATCATTATCATGCTTTTGTTCCCCGTTGGGAGTACTTGACAATGTGCCGTTAAAAAAAATTCCATTCAGCGGTTTCTGAGAAATCATTTTTTAATTATTTGATTTAATCCAAGATGGCTGCCATACTACGTGACCGATGACATCATAATTATCATAAAAACATTCTGCATGGGTGTCACTCCTGTCCTGAAAGTTTCGTCTCAATCGGACATGTGGTTGCTGAGAAAAACGAGGTTTAGCCCGTACGAACGGACGGACATCCTGAAAAAATAACGTCTCCGGCCACCTTCGGAGGCGGAGGCATAAAAATCGCCCATTCACTGTTGATGCAGTGTCTTTTACACCACCTTATTTAACACCTTGCATTAGTTCTTCATGTCTGTTATTTGTGTCCTTTATGACATCCTGGTGCGCTGCTGCAAGCAAGGGATGTTTTTTTACTTGCAAAATCGAATATTTTTCAAGTATATTGGCAGGTCTTGTGCGTCATTCTGTCTGTCTGTCTGTCTGATCGCCTACAGGTCACAATTTAAAATCGATCATGAAGTCATTTGATTTTGAGGTCAAAGGTCACATTGAGGTCAAATTTCTAAAATTGCCATTTTTCATCCAATTCACTTGAAAATTGAACAGCATTTGCATATCGAGTCAGTAAATTGGGAAACCAACTATTTTAAGGTCAAAAGGTCAACTCACGGTCAAACTTCTAAAATTATCACTTTTTGTCCAATTTACTTGAAAATTAAACAGCATTTGCACATTGAGTCACTACATTTGGGAAACCAAGTATTTTTGAGGTCAAAAGTCAACCCAAGGTCAAACTTCCAATATAAATTTTCTTCCGATCGACTTGAAAATTTAACAGCATTTGCATAGTGCCTCGCTTAATTGGGAAACTATTTTAAGGTTAAAAGGTCAAAGGTCTATTTTAAGGTCAAAGGTCCAATCAAGGTCAAACCTCATATAAATTTTCATCTAAAAAAAAATCATCAATTTCAATCTGATTGACCCAAGCTTTGATTAAAATCATCAATTTTAATCTTAATGAAATGGACAATTTGATGTATCCATGGCAACCTTTTGGGGGGGGGGGGGGAGGTGAGGGGAGAGGGGAAGAGGTGGAATTTGCAAGCATCATGCTCTGCATGACGTCTTCTGGTTTTTATTTATTTACTTTTGCATAGAGCACAGATTCCAGAAGTTTAACAGACTACATTGACATACACCTTGCCAAGTGCATTACATTTTTGGCGGCCCTCTTTTTGACACCCGGATATTTGGTTGACCGGATGTTCTCTTCTTCTTCAATCGTAGTGCTGCAGCAAAACATACGACGTCTATTTCACCTCAGAGAGGTGTTTTGATTGTCAGTTTTATTTTGAGTAAGGGGTATGAAAAGGTCCCCGTAGCTCCTATTGACCATCTCGCTGTGATCCTATTACAAGGGAAATCCGAATTAAGGAAGTCTACAACAACAACATGCATTTTAAGGCCATTTTCCCGGCCAGAGCGGGGGTTAGCCGATCGGGCCCCATGACAATCTTCTCCATTTTGCCCTATTTTCTGCATCTCCCCTTGTTAACCCCCTTGCCCTCATTTCTTCTTCCACCATCTTTAGCCAAGTCTTTCTCGGTCTTCCCCGTCCTCTACTTCCTTCTACATTCATTTCCATCACTCTTTTCAACCAGACACTTTCATCCTTCCTCAACACATGACCAAACCATCTCAACCTGTTTCTCTTCACAGCATCCATTACAGGCTCTATTCCCATCATCTTTCGCAATTCATCATTTGTCTTCCTCTCTCTCAACGATACTCCGCACATCCACCGAACCATTCGCATTTCCACCCTTTCCAGCCTTCGTTGCTGCTCTACATTCATTACCCAGAGCTCCTATTGACCGTCTCGCTGTGATCCTATTACAAGGGAAATCCGAATCAAGGAAGTGTCTAAAAACAAAATCTACTTGATTAAACTATGAACGTATTACAGCCTCAATGAAAAAAAGAAAAAAAAGAAGTGTTACTCACGAATAAATTAATCAATAAAAAAATCAAATGCAGAACTTAGGTATTTAATCCCATGGCATTGGCATAGCAATTATTTTACAGGTTTACTCAAATCAAAAATGCCCACATTGGAACGATTCAATTCACAAAACAAGAAATCCAAGTCAAAACTTTGAAATGTAAACTCTGTGCGGGGATTGTTTTTTTTCCCCACACAGAGAACAACGGCACAATGCAACCTGCATTAGTGGAACTCCATGTCATCTTCTACTTTTCTCAACATGAAAAGGTCGGCGCTGGAGTCGAAAGCATCAGGTTTTTTTTTAATCGCACCTGGCGGCAGAAAGCACTCCACCTGGAGGCCCAGGCCTGAGCGAAAGGTTCTCGGCAAGAAGGCAATTTCTCTGTAAGCAATGCTGCTTTTTTGTTTTCCAAAAAACTATCTGGTCACATTGCCTCGTTTTCAATGTTCATGTGGGATGGAATGGTCCGTCGTCCTTCTTTGTTGGTCATGGCTCGGTCAGGTCCATACCAACTGGAACACCGAGGTTTCACATCGATGGCTTATCTTTTTTTTTTCTGTTTTTTTTTGTGTACAAGATCGAGGCTCGTGTAAGAGCCAACATTGATCACAAAAAGACAAACTGACACATAAAACATATGATAAAGGGAGCGGGAGACAAGATGGAGAGCAGGACAATCGAGAGATCTGTGGGAGGGAGGAGGCACGGGAAGGGGGGTAAAGCACATGGACACTGCTCGGACTTCCAGGAAAAGCGTTGGTATTTCAAAAAAGTGGATCTGGGGTGAATTAACGGGGGTAGAAAAGATCAAGGTTTTGGATGGGGGAAGATAAGAGATGGTGGTGAACAGCTGTTTTAAAGACCTGGAGGTCTCAGAAGACCTGGACATTAGTGGACATCTTATGTCTTAGTACGTTGTTGTACGTCTCAGAAGTGTTTTTCATTCCGAGAGAAGGTGACTGATGCTGCCCATTTCAATTTCCGCAGAGCCACGTCAAGTTGACTCAGCAGTGCAATTTTCCCCAAGACCAAGTGCCCCTGTTCTTGTCAAACGTCGGGGTTGTTCCATCTCGTGACCTTGCATGTGTATCCAATAGGTCGACGGGCAAAAGAACCCTTGGCCACAGACACTGCAGCGATGCCGCTCTCTCGGCTGGTGGTGGCGCATGTGCGCTTTCAAATCGGACTCGTACCAGAACTTCTTCACACAAACTTGGCAAGCATAGCGGAACTCTCCGGTGTGAACGCGCATGTGCTTTATCAACTCCGATTCGTACCAGAATGCCTTTCGACACATTTCGCAAGTGAATCGACGCTCTCCCGTGTGAACGTGCATGTGCCTTGACAAATCGGACTCGTACCAGAAAGGCTTTTCACAAACGCCGCAACGATGTCGATACTCCCGCATGTGAACGGCTATGTGCCTCTTCAAAACGGAGTCGCACGAGAACGGCTTCGCACAAACTGGGCATAGGCATGGTTTCTTGGGCCGGCGAATGCGCATGATCTTTCCAAAATCCGATTTGTCCTGGGATTCCTTTGCACAAACTTCAGAAACAAATGGTCGCTCTCCCAAGCGAGGTTCCGCGTGTTCATGAAAGTCAAATGACGGACTCGATGTCTTCCCGCAAACAGAAGAGGTGCTCGGCCGATCTCCGTTGTGAGTTTGCATGCGTGCCGTGCATCCCGGTTTATGAATGAATATCTTCCCGCACACTTTGCAAGGAAACGAGTTCTTTCTCCTCTGGATACGAGCGTATAGCGCGAACACCTCTTGGAAATTGCGAGTGTCAGAATGATAAGTCCAGGAACCCGGTCGATGCATCTCCATGTGCAGCTGCAAATCAGCCTTCGTGAAGCTGCGAGAGCAGGAGGTGCAGGGAAACTTCCTGGTCAGCGGGTCTTGTGATCCTGTGAAAATCATTCACAAAAAAGAAGCAACTTAGCAGCAGCTGGTTCAATGAATGTGAAGCTTAATTACCGACACTGAAGGTGCAATCGCAGCACATAAAACTAGAAAGGCATTCATTAGAGAGCATACGTCCGCCAGGTTGGCCACATCACTCAATGGTGAAGAATCACTTTAAAAATTCTACTAGCTGGGTCCGGATCTTCACCAAAATTGAAACGATTCTTCCTTCACACACACAACCTGTCCACCAAGTTTCGTGCAAATCTGTCCACAACTTTTTGAGATATCCTGCTATGTATCGTTTTTGGCCCGATCTCCCAATGGTGAAGAATCACTAATAAAATTAAATAAATATCATATCCGAATCCATATTCAGATCTTCACCAAAATTGAATCGATTCTTCCGTGTCACACACACATGTCCAACACGTTTCGTCCAAATCCGTCCACAACTTTTTGGAATATCCTGCTATGTATCGTTTTTGGCCTGATCTCCCAATGGTGAAGGATCACTTTAAAAAATTCTACTCGCTGGATCCGAATCCAGATCTTCACCAAAATCGAATCATTTCGTCCTTGTCATATATGCTACATCTCTGCCGAATTTTGTTCGAATCCATCCACAACTTTTTGAGATATCTTGTTCACAGACAAACAGACAGACAGACAGGGGTGAAACCACAACGTCCATCTACCTTCGGTGGCGGAGGTAATCAATCAAACAGCTCGATTGGATACGATGAAAAATACCTGCAAAATGTGTCTACAAAGGGTGACTCGGCACCAAAACGACACCGACCGGATCGTGCTGTGAACTACAGCGGGGTTGAAGTGTGCAGGACACCATTTAATTTGTACGAGAGCTAGTTGCCACAAAGCGTTAAGATTTGTTCCATTTCAAGAGTTGTTTGTCATTCCTCTTCCCAGCAGAAATTATGTCGGGATTTGGAATGTAATCACAGAGCGAGCACGCACACACACACACACACACACACACACACACACACACACACACACACACACACACACACACACACACACACACACACACACACGAGCACACACACACACACGAGCACACACACGAGCACACACACACACACACACACACACACACACACACACACACACACACACACACACACACACACACACACACACACACACACACACACACAATTAATTGTACAGTATCGGTTGTTCCTAAACTTAAATAATTTAAAGGATTGTTGTAAATGATGTTAATTTTACAACATCCCATATTCATCTTTGTTTAAATTGTAAACCTCAAACCTCAAACATAGTTTCTCCACCTAAAGTAAGCACCTTAACGCGTAAGCAATTGACTAGTTTCCCGACTGCATGGATCATCAGCTGGGCACCGTTCTTCCTCAAGGTTTCGATCCTTTCAGCCCAGGACCTCTCCAAACGGCGGATCCACAACCTCGATCATGGATCCACATCAATAGATGGTACATCAGTAGATCCACAACCTCGATCATGGATCCACATCAATACATCAGTAGATCCACAACGTCAGTTGCGTCCAGGCAGTGTGAACCGCAGGGATCACCTCCCACAATGGATACTCCCTCCCACAATGGATACTCCCTCCCACAATGCATACTCCCTCCCACAATGCATACTCCCTCCCACAATGCATACTCCCTCCCACAATGCATACTCCCTCCCACAATGCATACTCCCTCCCACAATGCATACTCCCTCCCACAATGCATACTCCCTCCCACAATGGATACTCCCTCCCACAATGGATACTCCCTCCCACAATGGATACTCCCTCCCACAATGGATACTCCCTCCCACAATGGATACTCCCTCCCACAATGCATACTCCCTCCCACAATGCATACTCCCTCCCACAATGCATACTCCCTCCCACAATGCATACTCCCTCCCACAATGCATACTCCCTCCCACAATGCATACTCCCTCCCACAATGGATACTCCCTCCCACAATGGATACTCCCTCCCACAATGGATACTCCCTCCCACAATGGATACTCCCTCCCACAATGGATACTCCCTCCCACAATGGATACTCCCTCCCACAATGGATACTCCCTCCCACAATGCATACTCCCTCCCACAATGCATACTCCCTCCCACAATGAATCCTCCTCCCACAATGAATCCTCCTCCCATAATGGATCCTCCTCCCACAATGGATCCCCCTCCCACAATGGATCCCCCTCCCACAATGGATCCCCTCCCATAATGGATCCCCCTCCCATAATGGATCCCCCTCCCATAATGGATACTCCCTCCCACAATGGATCCCCCTCCCACAATGGATCCTCCTCCCATAATGGTTTCTCCTCCCATAATGGATTCTCCTCCCATAATGGATCCCCCTCCCACAATGGATCCCTCTCCCACAATGGATCCCCCTCCCACAATGGATCCCTCTCCCACAATGGATCCCTCTCCCACAATGGATCCCTCTCCCACAATGGATACTCCCTCCCACAATGGATCCCCCTCCCACAATGGATCCCCCTCCCACAATGGATCCCCCTCCCACAATGGATCCCCCTCCCACAATGGATCCCCCTCCCACAATGGATCCCCCTCCCACAATGGATCCCCCTCCCACAATGGATCCCCCTCCCACAATGGATCCCCCTCCCACAATGGATCCCCCTCCCACAATGTATTCCCCTCCCACAATGGATCCCCCTCCCACAATGGATCCCCCTCCCACAATGGATCCCCCTCCCACAATGGATCCCCTCCCACAATGGATCCCCCTCCCACAATGGATCCCCCTCCCACAATGGATCCCCCTCCCACAATGGATCCCCCTCCCACAATGGATCCCCTCCCACAATGGATCCCCCTCCCACAATGGATCCCCCTCCCACAATGGATCCCCCTCCCACAATGGATCCCCCTCCCACAATGGATCCCCCTCCCATAATGGATCCCCCTCCCATAATGGATCCCCCTCCCACAATGGATCCCCCTCCCATAATGGATCCCCCTCCCATAATGGATCCCCCTCCCATAATGGATCCCCCTCCCATAACGGATCCCCCTCCCATAACGGATCCCCCTCCCATAATGGATCCCCCTCCCATAATGGATCCCCCTCCCATAATGAATCCCCCTCCCATAATGGATCCCCTCCCATAATGGATCTCCTCCCATAATGGATCCCCCTCCCATAACGGATCCCCTCCCATAATGGATCCCTCTCCCATAATGGATCCCTCTCCCATAATGGATCCCTCTCCACAACTACAGGTATGACTATGAGGTGCAGCTTCCCCAACTCACCATCTTCCATGTGGTCCCTTCCGTCCTCTTCAAAACCAACAGAGTCCTCATGTTCTTCCTTGATCCGCAGGGATGTAACAGTATCGGACCCTCCCAGGTCCTGGTCGTGCTCTCCACGTCCGGACAACACGGTCCGTTCGGATCTTTGCCCCGCACGGCACCACTCCATGAAACAGCACAGCTCGGCGTACATGGAACAGGTGAACTTCCCTGTGACCAAAGAACACAGTCGAGCCCTCATGGACGGGGGCTCAGCGAGGGCACACAGGATTCCAAACACCTCGATGCCCAATTCCTTGAGCACGACCCGGAGCACGTCCTCCGTCAATCCGTGCATCTCCAGCCAGATCGGGATCGGCCCGATACCGCCATTAGGCAAGATTAAAAAAAAGAGTTGGTGATCGTCCCCGCCCAACCCTACGAAACACACCCGACACGAAACTTTTTTTATTTTTTATTTTGAAAAAAATCATTCAAAAACGATCTTTTCAGTCAAATTTGGCGCCGTTCTGCACCGCATGCGCAGTGCGTGCTGCGCAGAGCGTCGCAAGTGCCTCAGGCAACTTCACCCATTTTACGTTAGCCATTCATGGCGGCTATTGTGTGAGATTTTTCCCGCTGAAATCTGTATCGATTCGTGATAGAATCGGCTTGAAAGTTGAAATGCCTATTGTGATCGCATCAATAGCCCGTGAGGGCTCTTCCAAGATGGTGAAGGACTGGTTTGCGTGCAATATCGAGTTGGATGTTACAATCTCGGACTTCTATGCAGAGTTCTCAGACGGCAAGTATGATGGGGATAGGGAGCCATTGCCTGACGATACACGCGGTACTTTTGTCAAAGTATTCGCCGGCCCCAGTAAAACCGACATGACGAAGGTTTCACCAGCTTGCAAAGTTTCTGATGTGACAAAGACTCTTGGCTCATTTCTCAAATTTGTGTTGGCTGCAGACACGGCCACGGATCACAGGATGGAACCCGATAGTCGACCAACTGTTTTTAGTGTCCTCATGAATGCTGCCCGTGATGATGCTTTTTGTACTTGGGTGCCAAGGTGCCAAGGGCATGGTGTTTATCTGTTTTTCCGATGTCATGGTGTATATACATGTACAGGTGTCTTGCCCTTTCACTACCAAGCTCAGCTAGGACATTCAACATCATCCAAAATCACACAAACACTGTGTTTCATAGAGATTTGGGCAATGTCTGTAAATCTGTGAGATGAATGAAGAAATTAAATCATTTTGAGGAGAAAGGAGTCTTTATTTCATATTTTTCCATGTCAACAAAACTCAATGGAAAGTAGGAAAAAAAAAAAAAAAAAAAAAAAAAAAAAAAAAAAAAAAACCTCCCTCCCTACCCGAACTTTTGAGAAAAAAGGACGATCACCAACTCATTTTTTTTATCTTGCCTTACCTGTGGAGTCCATTGTCCGTTAAGAACACTCGTCGCGCGGCCTGAAAATAAAACAAATAAATAAATAAATAAATACCGCCATCGCTCGAGGGTTTTGTTGTTTTTTTAATTTTAACATTTTTTACACTTTCATGACAAGAGACCTTAAGTTGATGATATTCGCTTGATGCTCCTCATAATCTTTATTCTTGAGAAAACAAATGAAAGAATCTTCCTTTTCCGGTGGAAGTGTGAAAGTTTCTTCTTCGTTTATAAATTTGTTGTTGTTGGTAACGAAGAAATTTGACGCAAAAGCTTCTTCTTCATTTAAAATATTGGTTGTTGTTGTTGTTAACGAAAAAATTTGACCCAAAAACTTCTTCTTCATTTCCAATATTTGTTGTTGTTGTTGTTGTTAACGAAGAAATTTGACCCAAAAGCTTCTTCTTAATTTCCAATATTTGTTGGTGTGAGAAAAGTGTGGCACGCATCGGGATATCTCCAGGGTGTTAAAAATAGAACAAATGCTTTTTTTTGTACACCGCTCATTTTCTATGCCATCTCCACGCATTGCAAAACGTCATTGCCGGGCACCGAAGGGGGCTCGGCAATGACACACGTTGAAAGGGAGTACTCAGTCTTCACTCTGGTTGTTTTCTTTCTGGTTGAACACCACTCCTTTCCTATGCCATCTCCAGGCATTGCAAAACGTCATTGCCGGGCACCGAAGGGGGCTCGGCAGTGACGCATGCTGAAAGGGAGTACTGTGGCGGACACGAAAGCTCACTGGCGTGATGGCATCATTCCGCGCACCAAGTGGGCGTTGGCCACGCCCGAGGGGCAGGCATGGCCTCGGGATATACACGGGGCTCGCAGCCCCGAGCTCCTCAGTGCTACAGTGGAGCCCTTCCAATAAAGACTCTTTCTTATTACCTGCGTTGTCCACTTCCCTTCTTGGTAAGCAAGTCATGCGCGTAGCATCGCACTACATTTGGTGACCTCGACATTGGATCAGCCATAGCTGACTAACCGAATACGCCACAGCAATGGCAAACAACGCAGTTGTGGTCAAACTCCCCGAGTTCTGGGAGGCTCAGGCCGAGGCCCAATTTCGGCTTCGGCGCATCACGAGCGACGAGACCATGTACTTCCACGTGGTCACCTCCCTCGGGCCCGGCACCGCCGCCCGCGTCGTGTCTGTCCTGAGGCACCCACCAGCCAACCACAGGTACGAGGCGATCAAGCGTCTCCTCCTCGCCACGTTTGGCCTCACGGAGGACGCAAGAGCCGACTGCCTCCTGGACCTCCCCGAGCTCGGCGACATGCGACCGTCGGTCCGAATGGACCATATGCTGTCGCTGATGGGCGACGAAACCCCGAATGCTCTATTCCGGGTGTTATTTCGACGCCAGCTGCTGGCACGAGTACGCCTCGCGTTGGCCGGTTCCGTGATAACGGAACCCCGAGCTCTCGCTGCCGAGGCCGACAAGTTCTTCGCGGCTTTGGACACGCGGGTGAGTTTCGATGCGGCCGTCGTGGCGTCTGGGGCTGCGGCTGCACGCCCCTACTCAGAGCCCGAAACCTGGCGGTCAGGCACTTCCGCCATCTGCTCGAGGGCCGTGCGTTGACGGCCTTCTTCGACCACAAGCCACTGGTCTTCGCGATGGGCAAGGTCGCCGAGCCGTGGTCGGCCCGGCAGCAGCGTCACCTCTCGGCCGTGTCCGAATATACGACGGACATCCGGCACGTCACGGGGAAGGACAACCCGGTGGCGGATTGCCTTTCCCGGTCCGTCGCCCACGCAGTCCACCTTGGCATCAACTATGCCCAGATGGCGGCGGACCAGGCCGCCGACCCCGGCGTCCAGGCCTTGCGGACCGCCGTCACGGGCCTCCGCGTCACCGAGGTGCAGTTCGACGGCACGGGCACGGCCCTCTTGTGCGACGTCTCCCTCGGGCGGCCTCGCCCCATCGTGCCCGCGGGCCGGCAGCGCCAGGTTTTTGACGCCATCCACGGCCTGTCCCACCCGGGCATGAAGGCCTCCCAGAGGTTGGTCGCCGCCAAGTTTGGCTGGCATGGCCTCCGGAAGGCTGTCCGCGGCTGGACCAGGACTTGCCTCGCGTGCCAGCGCGTGAAGGTGCACCGACACACCCAGGCCAAATTGGCCCCGTTTACGGTGCCGGAACGTAGGTTCGACCACGTTCACGTGGACCTGGTGGGACCTCTGCCCCCCTCGCGGGGTTTCACCCATGTCCTCACAATGGTGGACCGCACCACCCGGTGGCCGGAGGCCGTGCCTTTGGCGGCGACGACGGCGGCGTCGGACGTCGCGCAGGCGTTCATCGCTACCTGGGTTGCCCGGTTCAGCGCCCCCTCGGACATCTCGTCCGACCGCGGCCCCCAGTTCACCTCGGAGCTCTGGGGGGCGGTCACACGGGGGCTCGGGGTCCAGCTGCACCGAACCACGGCCTACCATCCCCAGGCCAACGGCCTGTGCGTGCGGTTCTACCGCTCGTTGAAGGCCGCGCTCCGGGCCACCCTCCGCGACGGCGGCTGGGTCGACAGGCTCCCCTGGGTCCTGCTGGGCCTCCGGACGGCGGCCAAGGACGAACTGCGCGCATCCGCGGTGGAGTTGGTCTTCGGACAACCACTGCGGGTGCCGGGCGAGTTCCTCCCCGACCCCACGGCACCATGGTCCGCGGCGCAGGAGCGCTCCGCGCTGCAGGAGACAGCCCGGAGGTTCGCCCCGGTGCCGACGGCACACCACGGGCACCCGCCTACGCACGTCGCCCCGGAGCTTCGCACCGCGGAGTACGTCTTCGTCCGGCACGACGCCCACCGGACACCACTGCGGCCCCCGTACGACGGGCCTTTCCACGTGCTGGAGACTGGGGTGAAACATTTCACCTTGGACATCGGCGGTACTCCCGACAGCGTCTCAGTGGATCGCCTCAAGCCGGCCCACATCGACGTGGGCCACCCACCGCCGGTGGCTCGGCCCCCGCGTCGGGGCCGCCCCCCTGCGGGCGGACCCCCGGCACCACCCAGGCCCACCGCCCCCCGGTCCTGCACCCATCCCGGGTGCAGCCGGAGGCATCCCAGCTGGCATCCCTGCACCCCGGACGCCACCAGTCGCCAGTGGGCGCTTCGGCCGGGTCATCCATTTGCCCCGCAAACTGGCCCTCCAGGTGCGCAGGAATTCTGGGGGGGCGCGTGTGGCGGACGCGAAAGCTCACTGGCGTGATGGCATCATTCCGCGCACCAAGTGCGCGTTGGCCACGCCCGAGGGGCAGGCGTGGCCTCGGGATATACATTTATATCAAAAGGTCAATGGTGAAGGGTGCATAAAATCGTCAATTTTCATCAGATTGATTTGATATTTGAGCAGGGCTTGTATATTGGGTCAACGAAGCCAAAAAGTCAAGGTCACCAAAAACCATCAATATTTTAGCTGTTTTTTTGTCATGTTTCGCATGAAGAAGAAGAAGTCTGGATGCAAAGCGGACGCGGCCAGTCGATAAATTTTCAGGTGCTTTCTCGTTTATGTTTTTAATTTGGTCTTTTCTCATTTTAGAGGGAATGGAGGCGGATGAGGACAGTCGTGAGATGCCGAATTAACACACATAGACAGCACATTCACCTTTGGGTGAGACCTTCACACAGACAATACAATCGTGATACAGATAAACAATCGCTCATCGATTCCTTGTCCTCTCTATCTCTCTCTGCTTAACCACTCCCCGTAGTCCAGATAGGCCCAGTCATAGTGTAGCTATGCCCGGATTTAATGTAGTTGCTCTACGCTGTACCCTCTCCAAAGCAGTCGTTCCTCAGGTGTGGTGACCAAAACCACTGAAAACCACCTCAGATGTGGTTACGACTCCATAGGATCGTGGTATTTTTACCACGGGCTTCCGCTAGTAAATGATAAACTGCATCTACCAATATTTTGCCCAATAAATAACGGGTGAAGGTTTTTGCCCAGTCTGTCAGGAACCGGCTGGCAAGGCCTGATGTTCAACTGAAGGTGCCAGTACTTTGGAACTTGGCCAGGGTTTATGGAAGAGATTACTTGGCCAGGGTTTATGGAAGAGATTACTTGGCCAGCGATCGCTTGCTCACTATTCAGGAGACAGTCTTGTATTAATGAATGCCGTCCCGGTACCGTCCTATTGGACAAGTTCTTTCTGCCAAAGTGAACCAGAGACCTATTGCGTCATGCATGTCATTACACCACCGGATCATCTTGTTAGAGTACAGAATAAATACACCATTCGTAAAAGTATTTATCTCCGAGCGCATCAAAATTGATATTCAGTGAACTGCTTAGGTCTTTGTTTCAGTAATTATTTTCATGACCAAGACTGGACGCATCACGACACAGTCTGGACAGGAAATAAATCAAGTTTATCATTAATTACTGGCAGTTCCCGCGACTCACCATCTTCAGGTTGCATTCGCTCCTCTTTGGTACCAACAGAGCCCTCGTGTTCTTCCTTTATCTGCAGCACTCCAGTCGACCCTCCAGTAGGTTGTGCAGCAGGTACACCATTCGGTCGTGCAGCAGGTACACCATTAGGTCGTGCAGCAGGTACACCATTAGGTCATGCAGCAGGTACACCAGTAGGTCGTGCAGCAGGTACACCAGTAGGTCGTGCAGCAGGTACACCAGTAGGTCGTGCAGCAGGTACACCAGTAGGTCGTGCAGCAGGTACACCAGTAGGTCGTGCAGCAGGTACACCAGTAGGTCGTGCAGCAGGTACACCAGTAGGTCGTGCAGCAGGTACACCAGTAGGTCGTGCAGCAGGTACACCAGTAGGTCGTGCAGCAGGTACACCAGTAGGTCATGCAGCAGGTACACCAGTAGGTCGTGCAGCAGGTACACCAGTAGGTCGTGCAGCAGGTACACCAGTAGGTCGTGCAGCAGGTCCGCCAGAAGGTCGTACAGCAGGTCATATAGCAGGTAGTGCATGTCCTCCAGCAGGTCGTGCAACAGGTCCTTCAGCAGGTCGTACAGCAGGTCGTGCAGTAGGTCCTGCAGCAGGTCCTACAGCAGGTCCTACAGCAGGTCGTACAGCAGGTTGTACAGCGGGTCATACAGCGGGTCGTACAGCAGGTCGTACAGCAGGTTGTACAGCAAGTCCCCCAGTCGGTCTTGCCCCACTTCCACCAATACATTGTGCAACAAGTCCCCCAGCAGGTCGTGCAACAAGTCCTCCAGCAGGTCGTGCAACAAGTCCTCCAGCAGGTCGTGAAACAAGTCCTCCAGCAGGTCGTGAAACAAGTCCTCCAGCAGGTCGTGCAGCAAGTCCTCCAGCAGGTCGTACAACAAGTCCTCCAGCAGGTCGTGCAACAGGTCCTACAGCAGGTTGCGCAGCAAGTACCCCAGTCGGTCTTGCACCTCTTCCACCACTAGGTTGTGCAACAAGTCCTCCAGCAGGTCCTCTTATCTCAGCGTCCTTTCCGTGTCCGTACACGACGGTCCATGCTGATACTCGCCCCGCATGGCACGACTCCATGTACCGACATAGTTCCGCGTACATGGTTATGGTATAGCTGAACTTTCGGGTGACCAAAGAACAGATTTGAACCCTCACCAGTTCCGGCTTGGCCCTGGCACAGAGAGCTCCGAAGATCTCGATCCCCATCTCCTTCTCCTTAACCGCGGTTCGTAGCGCCTCCTCCCTCAAGTCCTGCATCTCCAACCAGACCGGGCCGAGCCCATCATGAGGTCTCCCCGACTCCATTGTCCGTCACGCACACGAGCCGCGATATTCAAAATAAATAAATAAAATACGGATGCGGGAACGCACCTTTTCGATGTACCGGATCTAGAAATCGAGGTTCTCAGAACTAGTGTAATTTAAAGAGACAGGACAACCTCCATTTTAAGTGTTAAAACTAATTTATTGTGATAAGTTATAATTAATTTTGTTGTTTCAATTGTCTTCCGTCTTCCGCAGACGATACGTCATCGGGTTGGCCCGTGCTCCAGGCATTCCTTTTCCAGGCTGTGGACAATAATCAATAGGCCTGTGTACTTATGACCAGAGGATGTAGTTATTCATCACGTGTGATTGTCAGTTTATTTAGAACGATTAATATGTTGAAACAAATTTTTAGGGTTTGTGAACGTTTTGTTCGTTTTTAACGCCAAATCGGACTGTGGCACCGAAAGTACTTGTCCGGTGCAAAGCGGCCATGCGCGACAATGAGCTGCAGTAAACACGTTGATAATTTCATTTCATTGCGAAAGAATTATTTGCACATCTCAAGTTTCCAAGCAACACAATATCATAATCTTTTGCTTTCAATTAACGTTAAAAACAAATTGAAGAAAACAAACAAATACCTTTATTATACCTCATGAGTCATGAGGAAAATTTAAGAATTCATGTTGGCTTTATAAGTTTATTCGACAGTTACCTTTGCTGTGGTTAAAAACAGTGGCACGTGCCAGGACACAGGTCCCTCAGGACAATACCAGGAACCTTTTGGATTTCATAGAATGTTCACACTGGAAATTGAACCAAGATAAAGAACAATCGGAAGTGTGCAATGACGTCACGTCGCTCTGGGATACGAAACCCGTCCGCCATTACGGGAGACAAATAAGACGAAGCAGTCTTGGCAGACACACGCGCATATCAAAACGAAAACACATTAAATTTTAGCCGGCAAAGCCGGTGTTGTCAATAAACGAGTACGTATTATGTTGAAAACCTGATTATGCCTTGGCTCGAGAATCCGAAGCGCCGTGGACGCAGCCATCTTGCGGATGCGGAAGTATGCATAACAAATTTTAAACGTTCATTAGGAGTTTCTTTCACCCGTCGTCGTTTGATTCACAATCTTATGCACCTCCAATGTATTAATAAAATAATTTAAGACCAACATCGGCCCGCACGGGCCTGGTTATCTTCAACGAAACGCGTCACCAAACACCGGACCCAATGAGAGTCGAGCATTTGCAAAAATATTTCTAAAATGAAATCACTCACTGGATGGAGTGCTGGAGACAGCCATCGACCGGATGAGGAAGTTTGCATAAAACAATTGCGAAAAAGTTCAATAGGAGTTTGTTTCACCCGTCGTTCTTTCATTCATAATCTAATGAAACCTCTCATAAGTAATTAAAATACGTTAAGACCAACCCTCGTTGTCTTTAACGAAAATCGTCATCAAAGACCAGAACCAATGAGATTCGAGCATTTGAAAAAATATTTTTTCACTGGATGGAGTGCTGGAGACAGCCATCGACCGGATGCGGAAGTTTGCATAAAACAATTGCGAAAAAGTTCAATAGGAGTTTGTTCCACCCGTCGTTCTTTGATTCATAATCTAATGAAACCTCTCATTAGTAATTAAAATACGTTAAGACCAACCTCGTTATCTTCAACGAAAATCGTCATCAAAGACCAGAACCAATGAGATTCGAGCATTTGAAAAAATGTTTTTTTACAAGCTTATTACGCATTTCGGAGGGTGAAAACGGCATCAAATATTCTCACATTGACGAAAAATTATTTTTTAGAAATCTCGCGGCCGTATGGGATAGTTTTTCACGGCCAGAAATACGGTATAAGCGGTTTACATATTTAGTTTAGAAATACGGATAGTTTTTCACGGCCGGAAATATCCGAAGTTGAGACGGAATTCACCGAATTAATCACTGCAAGCTAACTTCTTCTGGTGGACGAAGCCGCCATGCCCGGAGAGTCAGAGAACCAGCCCTGGCGCCTGACAGCGACTGAAGTTAGAAGACTACACACTTACTGTGAAAACGTATGTTAAGCCCAGTTAAAAATAGGCCTTAAGCTAGCACATCGTATAGTTACTTCCTTAAGCTTATTGTGACATTTATTGTATGCAGGTATTGCCATTGGGGAGGACTGTCTGCTCTTCTCTTTTACCAAGTCTTACCAGGTATGGTACCTACTACACCTACCTACTACCAACTACCTACCTACCTACCTACTACCAACTACCTAACCTACTGATGCCATGGTGATGGGTAAAATAGTGGCAAGAGGTTTTGGCTTCGCCGGCTCATTGCGGCTTTGCAGTCGGTACCAGTAGCCGGCGAAGCCGGTGTTGTCAATAAACGAGTACGTATTATGTTGAAAACCTGATTATGCCTTGGCTCGAGAATCCGAAGCGCAGTGGACGCAGCCATCTTGCGGATGCGGAAGTATGCATAACAAATTTAAAACGTTCATTAGGAGTTTCTTTCACCCGTCATCGTTTGATTCACAATCTTATGCACCTCCGATGTGTTAATAAAATAATTTAAGACCAACATCGGCCCGCACGGGCCTGGTTATCTTCAACAAAACGCGTCACCAAACACCGGACCCAATGAGATTCGAGCATTTGAAAAAATATTTCTAAAATGAAATCACTCACTGGATGGAGTGCTGGAGACAGCCATCGACCGGATGCGGAAGTTTGCATAAAACAATTGCGAAAAAGTTCAATAGGAGTTTGTTTCACCCGTCGTTCTGTGATTCACAATCTCATGAAACCTCTAATTAGTAATTAAAATACGTTAAGACCAACCTCGTTATCTTCAACGAAAATCGTCATCAAACACCAGAACCAATGAGATTCGAGCATTTGAAAAAATATTATTACGCGTTTCGGACGGTGAAAATGGCGTCAAATATTCTCACATTGACGAAGAATTATTTTTTAGAAATCTCGCGGCCGTATGGGATAGTTTTTCACGGCCAGAAATACGGTATAAGTGGTTTACATATTTAGTTTAGAAATACGGATAGTTTTTCACGGCCGGAAATATCCGAAGTTGAGATGGAAGTCACCGAATTAATCACTGCAAGCTAACGTCTGCTGGTGGAGGAAGCTGCCGTGCCCGGAGGGTCAGAGAACCAGCCCTGGCGCCTGACAGCGACTGAAGTTAGAAGACTACACACTTACTGTGAAAACGTATGTTAAGCCCAGTTAAAAATAGGCCTTAAGCTAGCACGTCGTATAGTTACTTCCTTAAGCTTCTTGTGACATTTATTGTATGCAGGTATTGCCATTGGGGAGGACTGTTTGCTCTTCTCTTTTACCAAGTCTTACCAGGTACGGTACCTACTACACCTACCTACTACCAACTACCTACCTACTACCAACTACCTACCTACCTACTACCAACTACCTAACCTACTGATGCCATGGTGATGGGTAAAATAGTGGCAAGAGGTTTTGGCTTCGCCGGCTCATTGCGGCTTTGCAGTCGGTACTAGTAGCCGGCGAAGCCGGTGTTGTCAATGAACGTGTACGTATTATGTTGAAAACCTGATTATGCCTTGGCTCGAGAATTCTGAAGCGCAGTGGAGGCCGCCATCTTGCGGATGCGGAAGTATGCATAACAAATTTAAAACGTTCATTCGGAGTTTCTTTCACCCGTCATTGTTTGATTCACAATCTTATGCACCTCCAATGTATTATTAAAATACGTTAAGACCAACATCGGCCCGCACGGGCCTGGTTATCTTCAACGAAACGCGTCACCAAACACCGGACCCAATGAGAGTCGAGCATTTGCAAAAATATTTGTTGAATGAAATCACTCAATGGTGGCCGCCATCGACCGGATGCGGAAGTTTGCATAAAACAATTGCGAAAAAGTTCAATAGGAGTTTGTTTCACCCGTCGTTCTTTGATTCACAATCTAATGAACCTCTAATTTGTAATTAAAATACGTTAAGACCAACCTCGTTATCTTCAACGAAAGTCGTCATCAAACACCAGAACCAATGAGATTCGAGCATTTGAAAAAATATTTTTCTAAAGCTTATGACGCGTTTCGGAGGGTGAAAACGGCATCAAATATTCTAAAATTGACGAAGAATTATTTTTTAGAAATCTCGCGGCCGTCGGGGATAGTTTTTCACGGCCGGAAATATCCGAAGTTGAGACGGAATTCGCCGAATTAATCAAGAAGTAAATTTTATCAATTTTAATCTCATCCAGAATGCAAATTGTGTCATTTTAGGTCTGAATTTTCGAAATTGTGTGAGCCGACCAATCAGCGATCAGCTTAGGTCAGCCAATCGGCGCCCTCGACAGAGGACATCTTACCAGGCACCAGGGCGTCGTCTCCGACGCCAGGAACGAGGTTGGTGCAAAACAACTGAATCACGCGTAAGTATATGCTGCTCGAAATAGTTCTCATCATATGCTCAAATTTCCTAAGCTAAAACGTCATTGCTTTGGGCACTGTGAAACGTATCAAGTCACTCGCTTATTGCACAGCGAAAAAGTACGAGCACTTGAACAACGTGTTTTTCGACTCGATTCTGCAAAACGCCATGTCACTCGGTCAAAGCCAAAACGAGGAACAATGTTTCGCCTCCATTCTTCATCGCCACACCGACCTATCAGATGTGGCATGAAGGACGACGTTTATGCTTAACCACGACATAAATGTACCCAAGTCTTGGGTACCCAAGCTAATTCGTGAGAAAGTGTCATGTGACTCCTGCTCATTCACCAGGTTACAATCTACACTGTTTCAATTACCAGTTTAAGTCTACACTTTAACTGTACACTGCTAAATTTCTCTAAACCGTGTAAAGACCTTTGAGTGCTCGCACCAGCATATATGTGTTGTTGAGGATGTTCAAGAGTACTTACAGGTCACTATCAGCGTCTATCACCTTCTTTTCGCGATAAAAAATAATGTTCTCACGAAACGTAATTGGAAAGTAAACCACTCTGGGCCATTTTCGAAATTTTCTCTTCTTTAGTGGTAGACCTGAAAAGCCGAATTAGGCTTCAATCCCATGCTCCCATGCTCCCATGCTCAGTAGGTTTGTCTGATTTATGATGTTGTCCTGCACCTACCGGTATAAGCGGTTTACATAAAGAAAGAAAGCTCGGTTTGATTAATGACAGTCACACATTGCCGTTGAAACGGCGCTATCGTCTGATCTGTCGGCACTGATCTTACTGCAAGCTAACTTCTTCTGGTGGAGGAAGCTGCCATGCCCGGAGAGAACCAGCCCTGACAGCGACTGAAGTTAGAAGACAACACACATTCTGTGAAAACGTATGTTAAGCCCAGTTAAAATTTCTTAAAATAGGCCTTAAGCTAGCACATCGTATAGTTACTTCCTTAAGCTTCTTGTGACATTTATTGTATGCAGGTATTGCCATTGGGGAGGACTGTCTGCTCTTCTCTTTTACCAAGTCTTACCAGGTACGGTACCTACACCGACCTACTATCAACCTACACCTACCTACTACCAACTACCTGACCTACTGATGCCACAGTGATGGGTAAAATAGTGGCAAGAGGCTTTGGCTTCGCCGGCTCATTGCGGCTTTGCAGTCGGGTACTAGTAGCCGGCGAAGCCGGTGTTGTGAATTAACGCGTACGTATTATGTTGCAAAGCCAGATTTTGCTGGATCCCTTGAGAATTCCAAGCTTTGACGCACCAAATCGCTCAATGGAGGCCGCCATCTTGCGGATGCGGAAGTATGCATAAACAATTGCGAAAAAGTTCAATAGGAGTTTGTTTCACCCGTCTTTGTTTCATTCACAATCTTATGCACCTCTAATTTGTACTTAAAATACTTTAAGCCCAACCTCGTTCCCCGGGCCCGCATGGGTCCTGGTTATCTTCAACGAAAATCGTCACCAAACACCGGAACCAATGAGATTCGAGCATTTTAAAAAATATTTCAAAAAAGCTTATTACCGGTACCGCGTTTCGGAGGCTGAAAACGGCGTCAAATATTCTAAAATTGACGAAGAATTATTTTTTTCGAAATCTCGCGGCCGTCGGGGATAGTTTTTCACGGCCGGAAATATCCGAAGTTGAGACGGAATTCACCGAATTAATCAAGAAGGAATAAATTTTAATCTCATCCACAATGCAAATGGTGTCATTTTGAACTAGGTACGGTACCTACTACACCTACCTACTACCAACTACCTAACCTCCTGATGCCAGTGATGGGTAAAATAGTGGCAAGGGGCTTTGGCTTCGCCGGCTCATTGTGGCTTTGCAGTCGGGTACGAGTAGCCGGCGAAGCCGGTGTTGTCAATGAACGCGTACGTATTATGTTGAAAAGCCAGATTTTTCTGGATCCCTTGGCTTGAGAATTCGAAGCTTTGATGCACCAAATCGCTCAATGGAGGCCGCCATCTTGCGGATGCGGAAGTATGCATAACAAATTGAAAAATGTTCAATAGGAGTTTGTTTCACCCGTCTTTGTTTGAGTCACAATCTTATGCACCTCTAATTTGTAATTAAAATACTTTAAGACCAACCTCGGCCCGCACGGGCCTGGTTATCTTCAACGAAAATCGTCACCAAACACCGGAACCAATGAGATTCGAGCATTTGAAAAAATATTTCAAAAACCAAATCACTCAATGGAGGCTGCCATCTTCTGGATGCGGAAATATGCATAAAAAATTGCGAAAAAGTTCAATAGGAGTTTGTTTCACCTGTCTTTGTTTGATTCACAATCTTATGCACCTCTAATTTGTAATTAAAATACTTTAAGACCAACCTCGTTCCCCGGGCCCACACGGGCCCTGGTTATCTTCAACGAAAATCGTCACCAATTACCGGAACCAATGAGATTCGAGCATTTGAAAAAATATTTCAAAAAAGCTTTTTACCACATTTCGGACGCTGAAAACGGTGTCAAATATTCTAAAATTGACGAAGAATTATTTTTTAGAAATCCCGCGGCCGTATGGGGATAGTTTTTCACGGCCGGAAATATCCGAAATTGAGACGGAATTCACCGAATTAATCAAGAAGGAAATTTTATAAATTTTAATCTCGTCCAGAATGCAAATGGTGTCATTTTGAACTAGGTACGGTACCTACTACACCTACCTACTACCAACTACCTAACCTACTGATGCCATAGTGATGGGTAAAATAGTGGCAAGAGGCTTTCGCTTCGCCGGCTCATTGCGGCTTTGCAGTCGGGTACTAGTAGCTGGCGAAGCCGGTGTTGTGAATGAACGCGTACGTATTATGTTGAAAAGCCAAATTTTGCTGGATCCTTTGAGAATTTCGAAGCTTTGAAGCACCAAATCGCTCCATGGAGGCCGCCATCTTGCGGATGGGGAAGTATGCATAAAAAAATTGAGAAAAAGTTCAATAGGAGTTTGTTTCACCCATCTTTTTTGATTCACAATCTTATGCACCTCTAATTTGTAATTAAAATACTTTAAGACGAACCTCGTTCCCTGGGCCCACATGGGCCCTGGTTATCTTCAACGAAAATCGTCATCAAACACCGGAACCAATGAGATTCGAGCATTTGAAAAAATATTTAAAAAACCAAATCGCTCCATGGAGGCCGCCATCTTGCAGATGCGGAAGTATGCATAAAAAATTGCGAAAAAGTTCAATAGGAGTTTGTTTCACCCGTCTTTTTTTGATTCACAATCTTATGCACCTCTAATTTGTAATTAAAATACTTTAAGACCAACCTCGTTCCCCGGGCCCGCACGGGCCCTGGTTATCTTCAACGAAAATCGTCACCAAACACCGGAACCAATGAGATTCGAGCATTTGAAAAAATATTTCAAACTAGCCGAAACCCGTGGAACGTCCACGGAAGGGAGGATGTGGTGTATGGATAGAGTGTACCATTATGGATGGCATCGGCGATTTGCTTGTCCGAGTAAGAGTTAGGAAGAAAGATGAGAATGAAGAGTGCGTATATGAACAACGATCGCCGACACCGGCACAAATGCATGCTCTGGATTGTCCACTCAGTGGACGGCTTGCTTTCGCCTTCACCTGTCCAATCAGCGGACGGCTTGCTTCGCCTTCGCCCAGCAGACGCCAATACGATGGCGTCGTAAGATGGCGTCGTATCGGCAGTTAATCGGATGCTTTTGGGCCCCAACGTCGGCTAATTCAGATTTTTCGAGTATGGCTTTACGTGATAAACAAAGAGCGCGGTTCCTAGATCGTAAATCCATTAGTGCCGTGGGCATCGGGTCACTGGGTGCGGCGTAAAAGGGATAACAAAGTCGAGTCCTTACGCTATTATTATAGAGATAAGCTTATTACCGCGTTTCGGAGCCTGAAAACGGTGTCAAATATTCTAAAATTGACGAAGAATTATTTTTTAGAAATCTCGCGGTCGTCGGGGATAGTTTTTCACGGCCGGAAATATCCGAAGTTGAGACGGAAATAGTGGCAAGAGGCTTTGGCTTCGCCGGCTCATTGCGGCTTTGCAGTTGGGTACTAGTACTGAGTCTAGCATGGGGAAATCCCTACCACTGTTGAAATGGCCGCGACATACATCAGCTCGTTATAAACAGTTCGCTTTGTCTCCCATAATGGCGGCAGCATCACGAAGCCATCGATGCGGAAGTGAAGTGTGGCGTACTCCCGATTGGCACTGTCGCAAAACAGCACCTGTCCTGAATATTTCTGCTTCCAGTGTCGTTTTCCAGTGTTTTCGCTGGAACTGATCATGTTTTTTTACGAATTTTGAACGGAAATTGCCATCTCTTGGGAATTTGGAAATTGTTACTTACAGGAAAGACAACCAAGTGTCAATCTATTACATAATGCACTTACATAGGACAGGTGCACCTGGCCACCTGGGTGTAGCACTCATCATTGTTTCAGTGTCAAGTTTTCATCCAAAAAAAAAAGACTCAGGCTTTTGGAGAGCAGACTGCAAGCTCCCAATCTGTGCATTTGTAGGTGCAAAAAAATAAATAAAAAAGCACCAGTCTGTGCACAAACCTTCAGGGACTCCATTATTTGCGTGTCAGAGACAGGTGCTGTGCGCTAGTTACCGTCACAAACTCAACATCTTTCTTCGGCCTTCTGAAAATCTCAGTATGTGCTTCACCAATGGTCGTCAGCACCGACTGCAACAGAAAACTAGAACGGCACTCAGTAGAGAGCATACCTCCACCTTGTTGGCCATATCACTCAAAGGTGAAGAATCACTTAAAAATTTCTACCAGCTGGATCCGGATCCAGATTTTCACCAAAATTGAATCAAATCTTCCTTGTCAAACACACATGTCCAACAAGTTTCGTCCAAATCCATCAATAACTTTTTGAGATATCCTGCTATGTATCGTTTTTGGCCCAATCTCTCAATGGTGAAGAATAACTTTAAAAATTCTACTAGCCGGATCCGGATGCGGATTTTCACCAAAGTCGAATCGATTCTTCCTTGTCACACACACAACCTGTTCAATAAGTTTCGTCCAAATCCATCAATAACTTTTTGAGATATCCTGCTCTGTATCGTTTTGGCCCAATCTCTCAATGGTGAAGAATCACTTTAAAATTTCGACTAGCCGGATCCGGATGCGGATTTTCACCAAAGTCGAATCGATTCTTCCTTGTCACACACACAACCTGTCCAACAAGTTTCGTCCAAATACATCAATAACTTTTTGAGATATCCTGCTCTTATCGTTTTTGGCCCTATCTCCCAATGGTGAAGAATCACTTTAAAAATTCTAGTAGCCGGATCCGAATCCGGATCTTCACCAAAATCTAATAAATTCGTCTTTGTCACGTTCGATACATCTCTGCCAAATTTCGTCCGAATCCGTCCACAACTTTTTGAGATATTTTGTTCAAAAACAAACAAACAAATCGACAAACAGACAGGGGTGAAAACATAACCTCCTTTAACCTTTGATGAATAAAAAAAACATAAAACATAACCTTTGATGTTGGTAAATATGGAAACATATATAATTGAGAATAAATTAAAAGGATCCATTTCTCTTAATTATTTTACTAATTAAACCCATTGAAGGGTCTTATTAGTTTTATTGTTTTGTTTTATTCATTTATTCATTTATTGTTTTATTCATTGTTTTATTTGTCAGGTCAGAGATAAAAATGAACATCTTTGGAGTAATGGTTTGGGTGACTGAGTGAGGCTCTGGTCAGATATTAGAAAAAGAAAAAAAACATATATATATATATATATATCTATTCCAATTGTGAGCAACAAAGTATATCAATTGATGGATTTTAAAAAGCACCGACCTTGTTGACATCTGCCATTTTTGGCTTTTCCAAGAGTTTCATTCAGATGCTCATTTTACAACTCATGTATCCGAAAAACATATGGCTTCTCTCATAGTGCTGAACACATTCAAAGAGGAAAAAAGAAAGAATCACAGAACAATAAATTATCATTAAATATTAAATCAAAGGGTCAGGTGAAGCAGAACAATAACACCAGTAATCTCCATACCGCCAGATACAACAATTACAGGGATAAAAGTGATTTGGGTGACCAGGCAAAATGATGAGCCACCTGTGCCTCATCGCTGCACTCAAAGTTATAAAGAGTCATTTGGAGCTTTCTCATTGGCTGTCGCTAACCAGTACGATCACATTCTTCTCCCAATGGAATTTATTCTTGAAGGAGACAAGCTCAATGTGAGAGTGGAGGTAGTCAGAGAAAGTGGAAACAAACGTTATCCAGGAACAAAGTGCTCAAGGAGCAGATGCTGTTCCCATCTCTTGGACTTCCAATGGGTTTGTGAGCTGCTCGACATCACGTGCATAAGTTGCCTTCGTTGCGGTTATCAATCGAAATTGCTGCCCGATTACCCTTGCAGTGGGGTAACAGCAAGCCTAATCCCCCAAAACAAAGTTTGTAATCAGGAAGTTGTCAGGAGTTGCATGTAAACACATGTGTAAATCATTATTTGAGCATGTCAGAACAAGGCCGCTCTTCTGCAATTTTTGGAGTCAGAAGTGGATGTCACTCCTGTTGAAGCCACCAAAGTCAGGCCGTATTGATCATCGATGCAAAGGCAAAGCCACGTGCAATCACCAGCCTCACTCAAATTGTGGTACGCGCGTGAGCGTACAAGGATTGATCTTGTACCAGTTATCCATTCTAATACTCGCGTGGAACATTCGGAGAGAGCCAAATGCGCAGAGAGTGGAAAAAAATGATCAATTTCTTCAATACCTCAACGTTTTTCTCCTTCCCAGCCCGTGATCTCTTACTTCCTCATTAACCAGACTCATTGCGGTTATACCATCCCCTGCGACTCTGGTACATGGCTGTTCCATTCTGACCCTGGCCGGGTGATACCAAAGACGTTAAAAATGGTACGTCCCACTTCCTCACTTGATGCTCGGCATTTATAGGATAGATCAGGATAAACCCTGTTGGTGGGTATCCATGGGGAGGAAGAAATTCCTCCATAAATTGCCTTGCCGTGCAGAGAAAAGCGAGGTCTTGAATATGACGTCACTGGTACGCAGAATTCCCCGGGAAGTTGCGTCACTTCCCCCAAGAAAAGTGGCCATTTTTTGTCTGGTCAAGTCCTGTATCGTCTCGTGTGTTTATCTGGACATGTGTGCGCACTGCGCGATTCGTGATGCATTTCCTCCACGATCCATAGATTTTGTTGAACAAAACCAGCCCCTACTGGTCCCGATTTCACGTTGTCGTTTCAAGTTTTAGAAAAAGAATTTTTTTTGGACGTTCACCGTTGATACAGCGTCTTTTACACCACCTCATTTTACACAGTTAATTAGTTCTCCGTGCCTGTTGTGTCCTTTGTGACGTCCCTAAAAGCAGTGAACTTCCTGTTTGGAATGATTTTCTATTTTGTTTGACTGCCAGACAGGGAGACAGACTAAATAATTGCCCCACTCCCTTGTGCATGCACGATCGGGATGATATTTCATACAATTTTCCAAATTCAGAGCCAAAGTACAGCTAAGCCACAGGTTCGTTTTCCAATTCGTGTTCAAAATGTAAAATTAAATTCAAATGAAGCACTTCCTGATCCGAAACTGACAGCTACAGACATACATACAAAGTGAACCAATTGCTAAACCCCGCTTCTTGCTTCTCGTGCGTGGGAAAATGATGGATATGAGGATGTCGTGCCACTAATTTGAGAACGATATGGACACTCATTGATTGTAACCTCCTGAAGGTGGTTTTTGAGGATGGGATAAGGCCCTCTTAAGGCCCAAAACAGCTTCCATCCTTAATCTTTTTTAGAATATTATGTTTTAAGGAACAGGTGTTACCTTTTCAAACTTTGATGAAGGTACATTCTTTAGGTGGTCTGCATCATATTCCAAGGGCTTCTTCAAGGATTTTTTTTTTTTTTTTTGCTGAACTTCAGAGTATCCCTTTGTTGTGACATTTCCTGGCTTCAATTTCAATTACTTTGAAAGGTTATTTTTACCTCTGCTACCGAAGGTGGATGGAGGTTATGTTTTCCCCCCTGCCTGTTTGTCTGTGAACAGGATATCTCAAAGAGTTGTGGACGGATTCGGACTAAATTTGGCAGAGATGTAGCGTATGTGACATGGACGGAATGATTAGATTTTGGTGAAGATCCGGATTCAGATTCGGCTACTCGAAGTTTTTAAGTGATTCTTTAACATTTCGTGATAGGGCCAAAAACGATTTTTAAAATCTGAATATCTCAAAAAAGTTGTGAACGGATTTGGACGAAACTTGTTGGACCGGTTGGGTTTGTGACAAGGAAGAATCAATCCGATTTTGGTGAAGATCTGTATATGGATTCGGAAACGATAAAAAAAATTTTTTAAAGTGATTCTTCACCTGGGAGATAGGGCCAAAAACGATATGCATCAGGATATCTCAAAAAGTTTCAGATGGATTTGGATGAACCTTGGTGGACAGGTTGTGTGTGTGACAAGTACTAATCGATTCAATTTTTGGTGAAGATCTTAATATGGATTTGGATAGAAGAATTATTTAATTTTTAAATGATTCTTCACCATTGAGAGATCGAGCGAAAAGCGATATATAACATGATACTGAGCAGGATATCTCAAAAAATTATGGACGAGTTACGACTAAACTTGGTGGACGAGTTGGTTAGATGACAAGAACAAGCCGATTACATTTTGGTTCAGGTCCGAATCCAGATCCGGCCCATCAGTGGGATACAAAACATAAACTGTTTAAAAAACTGCTAAAAAAAAACAAAAACAAAAAAACTTCAGTCTGGCCGGAGGTATGCGCACTACCGAGTGCCGTTCTAGTTTACTACTGCAGTTGCTCCATCTCTCACTGGCATGGTCAGTTTTTGGTTTTCTTTGATTCATGTTTGAGGTTGTGCCAATTTTCCAATTTTGTTTATTTCCATTTACGAAGCAGTCAGTAGGTCCATTAAAAAAGATAGACAAGGAACCCCAAACCACAAAACTTGCAAGTGAATGTCTTCTCTTGTAGGATGCAATTCCCTTTGTGACATGTAGGGCCCAAGTATCCACCTTATTGATACTTGGACAATGTTTTGAGGACCAAGTTGTGATGTTTTCATACCACTGTTGCAAAGGTCTATTAAACGATCATCGCTAAACCCCTGACAGCATCTGCTACTGGTAGTTCTCTCAAAGTCGAAAGTTCAAGAGGGTATTCAAGGAGACGGACAATTCCCAGCCACGATTACCAATTATTGTTTCACATTGTCTTTCCACGAAACCGATCAGACACAATGGCGATCGAGAAGTAGCCAAACCCACGATGCAACATTCAAAATGACGCTCACACATACATATCTCAGTTTTCAAATATCCCAGTGAGGTTCTGCTCTATCACTTCAGTCGCTCCGACTATCTCCAATACAATGTCAGCACTCCTCAACTTCCAGAATCTCTCGAGTCCATTTTTTAATATCCGAGCACTTGGTCATTTTACTAATTTCCATGTTATTTCGCCAAATTCATTGGGTACCGATACCTCAATTAGGCAATACTGTCCTTTTCTATTTCAGCACTACCAGTCAATACACACTCCATTACTGGAGCGAGAGGATTAGTTTTCAGAATTGGCTTCGTTTCCCACCTGCAATACCATAATCCCTCCAGCAGGGGGTCATTGATTAAACCACTTCCATGCACAATTCCACATATAGAGGCAAATATTGCAAGTCATCTCCCATACTGGCTTAGAAGGGAGGATTTTTTTTCAATGCCATGACCTGACCCTGGGTACACCAATCACGAATACAAAATTTGGTGGAGGTTGGCAAAGCCATTTTTGATTCCGCAAGGAAGAGACATACAGACAATGCCTTATTTTAAACAGTACAAGCAAAAGTAACCGTTCAGTGACGGGGAAAAGTTTGAGTTAATGATCGATTTGAATTATTTAATGGACTTTAACGAGGTTATTTGAGTTGCATCCAGGTTTCACTAAGAGCGAAAGATCTGTGCTACCTATACCACAGTACCGCAAAATGGTAGTGCAACATCGGGTGGCTAAGGTTGGATATGTCTAAAAAGAGGGCGAAACATGGCTATTTCGAATTGTGTGTTACTCTGTGAAAGTCTAATAAATCTACTTTAATACAGATGCGCAGCTTTTCAAACGCGGCGGGAGAAGTAGCCGGCGTAAACGGGAGACAGACGAACGCACAGGCACTGTGATTTGCATATATATATATAGGATGTAGTAGGAAGTAGGATGTCTGGTTACAATGCCTTGTTTTCTATGACCACGTTTCATGGGATGATCAGGCAAGTGGAATGCCGTCGTTTTTGACGATTGGAAGATGTGCCGATGAGCCGGTGTGCCGATGGAAATCCGATTTGTACCAGAAAGTCTTTGCGCAATCTTTACAACTGTATCGATGCTCTCCCGCGTGAGTGCACATGTGCCGATTAAAGTCCGGTCCATACAAGAAGGTCTTCGTGCAAAGTTTGCAGCTGTACGAACGCTCTCGAGTGTGAACGCGCATGTGCCTTTTTAAACCCGATTCGTACCAGAACAACTTTGCGCAAACTTTGCAATTTTTTGGATGCGCTTCTGCATGGATGACCGAGTGGCTTCTAAACTCTGACTTAGACCGGAATGACTCTGCGCAGACCTTGCACTGGTATGTGCGTCCCTTGGTGTGAACGGGCACGTGCCTCTTTAAACCCAAATCAGTCAGGAACGTCTTTGAGCAAACTTTGCAAATGTACTGACGCTCTCCCAATTGAACACACCTGTGACGTTTCAAAATCGATTTGAACGGAAATGTCATCGCACAAACCTTGCAACTGTATGGACCCTCTCTGATGCGAGTTTGGAGTTGGCTGTGCCAGACCGAAGACGGACTGAATCCCTTGTCGCGAGCGTTGGCGATGGACGGCTTCTTCGTCATGTGAATGCACATGTGACATTTCAAATCGGATTCGTACCAGAATTTCTTCGCACACACCGTGCACCTGTACCGGTGCTCTCCCGTGTGAATACGCTTGTGCTTTTGGCAGTTCGAGAACCGACCGAAACGCTTCCCACAAACGGAGCACATAAATGGTCGGACCCCGTCATGAAACTTCATGTGCTGGCTGTATTGCGAATGGTAAAGGAATTTTTTCCCACACAAATTGCAGGTAAGTTGCTTCTTTCTTGTCGTGCATGTTTCTTCCTTGAGAGCGTTTTTATAAAGCATGATTTGAAAAAGTATAGGATCGGAATAATCAGCGGATTGGTACTTTTCATCGATTGAAAGTGGTCGGTGCTTCCCCAAGTGCGCGTGCAAAGCAGCCTCAGTAGTGCATTTGCGAGAACACGAGGTGCACGGGAAATTCCCGATGAGCTTCCTGTGCAATCCTGCAAAGAAAATTCACAAAAAGGTCAATTTTCAGCAGCTAGTTCAATGAACAAGAGGCAAGTCAAAGAAATGGATAATTTGCTCATGATGCGAGTGTGCAAAATATCTGCCACAAAAACTTGCTCCATTCGGAGTTTCCAATTGGGAATCAGTGCTGTGCCATGCCCTGTTCAAAATGTGCAAATATCGAATTTACATGGGGGAAAGTTTAAAAATATATTTCAAGGTTTCTTTCACCGCTTCATTGCCACGCCTGTACCAGAGTGGATGTGCTGCCGAAGCAGTCATCGGTTGGTGACTGTTGGCAGAGTTGAGTAGAGTATGCAACAGGCAGCATTTTGGAGGGGATGTGGGCAGGTAGCATTATGGAGGGGATGTGGGCAGGTATCATAATGGAGGAGCTGTGGGCAGGCAGCATTATGGATAGGCGGGCGGATTCTCTTTGGATAGAGGTTGGGAGCAGTACGAACAATGAGGTACTCCTGGGAAGCTTACAGATTGGGTCCAGGTGAAAGGGAGGGGGCGAGGACAAAGGAGGAATTTTGAAGCTTCATTGAGGGGAATACAACAGCCTCCATATTTGTTTCAGTAAATATTTTATGCCTCATGGGTCTGGACTTGTCAGAATTCAGGTTAATCCTGAACTACTGGTAGTTCCCGTGACTCACCGTTCACATGGTCTCTTCCTCGATCTTCAGGACCAAGCAGGTCTTTGTCTCGCACCTTCAACTGCACAAATCCATGAGGTCCTCCAGGAAGGTCTCCCGTCTCCATGGCGAGGGTCCATCCCGATCCTCTCCCCGCACGGCACCACTCCATGTACCGACATAGTTCCGCGTACATGGTGATGGTGAACTTCCGCGTCGCCAAAGCACAGAGTCGATCCCTCACCTGGGCGGGTTCGGCTCGGGCACAGAGAGCTCCGAAGATCTCGATCCCCACCTCCGTAACCACAGCTCGGAGAATCTCCTCCGATAAACCTTGGATCTTCAGCCATGGCGGGACGAGGCCGAGGTCACCACGAGGTCTCCGCGAGTCCATTGTCCGTCGAGAACCTGCGTGGCGATATTGAAAATAAATAAATAAGTCACACGTGTTGATAAAAAACTTTATAAATTAAGTTTCATTTTCGTTTAACTTCTCAGGATTCGTCTGATTTATATTCGAAAAACAACGTAATCTTAAATGTTTAACTTTATTTTCGTAATAACGTCATTTTTTACTTTGCTTTATTGCGGTTGTTGTTGTTTGTTTTTCCATGGCACTTCCGTGTTTTCCCAAACTTCAACGACATGGATTGTTCATGGAAACCTGGATCAGCACCACATGCTTCCAGGTCTCCAAGTAGTCAGGTTCACTATGTCAATAAATTATATATCGTTCAAAATCATGGTAGATTTTAGCAAACCTATACATTTTTGGAAAGGTTATAGCATAAGGAAACTAAAAATCAATGTTTATTTACATTTGGAGAGATACCTGTATGGCGGCCATTTTGGATTTTCAAAATGGCCACTGTAAAATACATATTTTGTTCTATTTCTGCCTCTAATTACCCTAAAAACTTTTTAAAATATACTAAACCTATATTTTCAGGGACAAGGAATCATATGAAAGTATCAAATTAGTGCTATGGGGAATGGTAAGACACGAATCAAAGGTTTTGAATTGCAAAATACTGTCTTTATATTCGCGATAAGTTGCATAATCAAATACATGTTATCATTTTGTACAGGCAGTTAATAACATCAAAATGTGTCACAATAATTCATATCACCAAACATACACAGGCAGTCAGCAAAATCATATATACACATGCAGTCAGTATAACTTCACATCTACACAGGCAGTCAATGACAAAATACACACAGGCAGTCAATGGCATCAAACATACACGATTACAGAATATGCCATTTCGAGTTCGTCATCACTGTCCTGTGTGTCGTATCCGACAATATAGTCCGCATCGTTTTCACAGTCCGCTCCACACAAGCAAAGGTCAGTCAAACTGATTGGCAAATCGAATTGGTCGAATGGTCGATCGAATTGAAGAATCGAATCGAATCGAATCGATCGAATTGGTCGAATGGTCGATCGAAGCGATTGGTCGAATGGAATTGGTCGGAATTGGCAAATGTAAACATTGATTTTCAGATTTTCCATGTAATAACGTTTCCAAAAATGTATAGGTTTGCTAATCTACCATGATTTTGAACGAAAAAACATAGTGAACCTGACTAAAGTGGTTGGAAGCTCCCACCATCGAGAATCATTCAAGAATCGAAATTGGAATCACTGTTATCACCTCAGCCTTCATTGTGCTCGGCTGGTGAAAAATCAAAGAAGAAGAAGAAGTAAAGATTCCATTTTGGGATCACGAGGTCAAAAGCCAAAGGTCAGAGGAGAGGTCATGTTAGGTCCAAATATTGTTACCGCGATATCTTGTGAACCAGTGATGGGATTCTGACCAAAGTTGGTACACTTGTGGAATGATGTAAAGATTAACTTATTTGATTTTGGGTTCAAAAGGTCAAAGGACAGGAGAGGTCATGTTAGGTCAAAATCCTGTTACCACGATAACTTGTGAACCAGTGATGGGATTCTGACAAAAGTTGGTACAAGTATGTGTTATGATGTAAAGATGAACATATTTGATTTTGGGGTCAAGAGGTCAAAGGTCAGAGGAGAGGTCATGTTAGGTCAAAATCCTGTTCCCACAATAACTTGTGAACCAATGATGGGATTCTGACCAAAGTTGGGACACTTATGTAGAATGATGTAAACATGTACTGATTAGATTATGGGGTCACTAGGTCAAAGGCCAGATGTCCCATTAAGTAAAAATCCTATTACCTTGATAACTTGAGAACCAGTGATGGGATTTTGATCAAACTTGGTGTAAGTATATATGAAGATGCAAAGATAGTTTAGATTTTGGATTTTGGATTTTTCGAAAATAAGTCGGATGTCTGGAATATTGATTTTTGGATTCAAGTTCCCAATGCTTTTCTTTATTGGTTTTGTTTGTTGAATTTTATATATTGTTACGGGACCGCGGCAAGGATGTTGTTTGCCGAGCGGATGGCCGCCGCGCCCGAACAGTTACCCCGACTAACCCGAATCCTGAACGTTGGCCAAAATCGCGCCACAGATATTCAATATGGAAAAGACAAAAGCGACACGGATGTGAAGGAGAATAAGAAGACAAAAAGGTTTTGCAATACGAATATAATTTATTACTATGTACAGGACCAAAGAAACCAAGGAAGAAGGAAAGATAATAAAATAATTTACAGAAGAAATCAGAGACACAGTGAAAATCGCTAGCTTATCTAAACAGGCTTAATTAATACCCTGGACAGAACAAACAAAGACGGACTCACACGGGGAATTGCAGAGTGGATTGGCTGGAAGGAGGTGGGTGGCTGGAGGGGGAGGAAGGCACGGAGCTGGCTGGAGCTTGATCCCGCACGGGACGTCGGGCTGGACCTCGACGGCCGCCGATGCCACCGATCCTGTCGTGTGCGCGGGGTAACGGGTCAGAGCTGCTTGGTGGAGCCAACGCTGCTGGTGGGGGGCCTGGCGTGACGGGTTATTACTGGTGATGGGTTATTATTATTATGACATTATTATGACGGGTGACGGGTTATTATTATTACCCGTGACCCGTGACGGGTAACGTGACGTGACGGGCTCTCCCTCTCTCACAAACTCCCAGGACTCTCTTTAGGCTTGTCTGTGTTCTGATCTCCTCCCTCCTCCACAAACCTGGGGGCGTCTCCCGTGGGTTATATAAGCCTCACCCTTGACCCTTTTGCGAACCTCCCCCAAACGTTCTCTCTCCGCCCTCTAAAGCCAACCCCTTGTTCTGGGTTGGTCGGCAAGGGCTGGTTCACTCCTCCCCTCTATGACGAGGTGGAGACACGCCCTTCTTCCCCGACCTTACCTCGTGGCCAATGGTGGTTTTGGGGCGATTCGAGCTAGCCCCAGCCAAAGGGCAGCAATGGCGAACGAAGAAAACCGCCCAAATGCAGTTGGCAATTGCAGCAAACCTGGCAAACCTGGCAAACCTGGCACTTTGAAGATGCCAGGTCGGAGGGATCTACTTTATTTAATGCAGTGCAATGGAGTGTCAAATTAATGGAAGACACAGCCTTACACTAATACACATAATAAGGATATAACTACTGAACAGTGATATATGGTGTCCTTCGTGTATGTTTTATGGAATTAACTACGGGAACACCCTTTGACCTTTATACACAGACTGGAGGCAGGAGGGTCCAGAATAAAGCAATAATTTAAAAAAACACAATAAAAAAACACAATCCTCATATCCACAACAATATATTTAATATATATTTATTTATTTATAATATTTATTATAAAATATTTATTATATAAATATTATAATTATTATTATAAATATTATTATTAATATTATACTAGCCGAAACCCATGGAACATCCACGGAAGGGAGGATGTGGTGTATGGATAGAGTGTACCATTATGGATGGCATAGGGGATTTGCTTGTCCGAGTAAGAGTTAGGAAGAAAGATAAGCTTTTCATCTCCACCAAGTCCATCTCCACCGCCACCCACTCTATCCTGACAAACTGCATCACTGAAATAAAATCCTGGCTTCAAATCAACTTCCTCAAACTTAACTGTGATAAATCTGAAATAATCATCATTGGCCCAAAAACGCTCACCACTTGGTGAGCCATATGGGTGAGTCCACCCATAACTTTGCCCTCAACATCGACGGTTTCCCAGTATCCACCTCCCCTCACATCCGGAATCTTGGCATCATCTTTGACCAAACCCTCTCCTTCGACAAATACACTAAACAGATCACAAAGACAGCCTTCTTTCACCTGAAAAACATCGCCCGTCTCCGTCCATCCCTCTCCTCCGTGGCTGCAGAAACCCTCATCCACGCCTTCATCACTTCCCGTCTGGACTACTGCAATAGCCTCCTTTATGGTTCACCCTCAACAATCACCAATAAACTCCAATACATTCAGAACTCCGCTGCCCGTCTACTCACCCATTCCCGGACCCGTGACCACATCACCCCCGTCCTTTACAAGCTTCACTGGCTCCCCATCTCCCAGAGAATCCAGTACAAAATCCTCCTCTTGACCTACAAAGCCCTCCATAACCTGGCCCCATCCTACCTGGCTGACCTCCTCTCCAGACACACTCCCACCCGCAACCTCCGCTCTGCTGGTACCAACCTCCTGACCCCCCCCATCCGGACCAAATTTAGATCCTGGGGGGACAGGGCCTTCTCCATCGCTGCTCCCACCCTCTGGAACTCGCTACCTCACACCATCAGAGACTCCTCCTCACTCACCACATTCAAAACATCACTCAAGACCCACCTGTTCAACACTGCATTCAACATTTAACCCACAGCATCTAACCCCCGACTATCTCCTCTCCTTCTCCCTCCTTTGTGCTTTGAATATTTCCCTCTTGATTCTTCTTTTTTTTTGCAATTGTCTTTATGTTTTGCTATGCATTATGTTTTGCACTCTGTCCATGCGTCTTTGGGCTTCCTGAAAAGCGCTATATAAAATAAATGCATTATTATTATTATTATTACTAGGGCATTGCCCGTACTATATCTATATCTAAAATTATATCCCCCCCCTCTATTTACATGAAATGGTTTGGTCCAAAGCGAACGGCTTCCGGAGTTTGGTAAAGAAATCGCCATCGCGTGCACAAACGCGCAGGAAAGCGAATGAATCGCAAATTCGGTTTTATTAGTTTTAAAACATAGTTTAACGCCAACATAGTTTGCAAACGTGAAATAAATGAATACGCTCTCAAATGTGCCATCCGAGGCAGAGTGTGTCCTCCACGTTCGGCACACGCGATCGTTCGCTGCTCTCTGATTGGTTGAATCGTTTTTTGGACATAGCTCGGTAAGTAATTGTCCGATTAATATGAAACCTTGAAAAGGCACATCCTCGGGTCCCCAGCAATATACCTGGCAAGTTAAAAGTATATCGGACCCGTGGTTGTCGAGAAACAGCGGTCACAGACAAACAGACGTACAAACGTACAGACGTACAAACAGAGATTACTGGAATTATAGATAGATAAGAATGAAGAGTGCGTATATGAACAACGATCGCCGACACCGGCACAAATGCATGCTCTGGATTGTCCACTCAGTGGACAGCTTGCTTTCGCCTTCGCCTGTCCAATCAGCAGACGGCTTGCTTCGCCTTCGCCCAGCAGACGCCAATAAGATGGCGTCATATCGGCAGTTAATCGGATGCTTTTGGGCCCCAACGTCGGCTAATTCAGATTTTTCGAGTATGGCTGTACGTGATAAACAAAGAGCGCGGTTCGTAGATCGTAAATCCATTAGTGCCGTGGGCATCGGGTCACTGGGTGCGGCGTAAAAGGGATAACAAAGTCGAGTCCTTACGCTATTATTATATAGATTATTATAAATATTATTATAATATATTTTATTATATTTATTAAATATTTGTGATATTTATTATATATATATATATTTATATATTTATTTATATTTATAATATATATATATATATATTTTTTTTTTAGACATATTTTTATATATATTTTAATTTTATTTTTTTTTATTGTTTCTTTTCTTTTCTTTCTTTATTGTTATTTTCTTTACTTATTTTCTTTATTTCTTTTCATTCATCATGCTCATTTGCTCATGTTGGTTGGGTTTTTAGCCATCGTTAGTATTTTTAACATTTAATTTGTTGCCGAAAAACACAAAATTGATTCTAGCAGATGTCCAAATCACTTTGCTTGATCGCGTCACATGGTTAAAATGACATTTGACATTTCACCTTGGGTCAAGGTAAGTAAAGTCAAGTACATGTCAAAGGTCAGTTAATATCAAGAACATGTCAACAGAAAACAAAAAGCAACATATTTTTCCAGTTTAGGATCCAGCAGAACACATTTGAGATGGTAACTAATGATTGGCATTCAATAATAATGCGAAGTGATGGGATTTACGTGTATGGTGAAGACTATATGTTAATTATGCATATTTTTTCTCTAATTAGGTCATTTGCTTATTAATTTGCATATTGCAAACATCTGAGAGGGCAAATGACAAAGCAAATGTCATAATCAATGTTCCTTGTGAAATTTGACACATTTTGGTACCTAGGTCGATATACTTTGAATGAAGTATAGTCACTGTAATGACGTTTGAACTTTGACCTTTGAAATGACGTTTGAATCAAGGTCACTAAAGATCAACAGAAAAAAATGGCGACATCATTTTTCCGATTAGTAGGACCCAATAGAATACATTTATAGTGGTTGCCCAAAATTAACATGAACATAATGGAGGACATCATGCACACGAACTAGAAATTGAGTACATAGGCCCCCCCACTAATGATGTAATAATGTGGGCGGAGGCACATCGGTCGATGTCGGGATGTAGAAGACAGTTTTTGGTGTTGATTTTCAGTTCTACTTGCAGGTCAAATGCAACACGAAGAAAAATAAATGTAATCTGAGTTTCACACAATACTGACGTACAAGATTTTTTTCTCATGAAGAGCGAGGCCGAACTGACAGTAGGGTAGCAGGCAATAATACGTGACCTTGTAAATGACGTAATCTCTCCCAGAATGCTCGGTGCACATCCTCAGACACCCCTAAAAACAGCGGTGTTCAGGGCACCATTATGTATAGTGTGTGTGTGTGTGTGCGACATAAGGATTGTTACCTAAAATGGCTCACAAATCTTCCAAAAGAAGCAAAAAATACTTGGAAAACTATCTGAGAAAAAGGGCTGTGCCTCTGCGCAACGAAAGACTTGGAGAACTTTCTCAACTCGGCGAACAGACAGCTGCCCATACTCAAAACGATTGACCATGTGGGCCGGTGCAAGGCCCAAGATTTATCCCATCTCGTCTTCAGTTGTCATACCCTTCCTCCCGTCCATGGTTCATGGAATCTTGTGGTGAAGCAGTTGCCCAGAAACAACTTGCCTTTGCCTCCTGGAAAGCAAATCCAACGGAAGGAAATCTAATTTCCTTTCACAAAGCCTGAAACAAGTGTGTGTCCGGTGTTCAGTTCAGCGTTCAGGAGAGCCAAGAAACAATATCTCTCCTCTCTCAAGAGTGAACTCTCAAATCTGTCTCCCTCTTCCAAATCCTGGTCATGTCTGGTCAAATCTGTTTTAGGTGTTTGTTCCCTCTCCATCCCCTCCCTTACCTCAAAGGGCTACACAGCTGACTCCGCTCGTGAAAAAGCTGAATTCCTCAACTCTGTGTTTGCCTCCAAATCTTGTGTCCCAAACTCATCACTCTCTGTACCCAATGTACCCAGACGTACCCAGCTGCTCCTGGACTCTGTGTCCTTTCCTCCTGACAAGGTGGAAAAGTTTCTGTCAACCCTCGACTCTGATTCTGCAACTGGGCCGGACGGCATCAGCCCAAGGGTCCTAAAATCCTGCTCTGCCACTCTTTCACAGCCTCTCTCCGTTCTCTTCACCCTCTTTTGCTCAAGGTCATCTGCCATCAGCTTGGAAATCAGCCAATGTCACCACTTTACACAAAAAACAGATCCTTGCAACCACAGGCCAATCAGCCGTCTCCCAATTAATCAGCAAAGTCATGGAATCCATCATTGCTTTGGATATCAAATCCTTCCTCTTCTTCAATGGCTTGATCTCTGACCATCAATTTGGTTCCAGACCAAGTCACTCTACTCTGGACATGCTGCTTCTGCTCTCTCAACAATGGATGGAGGTCCTCAATGCCAAACAGGAAATTAGAGCTGTCTCCCTTGACATATCACATGCCTTCAATACGGTCTGGCACCCAGCTCTGCTCTCCAAACTCTCCTCCTGTGGTATCCATGGAAATCTCAACGCATGGCTTACGGACTTCCTCTCTAGGCATAGTCAACGTGTGGCCCTGAATGGGTTTCTCTCATCTCCTCTTCCTGTTCAGGCTGGAGTTCCCCAAGGCAGTGTTCTGGGCCCTGTGCTTTTTCTCGTCTTTGTCAATGATCTCTCTGACTCTCTTGAAAATCCTCTCTACCTCTTTGCTGATGACTCCACTCTCTGCCGCTCCATTCCTCATCCCTCAGATCGGCAGTCTGCAGCCTCTTCACTCTCTGCAGACCTGGACAAAATCACAGACTGGTCAAACAAGTGGAACATGTCTTTCAATCCTGACAAATCTCACACTTTTACAATGTCTCTCCGAAAAGACCGACTGGACAACCCTCCCATCTACTTTCTGAACAATCCTAATCAAGAAGTTCTGTCACTTAAGCTTTTGAGTCTCACTATCTGCCATGATCTTTCCTAGGAAAACCACATTTCCAATCTGGTCTCCAAAGCCAGTCGCCGACTGCGCATCCTCCGTCGTGCGAAGTCCTTCCTTGTGTTACGTGGTCCTCCCGGTGACTACCTGGTCTCGGTGACCCCCGGACCGTGAGAGGAACTCCGCCAGAAAGATTTATTATGTATGCGCTTTCGTAACGCAATCAATATGAATTCCAACCAAGAAAGAAAACCCCACACCAAGGATCCGGAATAATCAATGATATATTCCCCGAGCAATCAACCATCAACAATCCACAATCAACAATCAATCACCAATGTGATTACGATGGCCATCTTATATATGTGTGTGTCCCCTTTCCCCACTCCCGACCCCTTGGGTACTCACGACCCCTTTTGTCTCTGTCCCTCACAATGTCTCTGGGCCCCTCCTGACCAAGATGATGGTCGGCTTCTCCGCACACGGGCGGTTGAACGGACCCTTCCTGACGTGCTTTCACCAGGCACGTCCCGTACCGGGAACAACGGCTGCAGCGCACACCTCCTGGCCAAGCAAAGCTGGTAATGTAAAGCAGGCAAAGCAACACGCGGCTTGCCCAGCGCGCGCGGCCCAAGGTGCGACCCGTACGCGGCCTTGTAGACGGCGAGGCGAACTGTGCCAGCTGCTTGGTTCCGTGCACGAACCCACAGTGACTTGACGTGTCAAAGGGTAGTTACACGTCCCGGTAACTCCTCTCGCCAGACGGGCTTTTAAACGCCGATTCTCTTACGTTGCTCAATCGATACCGCTCGCGTCCGAGCTCGGCCAGGAAGAAGAAGAATCGTCCCGTCTCCAGGACCTCATGTCTTTTCTTCTTCCGTTTCCGGTCTCCTTTTTCTCAGAAGGGCTCCTGACCCTTTAATCACAACAACCTTTAATCGACTACACATTGATAAGCAAAGCCCGGAATAGTAATTCACATACATTCACATAAATATGTAACACTCCCCCCCTTCAAGAAAGAAAGTTTGAACCCAGCGAAAACTTTCTTTGCCGGCCAACTTGGATAAACAAACCAGATAACTCACCCCCCCCCCCCCCCAACTCATCAGTTCCCCACGGGCACAGTCATCACTTAAAAATAAAGCAACAAAATTTCACACGATCCCCTAGATTAATTCCCTCTGGACCAAGCGTCAACCACTTCTGGTTTCTCTTGAATGACGGTTAAGAGGTGGTGACCAAAGCCCCCAAATTTAAACCTCTCTATAGCACTTTTTCGGGAGGCCCAGCGGAATATTCCCTACATGGACGCCTTAAGGAATGTGGAGTTCACGGTTAGTCCGGGGAGGAAAGTTCATTACATGGACGCCTTTAAAAACGTGGAGTTCACGGTTAGTCCGTGCAGGAAAGTTCACTACCTGGACGCCTTTAAGAACGTGGCGTTCACGGTTAGTCCGTGTAGGAGCCCCGGCTCGGCGGCTCCCCCGTATATAGTGCTTCAACTTCTCCAGACTCATACCCGTTACGGTGGGACCCCTTGTCCCAGCCGTTACCTGACTGGCGGTCTCTTTCTCGGCCCGTGCTCTGACATTCATTCTTTCGGGAGGTGCCGTAACTCTGGGAGCCTCCATAGTAATATCGGCTGCTGCCAACCCCAAAACTACTGCCAAGTTGTCCTCTTCTGTAGACCTCTCGACGCCTACAAAAGGCCTTCCCTACTGTTATGGTCCGACCGTCCAAATCCTTACCATTCCAATTCTTCTCTGCCTCCCTGGCGTCTCTTGTGCTTGCAAACGTGACAAAGCCGAACCCTCTTGACCGTTGCGTTTCCCTGTCTTTTACCACCCGCACTTCCACCAGCGGCCCATATCTGTTGAAGACAGAGGTCAGAACTTCTTCCTCTGTGTTGAAGTTCAGTCCCCCTACAAATAACTTGGAGCTTTTGTCGCCATCCCGAGCTGGTGGGGTGTTATTTTCCCTGCTGTGCTCTTTACCAACCCTCGGGTTACCATAAATTTGCCCCCCGGCCAAATCATTTCCGATAATCACAGATACTCCCTCTACAGGAAGCGTGGCTTGCAAACCGACGGTGACCGGTCCTGACACCAAATCGGCTTCCAAATGGATGACATGAAGTGTGGCACTAACACAGCCACCGATCCCTTGTAACCGAACACTATCATCAGTTGCGGTACTCTTGGAAAATGGCAAAATGCCTTCAAGCATTAAGGATTGATGGGCTCCTGTGTCCCTCAAAACCCTAACCGGTCTTGGGTTAGTCAAGTCTACCTTGAGTGAGACCAACCCCTCATAAATAAATGGTTGGTAACTCTTCTGTGGGCGATTTCTTACATTTGCCATCGCATTCGGAGTTGTACTAGTCGGACTCCGCTCTGGGTCTTCCCTTTTCATGAGGTAACAACTGGACATCAAGTGTCCAGGTTTCTTGCAAAAAGCGCAAGTAGGCCCGGAGGAAAAACTCGTGGTCTGCCTCGGGCCCCCCGAAAAATAAGTTTGGCTTGGGCCCGCAGCCCTCTGATTTCGAACAGGTGGGGTATCCGCGTTGTCCCCATAATCCTCTCGAGGCCGCCGCCATGTATTGTCGTTCTCCGCACCTGCTGTTCCCCACCTCCCCTGCGGAGATCTAGGCGAGGAGTTAGGTTCGTGGACCCCTATCCGGTGTGTTAAGGCATAATCATCTGCCAGGGTGGCTGCGTCCCACAACTTCGGTACTTTCTTTTCCTGCAGGTACACTTTGATGTCCTCGTGGACACACTGTTGAAATTCCTCCACCAGCATCAGGTCACGCAATGCTTCGAAGTCGTTCCCGACTCCTTTTGACTCACACCACCGATCAAACATATTTTCTTTCACTCTGGCAAACTCCACATGGGTCTCACTCTCCCTCTTCCTGGCATTCCTGAATTTTTGCCGGTAAGCTTCCAGAACCAACTCATAGGCTTTGAGGATGTGCTTCTTCAATACCTCATAATCTGCACATTGGTCCATTGGTAGCGCCGAATAAATCTCTTGAGCTTTTCCCACCAGCACACTTTGCACTAGTATGGTCCAGGCCTCCTCCGGCCAGTTTAACTGTCGAGCCACTTTCTCAAAGTGTGGAAAAAATTTAGCGACTTCCTTTTCACTGAAGGGTGGAACCAGCCTCACATGTCTGCCCACATCCCAGGTGTTCTGGCTAGGTGTCGACCCCGTCAGCAAGGGTGGTACCTCTCCCCGTTCTCTCATTAACTCCAGCTCCTTGAATTTAATTTCTTGCTGAAGCTCCATGTCACGTTCCTTTAATTCCCTTTCCGCTTTTCTCTCCTCTGCTTCGAGGTCCCTTGCAGCTCTCCTCTCCTCTGCTTTTCTCCCTTCTAACCTTTCCTGGAGTTCTCGTTCCACTCTCCTTTCCTCTGCTTGTTTCTCTTCTCTCCTCTCTTCTGCTTTCCTTTCTTCTTCTGCTCTTTCCTTTTCTGCTTTCCTTTCTTCTTTTGCTCTTTCCTTTTCTGCTTTCCTTTCTTCTTCTGCTAACCTTTCCTGGAGTTCTCGTTCCACTCTCCTTTCCTCTGCTTGTTTCTCTTCTCTCCTCTCTTCTGCTTTCCTTTCTTCTTCTTTAATCCGTTCCTGGCTCCGTAATTGCAACTCCAGTTTCCGGAGCTCAACGTCTTCTGGTTCTTCGGGCAGCCACTGCCAGGCTAACTCGTCCCATGTTCCTAATCCCACCATAGACTGTATCACCGTGGTCTGCAACTCTGCCTTCCTCAAATTAGTTCGGACCTCCAAGTTAAAATGTTTGGCCAATTTCAAGAGGTCCGCTTTTAGTAACGCTCGGAACTGTGCCTCACTAGGTGTTACCACAAAGTTCTGTGCAACAAACGCCATGGTGACTATCGTTAACACCTGTTAACCTTCACCCAAGACTTTACCACAATTTCTCAAAAATTTACCAATTAATAATTAATTAATAAATTTTAATTAATAAAAACTATTATTTTATTATGTTATACAATTTTAAATCCCGGATGTAGACCCAATTGCGAATCCGCAAATCGTAATTTGGACGAGCCCCCAATTCTGTTACGTGGTCCTCCCGGTGACTACCTGGTCTCGGTGACCCCCGGACCGTGAGAGGAACTCCGCCAGAAAGATTTATTATGTATGCGCTTTCGTAACGCAATCAATATGAATTCCAACCAAGAAAGAAAACCCCACACCAAGGATCCGGATTTATCAATGATATATTCCCCGAGCAATCAACCATCAACAATCCACAATCAACAATCAATCACCAATGTGATTACGATGGCCATCTTATATATGTGTGTGTCCCCTTTCCCCACTCCCGACCCCTTTTGTCTCTGTCCCTCACAATGTCTCTGGGCCCCTCCTGACCAAGATGATGGTCGGCTTCTCCGCACACGGGCGGTTGAACGGACCCTTCCTGACGTGCTTTTGTCAGGTAGCTGATTTGTTACTGTACGAGCTCTGTTATAAATGTTGTTTGAAACTGTTATTTCATAGTTAATAAAAAGGTTTTCGCTTTGCCATAGTTTAAAATGAGAAATACACGCTTCATATGTGCAGAACAGATGGCTTTGTTGTATACGTGCGTTCTTTACAGGCCAGATAGCCTTGTCGTAAAACTCTTTGGCCCGCAAACAGCGTCTCGAGCCGCGGGCAGGAATGCGGATTATACGTGTGTGAAATGTGAACCTTACGTGGGATGCTTGAATTTGTAGACATAGACCTTTGCTGATAGACTGTTAAAACATTAACTATATTTCGTATAATCAAATAATGCTTGAGTTATGATAAATATACTTGACTTCCCTGCTCTGGATTAAGTTTAAATAAGAAAGTGAGCTGAAAGGTACATCCAACACCTGGAACTCATCAGAACGACCTCATACATTTTATGGCCTTATCAGGACCAGGAATGCAATCCCCCTTCAGTGAGTTATATTTCTTGTCACCTCGGAGCCTTGAAAACACATCTGGTCCGGATCCTAACGGTGCGTGCTTCACTCCTCCAAGACGAAAGGACGGATGACGGTGGGGAACATGGCCCACTGGGGATGCCGGTGGGAGGACCATTAGCCCAGTTTCTTTGTCCTCTCAGACTCTAGCGGAGATTCTCTGATAAAGTGTGCCTCTATATAAATGAACTGCGAATCGATGTATCCTTAGGAAGGTTGACTTGACATGCTGTCCATTCATGCTGTAGATGTCTTGCTCCCTCCCAGCTGTGTACTTGGTTTTGAATAAACGTTTGTCATTCTCAAATTGGTGGTGGAATTCTATTACGATCAAGGAGTCACTCCCGACATTGAATGGTGCCGTGACTCGGATTGCAGCAGAGGAGGACGAGAGGAGCGGACCCCGAACAACAGGAGGGAGGCTGCCTGAGGCCGGCGCCGGCACGCTGATTTGTTTTAAGGTGAGAATTGTCTTGTATCAAAGGGCTGATTTTCCAAATTTGAACCTCCCTCCCTTGAGCGGGCTCAGTCCGCTCCCTTGCCATCTGCCCTGCCTGCTCTCCAAACGAAAATTGTAAGTAAAGGCTATTTTTAAGCCTCAGAATGACAAGCCTTTGTTAATCCACCGGGATAACGTTAAGAGTAGATGTATCAGAGGGTAACGCTAAGGATAACGTTACAGTTAGCAAGGAGAGGGGGACAAGTGAGGTCGGACAGCCATAGGCTGCACCGGTGACCGAGAACTTTCCAGGAAGGATCAGCCCAGAGACAAGATGGGGTATGCCATTGCATGCCAGGGAAAGAAGGGCTGTGGCTAACGTAGAGGGCCAAAGGAACATGGCCAGGAATAGGGAAACGCGCAGGTACCAGACAAGCTGGACAAGAGGGTAGTGATGACTACTAGGTCAAGCCAGGAAGCTCTAGACAAAGTTCTAGACAGGAAAGCAGGAAAGGAGCTAAAACTTTAGGGACAGAGGAAATAAACAGCAGAAATCCAGGTAGAAAGAACGGAAGTGGGTTTTGAAATATTGAAAATTGAAGCAGGAGCTGCATTGTAGGAATTTGAAGCTTCAGAGCCAAAGGAAGCAAGCAGACAAAGTTCAGGATAAAACAATCAGGGAGGTAGTTAAGCAAGCAAATAAGCGGCTGATGCCTCTGGTCCAAGATCCGGACCAAGACCCCCCACCCCCGCCCCAAGACCTGAGCTCAGTCCCGGGGCTCTAGGCAACACCCCAACACCCCCCGCCCTGCCATACCCTTTCCACCTCAACCCACCCCGTCCAACCCGTCCCAAAAATCCTTTTTCCTTGAATGAGACACGTAATATGAACGAACAAAGATTGTACATGGGAGTGGATGGAGGAGGGGCATGATTTGAGTCGATCTGGTGTTCGCGCGACGTCTGGGAGACTCACTGGTATACGAATGAGGAATGAATGTATATTGGGATATTAATTGACGTGTGTATCTGGCCAATGTATTTGTCTGTATGACATATGCAAAGCAGAGGGTTTCGGTGTGAAGCTTTGTAAGTGGTCTGCTTGACGTACGGGAAATCCAGGCCGGGAATGTCGATTTTAGCGTCTATCCGAGGGACCAGGTGAGGTCCTTAACTGAGTCCGGATTTTCATTTGTTTGGGAGTGTTTGGGAGCGATTTGATATAAATCGGGTCAGGAGAGCACTCGGAGGAACGTTGATATGAAGTGGTTTCTTGGAGAGGGTTACAAGATGGGCTGCCTTTGCCTTTCGAGTGGCAGTCGGGCAGAAATTTGGAATTTGTTGAATTAAATCCAGAATTTGAATTGAAATGTGTGTTTGACTTGAATTGAAGAGTTCATTCAATGACAGATTGAAGAATTCAGTCAATTCAACTGAATTCAGAAGTTGAATTTAGAATACGGAGTTTGCTCAGAGTGCAGGTGATAACCTGCCTACTCAAAAAGGATGTGCCCCGCACGGTGGGAGGTCCGCCATGGTTGGCAAAGGGTTTCTTGAATTGCCTGCAGGAATTATGCGATTAACGATTATATTGTGTATTGATGACTTGTGGATTGTATGAGTATATCCCTGAGGCCGATGTGACCTTGGGAGTCAATGGGTCGTGTAATGAGAAAGATTACAGTTTGCTGGTGTGAAATTATGTCATGGTGTGAAATGCGGTCAGAGGTGCGAAATACACACCCTTGATCTGGAGAGAGAGCGGAGGTTGTGGTTTCATTGCTGTGTCTGTCTGTGGAGTTATATTTCTGAGGCATGGATTTCAAGGAGGAGGTGTGTGCCCTGAGAAGATTGTGGGTCGTGGATTGGGCACTCTGGGTGGGCACTGGGGGCTGCAGTTGTGTGGGCGCGCAGGAGAGTGCAGGGGGAGTGGGCGCGAGGAGGTGTGTTGATGAAGTGTGCGAACAACGAGCGTGTGCAAAGGTGTGCTGTGGTCAGGTGTGTAACGAAGCCTGAGAGGGGAATGAGTGTATTTGGTGCAAGATATTGTTCCAGGTGTTCCAGGTGCAGGATTGTTCCAGGTGCAAGAGAAAGTGCAATGACAAAGGGCATGGAGACCTGGATGTGTGAATAAGGAACATCGAATGGTAGACGGCTAATGGGGTTTAAAAATAATTGGTGTTAATATCAGTTGGAGGGATGTGCGAAAGGTGTGCACCAGGTAGTGAGGGTGCTGCATGGTAGAGCACGCCTCCCACGGAAGTTCCTGGGCGGATTGTTGACGGTTGTTTGATTCGTAGGGTGTTAGCATTTTGCAATGTGGAGCCTCAATAATGGTCGTTTGTCTGTCCGGATGTGGAGTTCTTGCAGGGGCGGGATGTCGCCGGACTTGTATTATTTGTGGGATGAAAGCGCTGGTTACCCCAATTCGACGTTTGTACCACCTTTCTTCGTTTGAAGTTTGACCTTTTGAAGTTTATTTGACCTTTGTTCGAGATATGCAAGGGAAAGAGGTCAGAGGTAATTCACTAACCTTGGAAGGACGACAGGCTGAGTCAATCTACTGGGTGTTGCTTTAACGGCAGGATATAGAACTTAAATCTGGAAAGAAAGGACATATATTGTTGGTTAAAACTGAAATCATGTACGTAATTAGTGAACAGAGAATATTGAGTTCTGTTTTTCGTGGTTGTAGTTGTCGTTGACGTCTTAATAGGTGATTCAGGGGACTCAAGAAATAAACAGACTTCCGGTGCCGACCGGAAGCGTCAGGTACAGTATGCTTTGAATTTAATTTAACCGGGCCGAGTACAGTGACGTGTTTGATCGAGCTCTGGGGATAGTCATGTTAAATGGAGGACATTTGGGAGGATGCAAAGAGATGCAAGTAACATGGATTAAGTTGTGGTATCAAGAGGTGGGTGCCCAGGTGTATTGTGGTTATTATAACTTGCTGATTATGGGGGGCGCACCAAGTAGAGATCGGGTTGCATGGTGGAGCATGCATGCATGGAGCAATGGAGCATGGAGCTTGGTGGAGCTTGGAGCATGCATGGAGCATGGAGCAGGGTGGAACACCCCGTGTGGTTGGAGGTTGCAATTGCGTGAAATGCAGTGAACATGCCCGACTTTTGGCTTTGCGAGGCTCCAGATAGAAGTTGGCATTTCGATACTGTGGATTATATTGTGCCTGTCTGGAGAGGTGATGTCCTGTGCTGAGGCTGGTGACACGCCTCTGTTATTTGTCTGTCTGTCTGTCTGATTGTAAGTCTGTGGTACGATGGAGGGCTAATTGAGTGCTCAGGTGTCATTGTATTAAACATCGGAATGCACCTTTGGGAGGACCACCAACTGTTCCATGGAGGTAAATATGGCAGTGTAAGCTCGCTGAGGAAGAGTTACCTGTAGTAGGGGATGTAACAGATTGGTGGATTATAATGACGGGGGAGCGCAATAGTATAAGAGGCGACTGGGAAGCGCAAGTCTCAGAAGGGAGTAGTCAGCTTAAATGATGCAGTGTGTGGGAAGGAGGTGATGAAAGCGTGGATGAGGGTTTCTGCAGCCGTGGAGGAGAGGGATGGACGGAGACGGGCGATGTTTTTAAGGTGAAAGAAGGCCGTCTTTATGATCTGTTTAGTGTATTTGTCAAAGGAGAGGGTTTGGTCAATGATGATGCCAAGATTCCGGATGTGAGGGAAGGTGGATACTGGGAAACCATCAATGTTGAGGGCAGAGTTATGGGTGGTTGAGGTCGTTGTTGGTTGTTGTTGATCTGAAGCCAGGATTTTATTTCAGTGATGCAGTTTGTCAGGATAGAGCGGGTTGTGGTGATTGAGCCGTTGTAGATGTCATCAATTTTGCTTTGGATGAATGAAAGGAAGGAGATGCAGTTGTCTACTGTGAATGACAGGTGGTGTGTGTTATCGTTGTTGTCTTGGAAGTTCAGTTGTTGACATAGTCCGGAGTGCTCTAATTTGCACAGGGAATGACAATTGGGATGACAATTGAAAAGAAAAAATTGAGTAAGTTACAAGTTTTGTTTTGTGGATCTGGGGACAAGCTAGTTTGATGGGTACCCTGGGGTCTTCGGCGTGTCTATGTGTTTGTCTGTCTGTTACACCGGACTCTTGAATGGGTTTTCATGAGACGAATTTCAGACATAACAACAGTGAGAATCTATTTTGAGCGAATCACAGTGGGTGAGAAAAACATTGTGTGTGACCAGACACCAGAACTGACCAGAATTGGAATTGGAATTGGAATTGACCAGACAGTAAGACATATTTCCAATAAATAGACCAGGTTATTTCTATTATTTGTTTATTCGTGAAAATAAATAAATAATAGGGGGAGGTTAATGGAGGTTAATGGTGGTTTGTTTGTGGTAATTCTAGTTGAAACTCTAGCTGAAATAATTTTCGTTTATTTTTTATTTATTATTGATGTAGGAAACAGGCAAATGGGAGGCTGAGAGAAGGATTAGAGAAAATTGGATTGAATTTAAAATCGAATATTGGATAAAATTGGATCCACTTGGAAAAAGTGGATTAGGAAATTGGTGACCAGGTGTTCCCAGGGCGCTTGTGGACCAGGTGTTCCACCAGAGGAAAAAGACCAGTTGTTCGTGGAGCACTTCACCCGCAAGAACGCCCTGGAAAAGGTGGACGGGACCATTCCAGGTATTGCCGACTACACCAACTGCTGTCTTTTGCGAGGGCAAGACCTCGTGGATCCACACCACACATTGTAAGTTGGCCCTACCCACACCCACCGTCACACAGAATGGGGCAGGAGCTGCACAGACATATAGGACTAATTACACTTGCACTGCTAGGATTATACCACCTCGCCAGCACAGCGCCCACCACCCCACCCCTCAAGTGGGCGGACATGGTGGCATATGTTGAGGAATTATATGAAAACCTAACCTCTAAGTCTCACGTCCATTATCAAAGCGTTACTTGGGGACAGAAGATAAACGTACCATGTTGTCTAATACCACCAAAGGACCCCCCGTGGATATATATAATGTGGAGGGCGGAAAGGACAAATCCAAACGGAACGAAGTCAACACAAGTTGCCCTCTCTCGTCGGAGGCAAGTAAAACGGGGAGGAAAGGTTGGACCAACAGCAAGTTCCGCCAGAGCAGGATTCGAATGGGGAAAAGGTCCGGACACTTTAACCACGGACGCTTTACTAGAAAGAAATACCACCCTGATATTGATATGTGAAGTTACGACCATACAATTATTGACTCCCCGACCACCATGCATTGAATACATACTCACGCCGCACCCCCAGGACAAGGCCCCAAAGAAGGGTGAAAACACATATTGGAAAGTGGCAAGAGAGGTGGCGACAATTCAAAATAGGACACACTGCTGGTCGTGCATGCACTTCCCCCAAGCAGGCACCACAGGAATACACATGATAGTGCTACCTCTGTCCCTCAATGATCTTTGCTCACAACCTATCGATTCCCCATGTTTAGTCACCACGCTGGAAAGAGAAGGGGTTGGCAACGGCAAGAGTTGCAATCGACAATTTAATTATCGCCCTTCAATGATTGCCCATGTGGCCGAGAGGCCTGCCCCCGTCTGGGTCAAACCACAGAAAGGGATGGTCTGCCTCCAGGGTTCCGGCCACTTGCTTATGGGAGAATCAGAATGCGCCTACACTCTCCCCGGGAAGCTGGGAAAGGGGAGCACTGGGATTACACTACGAATAGTACTGCAAGATAAACACAACCACAACATAACGGCTATAACATTCTCTAGGGGGGTTAGTAGGTTTAATGGGGTGACAAAGGGACTCCAGTGCTTATCTACCCACCTGGTCCCACCCCATGGGACAATGTTTATATGCGGCGACAAGGCTTACCCCTATTTACCAAATAATTGGGGTGGCACATGTTATCTTGGTTCAGTCCTTCCTGACGTTGAGATACTGGACGAGCTAGATCCTAAGTCCCTGGACAGGCGACATAAGAGGTCAGTCATGAACGAAGATGGAACCACTAAACTACATGGGAGCCTATGGGAAAAGGTGTTAGGTTTCTTCTTCCCAGGTGCGGGCACAGCCATGAACAGCTTCCGGATAGATAAATTGGCTTTGGCCCTAGAAAAGGTGGCAAACGACACCGCTACGGCTCATGACATACTATTGGACACGGTAGTTCACATGCGTACAATGGTGATGCAGAATCGGGTGGCTTTGGACATGCTGGCAGAGAAAGGAGGGGTATGCGGAATAATAGAGGGAAAATTTTGCACTTACATACCTGATCCATCCGAAGGAGTGTCAGCCGCAATAGTGAGACTAAGGGAAACTAGCCACGCCCTGACGATCGATCGGATCGCGCGCGAGAACTCTTATAAATTTAGCTGGCTCACTGACTGGTTCCGGGGATGGACAGGCACTATAGTGAAGTGGCTATTGACCGCACTGGCCGTGATAATCGGGGTAGTAATTTGGGGGGTACTAATGAAATCTTTAGTCCTCCTCTGTATGAGAAAGTACTTTACAGGATGGAAAATGAAGAAGCCGCCGACAACGACCATGGTTCTGACCACAGAGGCCGTCGACCTGAATGGGTCCTTCAACAAGGCAGATGTGACCGGCGCTTCAGAAGATTGTATTGATTTTTGTGATGACTGTGATACTTGTGTTGAAAATCCCTTGTGGGAACTGGCTGATGCCTGTATTGATTTTTGTGATGACTGTGATACTTGTGTTGTAAACCCCTTGCGTGAACTGGCTAACGCCTCTTATGTATTACAAGCTCACAGCTGTACACCCCCTTCCGACCCAACTATGGATCTGATTGCGCTGGTCAGTGGGTCCAAGGTGTGAGGAAGGTATGCCGGTAGAGGGCTCTGACAAAGGATGAGGCTGCATTACTGAAGTACAAATCTTTCCTTACTGTCCTCTAATTCTTTACCTCATCTCCCTGTAACACACAACGAGCCTCCTGACCAGAGAGAGACAGACTGATCAACACCCAGAGCGAAAGAGAGCAATCAACAACTTGCCTCCCCTTTGGTCCGGGCAACCATACGGATTCAACCTCACACTTTTCCTTTCTACCCACCCTGCACCACGATACCACACTGACCTTCCCTCCCATCCCTTTTACCCAAACTGTAACAGGACCGGTACCTGTCCGTCAATGGTGTCTAGGCGAGTCCAGGGGCCGAACCTGCACCCCAAACTTGACTCTCCCCTCCTTTTTTCTTCCTGTCTAATTGTTACATGCTCCTCCCCAAACCCTGGTCACGGTGTACCTCCGAGCCCCGAGAGGAGTCACGGCAGAAAGATGTGTTATTCTGTGTGTCAGAGATCAATGGTGAAACCACACCAATTGTTACCAACAAACAAGTATTGTATTAAGATCACACAAGAATAACAGCACAATAACAATATTAATCAATTGTACAACAAATATATATCATTCCTATGATGGTACCATCAGTTTTGTACAATATAACTCACTGTGCTCCAAGTGAGCGAAAATAACATTCCCAATGTCTCTGTCCCAGCTTCAAACCAAAGTCGATCCACGCTCCAGTGATCGTCAGAACGATGTTGTATCGAGACCAGAACCCCGTTCGGTTGACAGTCACACTGCCAAAGATGAGCAAAGGTACCCTCAAGAGGCGACTGGGAAATCACACCTTCGGGTATGGACGTTCAACGGCTCCCAATCGACGAACCGCAAATTCCCACTCAAAATCCACATTACACACACACACCAGGTTACGTCTGGATGTGGTGAAATGGTTGAAGCGAGGTGAAAAGCCTGGAGCGATCCGAAATCAGGCGCGAGGCAAAATGGCCAACGGTACTCGAGACATAACGGCACTCCAATGATTCTCTTCGGAATCAACCGCAAAACCTGCCACGCAGGTTTAACTGTCACAGCGATAACAACTCTGTCGCAGGAATCCCTTTCCCAGGAAACCCAAAGTTCACTCGTGACCCCCGTTCGCCAGCGTTTGCTCAAAACCTCAACGCAGCTCGACTCCTTCTCCGACCTCACTTGCTCCGCCTCCTTTTTCTCTTCTTCTTCCTCTTCTTCTTCGTCCGGTTCCCGATCCAGTTTCCGATTTCTTTTTAAAACATTAATTTTTTTTACCTTTTGAAAACAGTTATCTCCAATTCACTTAAACGATAACAATAATAGTACATGGAACCAAAAATGTTAACAGTGGATGAGAACCACAACAACAGAAGTGACGAATCCGTAACACTAATTTCCTCGGACTGTCATCCTGGTGAGCTGGTCATATGTGTTCGAAAAGTAAGATTGTGGTAGGGTTTAAGCATTAAGGGGAATGAGAGTTTTGGTATTTTGCTTGTATTTGATCATTGTAAATATTCTGACTTAATTGACCCTTGTAAATACCTGCATGCTGCAATTCTTTAGTAAACTGTTTTTTGCAACCTCCCCATTTCATCTCCTTCCTATTGACTTGGTTAAGGTGCACTCATGGTAGATGGGACGTTCCACCCCAAACAATTGGCTCAGTGGTATATCAGGTATGTACTTGGCAGCATCGCTCGGCTGCACTTGATTGAAGAAATAAGACAAGTATTGTGGGTGTGACCCCCTTCCTCCCCCCTTTGATATTGCCAAGCCACCCGGAATGTAGGAATATTAATAGTAGAGAGAACCCTGTCAGGTCTGGCCGTATCAATCAGTGTTCATAGTTGACAAGCAACCTGTAGTAAGGTTCACTATGTTTTTTCGTTCAAAATTTTGGTAGATTAGCAAAACTATACATTTCTGGAATACTCAGAGCATGAGGAATCCAAAAATTAATGTTTGCATTTGCATAGACACCTTTGCGAAAATGACCCTCAGGACAGTGATGAAGATCTGTAAAAGCATATTCCTGAACGGTGTAGACCGAGTAGATCCTGTGTATAGGACTTAGAGTTCAATCTGATACTAACAAGGCTGCTTTCTTGCTTTATAAACCCATACCTATAACTTCAACGGCTTTGCAATATCATGTATTATTTAATACAGTTATATCACAAATATAAAGACAATGGTTTTCAATTACCTTCGTTTGTTGCTTTTCTATAATCCTGAGCACTATTTTGAGGCCTTTATTGGATTCCTTAACCCAGAAAACATAGGATTAGCATATTTAATTAAGTTTCTAGGTTGACTAGAAGCCGAGATAGCGTAAAATATGTATTTTATGGCGGCCATTTTGAAAATCCAAAATGGCGGCCATGCAGGTGTCTGTGCAAATGCCAACATTGATTTTCGGATTCTCCATGCTCTGATGATTCCAAAAATGTACAGGTTTGCTAATCTCCCAAAATTTTGAACGAAATTATATTTGTTAACATAGTGAACCTGACTCTTCATCACTGTCCTGAGTGTCATTTTCGCAAAGGTGTCTATGCAAATGCAAACATTAATTTTGGGATTCCTCATGCTCTGAGTATTCCAGAAATGTATAGTTTTGCTAATCTACCAAAATTTTGAACGAAATTATATTTGTTAACATAGTGAACCTGACTACTGCCGGACCGTGGAGTTATCCATAACTCGTGACACCGGACACGGTGGAGTCCTCAGAATCGAGAGTTCGGGAGAAGTCTGAGAAGTCCCACTCGTGACAAGCCCAGAAACCCGGATCCACAAGATAAATTAAACTAGATTTTTGCATCTATTGCCAAAAGGAGAAGCATCAAGATAGATTATACTAGATTTTTGCATCTATTGCTAAAAGGAAAAACATCAAGATACATTGTACTCAATTTTTGCATCTATTGCTAAAAAGGAGAAGCATCAAGATAATTTATGCTCGATTTTTGCATCTTTTGCTAAAACGGGAAGCATCAAGGCATATTATGCTCAATTTTTCCATCTATTGCTAAAAGAGGAAGCATCAAGATAAATTATACTAAATTTTTGCATCTATTGCTAAAACGAGAAGCATCAAGACATGTTATACTAAATTTTTCGATCTATTGCTAAAAGAAGAAGCATGAAGATAAATTATACTCGATTTTTGCATCTATTGCTAAAAGGAGAAGCATCAAGATAAATTATGCGAGATATTTGCATCGATGCTAAACGGAGAAGCATCAAGATCAATTATATGAGATTTTTTGCATCTATTGCTAAAAGGAGAAGCATCAAGATAAATTAGACGCGATTTTTGCATCTATTGCTAAAAGGAGAAGCATCAAGATAAATTAGACGAGATTTTTGCATCTATTGCTAAAAGGAGAAGCATCAAGATAAATTATATGAGATATTTCCATATATTGCTAGAAGGAGAAGCATCAAGATAAATTATACAAGATTTTTGCATCTATTGCTAAAAGGAGAAGCATCAAGATAAATCATACGAGATATTTCCATCTATTGCTAAAAGGAGAAGCATCAAGATAAATTATACTCGATTTTTGCATCTGTTGCTGAAAGGAGAAGCATCAAGATAAATTATATGAGATATTTGCATCTATTGCTAAAAGGAGAAGCATCAAGATAAATTATACTTGATTTTTGCATGTATGGCTAAAAGGAGAAGCATCAAGATAAATTATACGAGATATTTCCATCTATTGCTAAAAGGAGAAGCATCAAGATAAATTATATGAGATTTTTTGCATCTATTGCTAAAAGGAGAAGCATCAAGATAAATTAGACGCGATTTTTGCATCTATTGCTAAAAGGAGAAGCATCAAGATAAATTAGACGAGATTTTTGCATCTATTGCTAAAAGGAGAAGCATCAAGATAAATTATATGAGATATTTCCATATATTGCTAGAAGGAGAAGCATCAAGATAAATTATACAAGATTTTTGCATCTATTGCTAAAAGGGAAGCATCAAGATAAATTATACTCGATTTTTGCATCTGTTGCTGAAAGGAGAAGCATCAAGATAAATTATATGAGATATTTGCATCTATTGCTAAAAGGAGAAGCATCAAGATAAATTATACTTGATTTTTGCATCTATGGCTAAAAGGAGAAGCATCAAGATAAATTGTTCGAGATTTTTGCATCTGTTGCTGAAAGGAGAAGCATCAAGATAAATTATATGAGATATTTGCATCCATTGCTAAAAGGAGAAGTATCAAGATAAATTATACTCGATTTTTGCATCTCTTGCTAAATATCATCCAAAGGTGGATGGAGGTTATGTTTTCACCCCTATCTGTTTGTTACTTGCGGAAATCGAAGATTTTTCAATTATATTTGTTGGTCTTGTGCGTTCTTCTGTCTGTTTGTTTGTCTGTCTATATGTCAATCGCCTACAGGTCACAATTTTCAACTGGTCTTCACAAAACTTCACCAAATGGTAGAGTTGGGCATAATCAAGAAGCCTATTGTTTTTGGGGTCAAAAGGTCAACATAGGCCATAGGTCACCAACTTTGTCAAATTTCTAAAATCCTCTATTCTCATCCAATCGACTTGAAATTTTAAGAGGATTTGCATATTTGGTCACTGATTTCAACCACCAATTATTTTTGAGGTCATCATAGGCCAACAACTTATTGTAGGGATTTTGTAAGTATCGTGCTATGCACGACATATTTCTTGTTTGTTTGTCTGATTGTCTGTCTGTGAACAAGATATCTCAAAAAGTTGTGGACGGATTCGGACAAAATTTGGCAGAGAGGTAGTGTATGTGACACGGACGAAATGATTAGATTTTGGTGAAGATCCAGATCCGGATCCGGCGACTAGAATTTTTTAATTGATTCTTCACCATTGGGGGATACGGCTAAAAACGATACATAGAAGGATATCTCAAAAATTTCTGGACGGATTTGGACGAAACTTGGTGCAGAGGTTGTGTGTCTGACAAGGATGATTCGATTACATTTTGGTGCAGATCTCAATTTTGATTCGGATACGAGAATTATTTAATTTTAAAATGATTTTTCACCATTGAGTGATGGGGCGAAAACTGATACATAGCACGATGTCTAAAAAGTTATGGATGAGTTATGATTAAACTTGGTGGACGAGTTGGTTTGGGGACAAGAACAAGCCAATTAGATTTTGGTTCAGGTCCGAATTCAGATCCGGCCTATCATTGGGATACAAAAGAAACTTTTCAGCCTGGCGGAGGTATGCACCCTACCCAGTGCCATTATAGTTATACCTTCAATACGAGGACAAATGCTGGGAAATTGGTGGAAAACGAAATCCCGGCATTCATTCATTCACATCAAAGCGATGTCGGCAAATTGGTGGGAAATGCCGGCATTTTGATGGAAGTTGGGGTTATGTGAATGGGTTTAAGGAGTTCATGATCTGTCCCACAATCTGCTCCTGGTAGACCATCATGGAATGATTGGAATGTAGTCGATCTGATTTCTATGTTGTCCATCAGGTGAAGTCCACCTGCACAGTCGACACTTGGATTGTTTGAACCACGTGTTTGCAATGCCGAGCTCATTCGCCACACACAACTCCAACATTTGCCACCTTGGCTTATTTTGGATGCAAAGTCCGTAATTTCCTGCAATTCCTTTGCTTTTCCACAGTAGCCATTTGGGTGCTTCCAAACCTGGGGGGGGGGGGGGGGCATCGTCCAGCACCGTAGGTTTATCTCTTGGAATGTACAGAAATGGTTTAGCATTGCCTTCTTCCAGGAAGTGTCTGTACTAGATGGGTGATCCTAGCCATTGTTGTTCATTCGAGAATCATACGCATCGAATCAAGGCCCTGCAGCTATTACTGGTAATATATACCAGCTGCCTGCATGGCCATCCACTAGCTGTTCCCCCATGGCTTCACGTAACCCAGATCGGGAGGCTAAAATGGGGGTAAGTACACCTTGCCCAAGGGTGGCCAATGGGTTCATGAATGCAACGAGCACCTCCTTCAAAAAGGATTTAAAAAAAAAAAACCACCTTTAGAGGCCATTTTTTCCCCGCAAGCGGGGGTTGGCCTTTTTCGGGAACTGTGGTTGTTGTTGTTTTTTCGGTCCCCTTTTTGAAGCAATGTTTTACGGCCAGACCTTTTTGAAGCAATGTTTTACGGCCGGATGCCCTTCCTGACGCCAACCCTTTTTGCCGCCTTTAACGACAAGCAGGGAATTACCAGTGAACTGGTACTCAATTTGCCGACCTCGGAAGGATGACAGGCTGAGTCAACCCCCCTGGCGTTAATTCAGCGATTGACCGGGATTCGAACCCAGGATCCTAGGATCCTAAGCCGGCACCCTAGCCGCTAGCCCATCGCATCGAATCCTTCAAAAAGGATTGTTGCCTTTAAACCCCTAACCTTTGGTTTAAAATCCTGAACCTCAAAGCAGCAGTGAATTTGGATTCAGTTTCCTTCTCCAAGATGTTGCCTGGTGTTGGCCGAGCGGTTAGCATACCGGCTTGGGATCCTAGGATCCTGGGTTTGAATCCCGGTCGATCGCCGAATTAACGCTGGGGGGTTGACTCAGCCTGTTCATCCTTCCAAGGTCGGCAAATTGAGTCCCAGTTCACTGGTAATTCTCTGTGTGTCGCAAGGGGCGACTAACAGGGTTGGCGGCAGGAAGGGCGTCCGGTCATAAAACATTGCTCCTAAAAGGGGACCACGATACCCAAAAAAGGCAAACCCCTGCTCTGTGGGGAAAAATGGCCTCTAAAGGCGGTTCCTTCTCCAAGATGAGCTGTCTACCAAGGCAAATGAGCCCCATCTGCCCATTTTCCCCCTTTTTCTGTTTTTTTTCCAGGGGGAATATATGAAAGAGTTAATAAATAAATGCAAAATACACGTATACAGATCACTGAGAGAGTATACAGACATCAGTGAGTATTACCCACTGGAGCGGCATTGTTTTTTGGCGGCAAGAAGACAGCCAGGCCCAGATTCACAATCACTCGACCAGGAAATATGGAGCTTCCCATCAGTTAGTGTTGCAAATTATATTTGTGCGACTTCTTTTGAAAATAATTACAAATATTTTATCATAATATTAAGCACATTTAATACTCTTCATGTTTAATATATTTTGTTATTTTGACATGGATAAAATCGATCTATATTATTAAATTGTTTTTAAGGCTTGTTTCCGTCGATCTTGGGGATTGGAAGGGGTGGGAGGGGGAGGATATGTTACGCTTTTGGCTAATGGTTGTGCCCATTTTCCCACCACCCTCCCACAATCCTGGCCTGTTTTGGTTGAGTCCACATTTAAGTTCGATATCTTTTCATAAAACGCTTAATATTGTTGTACGTTTTCAAAAATTTGGTTTGCGTGTAATAGTCCAGAGACAAAATAACTTCCTCCTGTTGGAATAATCTTATCAGCCGTTATTGTGTTAGGTTGGGCAACCGTTTACCATGGTTTTTAACACGCAAAGTACAATTTGGCGATCTCCATTGTGATACTTTAGCGGTATTTTCTGGCATCTTTTTTAATCTTGGTAGTTCATAAACACTCGAGAATAAAAGGTTCCTATCCTCCCTCACTAGATTATCTTCTCAGCATATCACTTTGTGCACATTTGATGTGGCGGCCATTTTGTTTCCATGATCACCCCACTATATGCAGTACTACCATACTCCATGATATACAATATATGTATACACATCTCCACTTTTGGTGTATTATGATCAGACTTTGTAAGTAGAATTAGCATGGACTTTAAAATTCTGTTTATGGGATCTAAAATTACTCATTTGACTCGTACTTTTATTTTGGGTCGTGCAGCCCAGGCCGAAAGTCGACCTTTTCCCCAAAGTGTTCCCCATGTCAGATGACGTCATGGCATTCTGGTAGGCGGAGCTTCAAGCATTACTCACGGGATTGTTACATTCAGCGACCCTCCAATCCTATCAAATGCCATTCCATCCAATTATCCATCCTCATCCAAGGATATATATTCATTATTTGTAAATATGACAATGATTTTTTCAATAAAATTTTTTATAGTGTATACACGACTCACCTTCCTCTTGGCTCCTTCTCTTTTGTTTAGGAGCAACCGAGTCCTTATCTTCCGCAATTTTCCACCTGCCTCCAGAAGGTGCCCCACCAGATCCTCCTATCTCCTCAGAATCCTTTCCACATCCGGGTGCAAAGGTCCGTTCCGATCCTCCCATCGCAAGGCATGAATCCATGTACAGACACAGCTCGGCGTGCATGGTGTCGGTGAACTTCCGTGCAGCCAAAAACCGGAGTCGAACCCTCATTTGAGTGGTCTTGGCACGGGCACAGAGCGCTCCGAGGATTTTGATCCCCAGACCCATAACCGCGGCTTGGAGCGACTCCTCCATTAAGCCTTGGATCTCCAGCCAGGTCGGGACGGGAGCTAGGCACACTCGAGCTCTCGCCCAGTCCAATGTCTGTCAACAAAGCGAAAAAAGAACAAGCGTTACGCCTAGGTCCCCCGTCGGTGAAGTGATGTGAGTTGACAAAGTGGAAGACGCAAAAAACATGGAAGAGTCGATAATATTTGTGAGTGGGTTGGAGACACACCAGATTAGACGTTAGTAGTTCGTTTATTTTTCAGGATATTCCGCTCACAAGGTTCAGACATATATGGTGGCGGCCATCTTGGATTTTGACGTGGTGACCCAATTTTCAATAGCGTTCTTCCTTATGCCTAGATACACCCACACACCGGATTAGAAGTTAGTAGTTCATTTATTTTTCAAGCTATTCCGCTCACAAGGTTGACATACATGGTGGCGGCCATCTTCGATTTTGACGTGGCGACCCAATTTTCAATAGCGTTCTTCCTTATCCCTAGATACACCCAAACACCAAATTAGAATTCGGTCCTTCGCTTACTTTTATAAAGATATTGCAGTGCACGTACGCACGCACGCACGGGCGGAAGCACGCACGGACGGAGGGTAAAACCATAGTCCCCCTTTCGCTCCGCGGTGCGACGGGGGACAACAAAGTAGACACATCAACATTAAACAAAACAAGCGTTAGGCCTAGGTCCCCCGTGGGTGAAGTGATGTGAGTTGACAAAGTGGAAGATGCAAAAAACATGCTATGATATGATATTTCGCTCACAAGGTTCAGACATACATGGAGGCGGCCATCTTGGATTTTGACGTGGCGACCCAATTTTCAATAGCGTTCTTCCTTATGCCTAGATACACCCACACACCCGATTAGAAGTTGGTACTTCGCTTATTTTTCAAGATATTCCGCTCACAAGGTTCAGACATACATGGCGGCGGCCATCTTGGATTTTGACGTGGCGACCCAATTTTAAATAGCGTTCTTCCTTGTGCCTAGATACACCCACACACCAGATTAGAAGTTGGTACTTTGCTTATTTTTCAAGATATTCCACTCACAAGGTTCAGACATACATGGCGGCGGCCATCTTGGATTTTTGACGTGGCGACCCAATTTTAAATAGCGTTCTTCCTTGTGCCTAGGTACACCCACACACCAGATTAGAAGTTGGTACTTTGCTTATTTTCCAAGATATTTCACTCACAAGGTTCAGACATATATATGGTGGCGGCCATCTTGCAGTTTGACGTGGCGACCCAATTTTCAATAGCGTTCTTCCTTATGCCGAGATACACCCGCACACCAAATTATAAGTTGGTACTTCGCTTATTTTTCAAGATATTAATCTCACAAGGTTCAGACATACATGGCATCAGACATACATGGCGGCGGCCATCTTTGATTTTGACGTGGGTTGCACCCACACACCAAATTCGAATGCGGACCTTCGCTTACGCACGCACGCCCGCACGCACGGACGGACGGACGGACACACGGACGGAGGGGGAAAACCATAGTCCCCCTTTCGCTCCGCTGTGCGACGGGGGACAACAAAGTAGACACATCAACATTAAGCAAAAGAATAATTGATCATGTGTTTTGAAAACAAATGGTTACCTCAAGCCAACTTAAAAAAGTAAACAAAATAAAAAGCCTCCATCGGGCTGGCAGTGTGTACACACACACACACACACACACACACACACACACACACACACACACACACACACACACACACACACACACACACACACACACACACACACACACACACACACACACACACACACACACACACACACACACACGTTTCCAAGCTGTCTAATCTATGTTGGATTCCTATAGTTAAACTGGGCATTCCGTCTGCCAGCATCAGTTGCTGGACGTTGAAGATCCCACGACGTCCTTCGCCTTATTTCTGCTATCTTCGCCATCACATTAGGCGAGCTATCTCCGGCATCCTGAACAAAATACTCATTCCTGCACACTCAATCAAATATCCTGCGGTAGCCCGTCCAAGATTTGAACCCCAGCCAAGAAAATGCTTTGACCGAACCGATGCTCTGTGTGTATGCAGCACGGTGCGTCACCATGACAACAGTCAACACTCAGCGCCGCTTCCAGCATTGCGACATTCATTAATCCATCTTATAACCCCCATTTAAATCTAACTAGGGCATGCCCGTACTATATATATGCCCGTACTATATATCTATCTAAAATTATATCCCCCCCCTCTATTTACATGAAATGGTTTGGTCCATTCGCAACGCCAAAGCGAACGGCGAACGGCTTGCGAGTACAGTGACAATCCCCCCCCTCTATTTACATGAATGGTTTGGTCCATTCGCAACGACCACAGAACCCCCCCCTCTATTTACATGCAATGGTTTGGTCCATTCGCAACGCCAAAGCGAACGGCGAACGGCTAAATCGCCATAGCTCGGTAAGTACTTGTCCGATTAATTTCAAACCTTGAAAAGGCACATCCTCGGGTCCCCAGCAATATACCTGGCAAGTTTCAAGTATATCGGACCGGTAGTTGTCGAGAAATCGTTGTCGCATACACACATACACACAGAGATTAATGGAATTATAGATAGATTGGTGTCGATTTTGAATCGATATATATAGGCCTATATATATATATATATATATATATATATATATATATATATATATATATATATATATATATATATATTCAAATTTGCCGATATATATATTTTTAAGTACATTTTAACAAGCGTTAAATACTCACACTACACCGCCATGACTTTATAAACAGGACAAATATAACCGAGGAAATTCACATATAGCAAACATGATCCAAGCGACAACAATCCTTACAAATACTATGTTAGAGAGCAAATGATGAACACAACAATGTGTTTTTGCTCTCACTTTGACGAGTCTGCACCGGTCACGTATACTCATGTTAATGGCGTGCTCGATCCAGTAAGCTTGGTGGCCCAAGGTGTCGTCCCCGAGTGGTCCCACAACGTCCATGGTCATGTTCCTCCCCATGATCCTCTTGTACACCAGGCGGTGGCGTCTCTCGAAGCGGAAGAGCCAACCCGAGGACGCCCTGAAGTGCGCCACGTCGAACAAGCTGGCGAACCGTTTGGCCGCGTTCTTGATGTCGATGCCCCTGATGGGAACCCCCGCGTTCCGTCGCTGCTTGTACCACCTGAGGGTCGCTTGCTCGATGTCCTTGTACCTGTCGGCGAATAGCAGCCGCGTCCTCCTCTCGGCTATACCTTCAGACGACTCTTGCTGGAACTTGTGCAGTCTCTCCTTGAAGTTCTTCAGGTTGTACACCGTCGACTTCCCCATGTTGTATTCCGCCATGATGGAGCGCACGCTCACTCCTTCCTCAATTTTCTTCAGGATGTCAAACTTGTTGGCCAAAGTGATGGACGTGTTCGGGATTCCTCTGTTATGGGATTTCTTTGCTTCCCGCGCCATTTATTGCCTCTGGTCGTCGGAGCACACCTGAGAGGTGTTCCCGGTGTGCGCTCAGGTACGTGTTGTTCCGCGCAAAGCACGTGGCGCCATGTACTCTTCCGCATTTGTCTCCCGTGAGTTACGTAATAAGCGGATGGCCCCTGTGAAAGACGAGGGAATTCCACTGACGTCACTTCCGCTTTAAGAACGAGACCGCGTGATGGTGTCGCCATTTACAGAGACAAAAGTTAAATGTTTATCATGAGATGTATATACGAGCTGGATCGATCATTTACTGGTGCTGGACTCGGTATTAATGAATGTATTCCAGTCTTGATGTGCACCTGTCAGCCTGTGCTGCTGCGCTTTCACATTTGTCTCCCGTAATGGCGGACAGGCTTCATATCCCAGGGCGGCGTGACGTCATGACACACAGCCCATTGCAAACGCAAAATGGCAGTGTCAAAATATTTTACCGATGCGCACCTTTAAAAAGCATATTTTGCATTGCAAATAACTTTTAACTTGATTTTCTTTCTGATATGAACATGGAAAATTGGGTGGACAGAAATATACCTTATTATATACTTTGTGTGTCTGTTTTGATTTCTACCCCCACGATGAAGCCAACGCCGAGGGCCTCTCACTCACTCACCGCAGGCAGGTTGGTGGTCTTTCTGTCTTCTACCGACTCCTCTCCGGCCTTGCTCCCCCAGCTCTCTCTGTGCTCTGTCCCCCAAATATTCCTACAGGTCGCACAAGATCTGCCAGCAACCCTCTTATGGTTAAACTGCCAAAATCTAGGCTCCCTGCTCACCTTCACTCCTTCGTTCTTCTTTTCTCCCACCTCTGGAACAAACTCCCTCACTCTCTTCAATCCCACTCCACCCTCCAGGTCTTTAAAACAGCTGTTCACCACCATCTCTTATCCTCCCCCATCCAAAACCTTGATCTTTTCTACCCCCGCTAATTTCGGTCCCCTTATGTTTTATACCTCTCTCCCCCCCCCCCCCCCTCCCCTTCCCACGCATCCTGCCCCCAAGCCCTCTCCCTCCCACACTTCTCCCTGCTCTCAAATGTTGCGGTTGTGTGCTTCCCCTTCTCTCCCCATCTTGTCTTCCGCTCCCTCTTTTTGTATATTTTGTTTGTCTGGTTGATTTGTTTGTGAAATAAATGTTAGCTCTTTCACGAGACTCGATTCAGTATACAAAAAAAAAACAAAAAAAAAAAAACGCTCACGGGGGGTAGTATAAGTACAACGCTCGAAGTACAATGCAAGTACAACGCTTGTATAATTTTTGGATAATTATGATGTCACAGGTCACGTGGTACAGGTGTCATTTTGGAAAAAACGAAAAACGTTGCACCTCTATATTTCTGAAACCACGACATGGAAAAAAAATTGAAACAGGTCACTGTAACGAACTCCATATGGGGAATAAGTGTTTTTGATTGGTGGCTAAATTATGACGTCATAATTCAACAAATACAACACTTAGCCCAATCAGTTGAAATTTCTACACAACAATTAAATTGGAGAATGTAAATTTATGATGTCATCGGTCACATGGTCTGGCAGCCATATTGGATCAAAGGAAAAAAACCTTTAAAAAACAGAAAAGACCAAAAAAAAAATTCAACCAGAAAAAAACCTTAAAACTTAGATATCCGAGTTGACAGCCAAACATGGCTTGACTCCGACTCAGCTCGGAAGGGCATCTCGCCAAATTTGATCTTGAGAACCCAGTTCAGATGCTGCACCTGCCAAGGTTATAGAAAAAAAAATCACAATTGTCCGTAAATTAAAATATCCGGACATATAAGTCAGCTGATGGAGCCTCGCTGCCTCAACTGGCGAGTGGTGGAGCTACAACTCCACATTAAATAAAGACTTGAGACTGCTCACTCATTCTTCATTCATTTGATCTGTTTATGTGCTTGCAGGATGCCTCACAATGGGTCCTTCATCTTCGGATAAAGTAGTAATCCCGTGGCAGACATCAGGAGAATAAGGGTGGTTGTGGTTAGAACATCTATCAACCCCACTTCTGCAGCGAAGACTGTGTATCGCCCCGGCGAGGAGACGCTGCGTTGTTTTGGAGGAAATCATACCATACCGCAGGAATTTCAGTGGTTTCTGCATCGCAACGCCAGGTACGTTTTTATCCCACATCACTGCTCAGAACAGGAGTTTCAGTCACATTGAAAGCAGGGAAAGCATTGAAAGCAAAGTGAAAGAAATCACAATCACAAACACAGAACAGGTCTACCAATACATTGGCCATTTCTAAGTTGGTGTTAAATATACTGAGGGTACGAGAGATCGAATTTGTAAATTAATCAAGCTTGCTTCACCGAGGATCTCAGGTGTTCATCTCCCAGTGGGTTGTATGTCGAGTACCTTTCTATGGTCGAGTTCACATTTTGGGCACTTTCCCATGTCAATTAATGGGTCCACGGTTGTGTCAACAAGAGCAATCCTTCAAAAAAAAAAACCACACACACACAAACACACACACGTTTTCACTCATTGTTATCTCCTTTGGCGGGTATCAGAAGGTGCAACAGTGGTGCCCAAAGTACTCACCTTTTTTTTTTAAGATCACATTTCAAGAACCAAGTTGTGAAGTTTTCTTGTTCTCGTATCCTGTCGTTGACAAATTTGCTGTGCTTTGCGACAAAGGTTTTCAAACGTATCTCTGACTTGAAAATCACAAAAAACTCATTTTACAATAAATGTTCGTTTTCCATTAATCGTCCAACATTTTCTAAAATCCAAACTCATCCTTCCCCTCCTAAACTCCCTCCTCACCCATCTCTTTCAGATCTCCCCCTTGCCCTTCCCCTCATAAACTCCCCCCTCACCCCTCCCCTCCTAAACTCCCCCCTCTCTCCTCGCTCCTCCCCTCCTAAACTCCCCCCTCCCATCCTAAACTCCCCCCTCACCCCTCCCCTCCTAAACTCACCCCTTCCCTTGAAATATCCCACCCTCCTCTTTCTCCAATTCACCCCTCCTCCTCAGTGTCCTCCCCACTGCCTCTCCCTTCGAACTCTTACCTCCATCTCCTCCAACCTTCTTCCTCGCTCTTCCCTCCTCAAACACAAGGGGGGGGGGGGGTGAGGGAGGCAGAGTTGCACCCCAGAAGTTTAAACATGGCTCATGGTCAAGTACTCCCCATACCATGGGGAATAAGATATGTTAATGATGACGTCATCGATGTCTTAATTATGACACCATAATTTGACAAGTACAATGCTCGAAGTACAATGCTTGTATAATTTTTGGATAATTATGATGTCATAGGTCACGTGGTACAGGTGCCATTTTGGAAAAAACTAAAAACTTTGCACCTCTATATCTCCGAAAGTGCTGAATAGAAAAAATTTAGACATGGCTCATTGTAAAGAACTCTCCATGGGGAATAAAATATGTTGATGATGTCATGGGTGCCTCCATTATGACGTCATAATTCGACAAGTACAAAACTTCATCCAATCAAGATGAAATTTCATGAGCATAATCTAGGGATATGTGAAAACATTTTGCTACCTCGGAGACATGCTGAATGGAGAAGGTGGATCAGACTCGGCAACGTTTGCTCCAGTGAGATGTGCATGGAAGAAGTTTCGGGAACTGAGTGGCGTGCTGATGATGAGGGGAGTGTCGTTGAAGCTGAAGGGAAAAGTGTATGCTGCATGTGTGAGAAGTGTTATGATTTATGGGAGCGAGACATGGGTAATGAATGTAGAGCAGCAACGAAGGTTGGAAAGGGTGGAAATGCGAATGGTTCGATGGATGTGCGGAGTATCGTTGAGAGAGGAAGACAAATGATGAATTGCGAAAGATGATGGGAATCGAGCCTGTGATTGATGCTGTGAACAGGAACAGGTTGAGATGGTTTGGTCATGTGTTGAGGAAGGATGAAAGTGACTGGTTGAGAAGAGTGATGGAAATGAATGCAGAAGGAAGTAGAGGACGGGGAAGACCGAGAAAGACTTGGCTAAAGATGGTGGAAGAAGAAATACGGGCAAGGGGCTTAACAAGGAGAGATGCAGAAAATAGGGCAAAATGGAGAAGATTGTCATGGGGACCGCAAGGCTAAACCCCGCTCTTGTAGGGAAAATGGCCTTTAAAATGCATGTTGTTGTTGTTGTTGTATAATCTAGGGATAAATTGGTGGGGAAAAAAAAAAAGACGTTATCGGTCACGTGGTTCGGCCACCATTTCTGTTTTAACACAAAAGCCTTAAAAACCACTAAAAACACGTCCTGGCAAGGGTCTGCATTCTCTTATTGCTCTTTATTGTTGTATTTGTCAGTTTAGTCATTTGGAGATTTTTCTGGTAGCAGCCAGCTTCCCTTTTGGGGCTCTCGCTGCTTGCCAGGGGTCATCATTGGCACCCTAAGGAGTCGTGCCAAGAAGTTACATTCCCAAACCTTCGCCCCGGATGCGATTCCAAGTATGCTTTTAAGAAAGAATGAGCGAACGTCTTAATACACACACAGTGCATGTGAATGGGCATTCATCGCGAATCTTCATGTGTTTAACACACCTGTTGTGACTTAATCATCCCGACATCAGGGGTGAAAACATAACCTCCATCCACCTTTGGTGGCGAAGGTAACAAAAACCACTAACTCCCGAAAAGCAAAAAAATGAGCAATGGAAAGTGCTAAAGAAAATTGGGAACGTATCAGTGTTTGAAATAACAAACGTCTCAAAGTTCCTACAACACTGATCATATTACCATTCCTGTTCATTGTAATGTTTACCAGATAGTTTTGGCTCAAAAGATTAGGCAACTACAATCCCCGCCAGAAAAAAACTGAACACCTGACTGTTGTTGATGTGATTTATTTAAGTGGCGAATGTTTTCACATCGGGATCCATTGTGGAAGTAATCTCAATACCAGGTATGTCCACATCCGGCAGCAATCAGTGCATTGCACCGCCGCCACATTGTCAGTATGAGCCCCCGAATCTGAGCCCGGGGAATGGCAGTCGATGCCCGAATCAAACCTGGCGAGATGGCAGGCCAGGGTGTCACATGGCAGGCCAACACATGTTGCTGCAAGATCTCATTAATGTATCGATCTGCTGTCAGGTTGCCATGGTTACAGATCAAGTTTGTGTGAAAGGTTTCAGCAATGCCATCCTAAATCATGACTCTTCCTCATCAAAAACTTGCAGCTTCGTGGATGCAGACTGGGCATAATCGCTCGTTGCTTCATTTTGAAACCTTCTTGAGGACATCATGTCTTCCAAGGAGAAACGTGCATTCCCCATGAAACATAACAATTGCCCGTTGCCTCCGTGCTCATTGGACCTGCTGATTTTACCACTGCCAGCATACTCCGATGTGTCGTGGCACAAGTGTTGAACCCTGAACAGGATGACGAGCACGGATCCCTGGATCACGGAGATGAATAAAGACAGTGCTGCCACTAGTCCAGGTCCAAGGAGGTCCAGGAGGTCCATCGAGGACTCCCTGGACCTCCTGTGAAGAGGTCGATCCTGCGAGGCCCAGGAAGTGCGATTGCATTACTCTGGGCAGTTTGACACAGATTGCATAGATGGGTCGTGTAAATGTGTCGGTCCTGAGCGGTAGTCGTTACCCTGGGATGTCCACTTCTTGGCAAATCTCTTTTACATCCAGTGGCTCGAAAATGTTTTCTGAAGTAATAAACAGTTTCTGTCCTCAAATTAAAGAGCTTTGCAACATGTCGGATGGCAGACCATGCTCGTAGGTGTCCAACGATTTGATTTCTCCAATTTTTCTGACAGACATGGCATTGTAATTGATTATTAAATAATGTAATCACTTTGTTATTTGGATTATCCACAGGCCAGTGTCTCGGAAAGACTCAAGTTTGCTCAGAATGTCTCGCCACCTCTGAAAACCTAAGGGTGCACGAGTTGCACGTGCTGAACAATTATTGCACGAGCCAATTACGCGAGGCGGGAAACTTGCAAGCAAGTGTTCCGCACATCCCTCGTGCCACAAAAGGCACTTGGGATGAACGAAGGAACAATCAACAATTGCATTACCAATTCTACATGTTCGGTTTGTTTTTTAATGGCGGAGAGCATATTTCTTTGCCAATCACCTTCGTTGGTTAGCTCGAGACCTAACTCGACGACCGACTTTCGCATCGATCGAAACGTCGGTTTCACAAACGGAAGGCTTCGACCACAACCAAAAAAACATTCACCCGCAGAGTTGAAGGAAGAAGGCACAAAATGAAAAGTAAAAATAAAAACGATAAAGCAAACGACAAATGGTCCTATTTCAACAAACAGGAAAAGTGCATCGAATAGCGAAATTAAAGTCAAGTTCTTGTTCGGAGAAGATGTGGGGTGGTTACGGAACTGGATAAACGCGTCGCTTAATCCAGGTTACAGATGGATATTCATGTGCCTCTTACAGTTCGAATGCGAGAGGAATCCTTTCCCGCACACAGTGCACATGTATGGAGACATCATGGCGTGGACTTGCGAGTGGTCCTGAAGAAGGGAAGAATCGGAGAACTTCTTCGCGCAGACCGTGCACGCACAAGGACGCTCCTTCATGTGTATGCGCGCGTGCTGCCGGAGAGTCGAAGAGTCGGAAAACGTCTTCATGCACACCTTGCACATGTAGGGCCGCTCTCCCGTGTGTATCCGCGCGTGCTGCCGGAGGGCCGATGAATCTGAGAAAGTCTTTGCGCACACCGTGCACGTGTACGGACGCTCGCCCGTGTGAACGCGCATGTGTATCTGACAGTGGGATTTTTGACGGAACCCCTTCCCGCAAACGCTGCAAATGTACGGCTTCTCTCCTGTGTGTATCCGCGTGTGCTTTTGCAGTGTCGACGAATTGGAGAAGGTCTTGGTGCAAACCTTGCAGGTGTACGGACGCTCGCCCGTGTGGATTCGCATGTGGATCTGACAGTACGACGATGTACTAAATTTCTTACCGCATACGTTGCAGGTAAATGGCTTCTCCCCAGTGTGGACCCGAGTGTGCGCTGTGTAGGTTCTTTTATTGCACGTACTGTAGGGGCAAACGTTGCATTTGTACTTTTTATCACCGGAATCCATGCACTGCGCCTCCATGTGCATGCGCAGCGCTCCCTTCGTGGTGAAACTCTGAGAGCACCAGCTGCAGGTGAACGTCTTCATCGGCTTCACTTCCTCCCCTGTGAAGTTCATTCAAGCAAAGCAAGAGATGAATTTGCCCTGTTGAGGTTAACGTTCATCAATATTGAGATCTGAACGCGACTACTTCACGATGTGTGACAAAACAAGCAACATTCAGCAAGCCTATCCTTAAATTTCATCACTTATTGGCTGCAATTCCAATGACTTACCATCCTCTGGATCTCTTTCTTCCTCCTCAGGAACAACAGGGTCATCATCTTCTTCCATATTCATCCAAATATCTCCAGCAGATCCTCCGCTTTCAGCATCCTTTCCAGATTCAGGAACAACGAGCTGTTCCAAGCCGAGTTCCTCAAAGCACGAGTCCATAAAGTGACAGAGCGCAGCGTACATGGTGGTGGTGAACTTTCGCAATAATAAAGAATCCAGTTTATTTCTCGCCGGAGAGGATTCGGTGTAAACGCAGAGAGCCGTGAGGATCGCGTTCCCCAACCCGACAACCACGGCTCGGAGCGCCTCAGCCGTCAGGTCCTGACTCTCCAGCCAGGCCGGAACGGGACCAAAAATACCCCGCGCCCTTGTCGGGCACATGACCTGTCGCACACGAATTAAATTTGTAATTTTACCGTACACAAATTTACCAAAACAAATTTACCAAATTTAACATAATTACCCGCACACAAATTAAATTTGTAATTTTACCGCACACAAATTTACCAAAACAAATTTACCAAATTTAACAAAATTACCTGCACACAAATTTACCAAAACAAATTTACCAAATTTAACAAGATTACCTGCACACAAATTAAAAGTAAATAAATCATTTCTGTGCCGAGTCATACCAACCACCTGCATACAGAAAAATAAAAACACGAGTTTATTTTTTAAAACTTTTTTCTTAAATAAAATATCGATATAATAATAGCGTAAGGACTCGACTTTGTTATCCCTTTTACGCCGCACCCAGTGACCCGATGCCCACGGCACTAATGGATTTACGATCTACGAACCGCGCTCTTTGTTTATCACGTTCAGCCATACTCGAAAAATCTGAATTAGCCAACGTTGGGGCCCAAAAGCAACCGATTAACTGCCGATACGACGCCATCTTATTGGCGTCTGCTGGGTGAAGGCGAAGCAAGCCGTCCGCCGATTGGACAGTCGAAGGCGACAGCAAGCCGTCCACTGAGTGGACAATCCAGAGCATGCATTTGTGCCGGTGTCGTCGGTCGCGGTGTACGCTAACCTCATCAGGTGGGTTTACCATAATTTCTTCCATATACTGTGATTACAACGAAGTGAAACCGATCAGCAGCCCATCAGTATCATATAAAGCAATAAATACCAAGGCTTCAGCTTCGAAAAGCTTAAAACAAAGTGTACTTCGCCAAGTGATGAAAAGTAGGCGTAGGCCTAGGCCCTACCTATCCAGTTGTTGTGTTTCCGTTGTGGCCATGATCTCAACAAATGGCGTAGGCCATGTGGCGTGGGGTAGGTAATGATCAGCCCCCCTCCCCCCTTTCGTTTCACCAACTCCTGCATCTGCCACCGTTCATGATTATCAAAGTAGGCTTTACCCTGTTCACGATAAGGTAGAAATCAGTGAGTTGTATACGAAGAGATAAAAGGATGGCATTGACTTTGAGACGGTACGTGATAGTTGGCTGCGGCTGGCTGATGCCACGTTTTTTTTTCTTTCTAAGTGCCATGGATGCTGATGGACATAATAAAGGTGTCGGCTGATCTCTCATCGTAATATTACCCGATGGAAATGAACTGTTTCTTTGTTTGTCATTTCCTGTGCAATAATGTCAAATTGATGTCAGACATCCTTTTCTATTGACAGCTGCTCTCCTTTTCAATGGCATCGTCTATTGATATGCATGTTCTTCTTTCATATAATTTTACACATTCACAATCAGTATTTCAATTCTTGCAGACATTGGAAAGGAAGTTGACTCACAGGCCAACTCTCTGGCTCAATCACAGGCCGACGCACAGGCGATGTAATTGTGAGTAGCATTTTTGCACAAGTGAAAATTGAAAATACACGTTTTTGGTATGTGGCTGTTATTTAGTGTTTGTTTTGTCTCTAACAATATAAAATACAAAGTCAGGAGGTGACACTTTATACACAGTGTAAGTTGGAGTCTACAAAGTGTCGCCTTTTTCTTGATTTTGTTCACACAAATCCAACCCACACCATATAGAATCTCATAAAAAATACTTTTCAGATGCCACGAAAGAGACAGCTAGAAGGCAGGGGAAGGAACCTCAGGACCAAGCATCAAAGGCAGTCTGAACGCTGCACTGCCAAAGCCCCTGAACACTGCAATGAAGCCTCTACTGCCATGGATCAACCACACCACTCCACTGCCAAAGCCCCTGAACATGGCAATAAAGCGTCTACTGCCATGGATCAACCACACCGCTCAAACAGTCGATTCCTCGGCCGTCAAATGTTTCCTCAGGTAGAACAATTCTAGAAAATGGACAATGTTTGTGAGTACTGTGCACCTCTTCATTTACCGAAGGAAGCATTAAACTGCTGTCACAATGGTAAAGTTGAACTTCCATCACTACATCCGTATCCATCTGTATTGAAAAATTTATTTCTGGGTACTGATGACAGAAGCAAAAACGTTTTAGAACATATTCGACAGTATAATAGCGCTTTTGCTCTGGCGTCGCTCGGTGCCCAATTGGCTATGCCACCAGGTCTAGGCCCATATTGTTTTTGCATCCATGGTCAGATTTATCACCAAACCGGTTCCCTTCACCCTGAACCAGGTGCAGAACCCGTTTACAGCCAATTGTATATTCTAGAAGGAGATCTAGCTATTGAAAAGAGAATGAAAAATCAGCACAATCAAAATTGTCGACGTGATGTTACGAGTCTCAAAAACAATTCTTACACAGCTTAACCCTTACATTGTTGCTTATAAGAATATGCGTTAAGTTGAACAGGCGCAAGCAAGAGAGGCCACTGAACGTGGTACTCCTCCAACAAGCGTCACCATGTACATAAAGCTGGGTGGTGACCAGCGCCACTACAACGAGCCCCGTCATGACGAAGTGGCTGTTATTTTCGTCGGTGACAATGGTGCTCCACCTCCTAACAGAGACATTGGTGTGTACCCACGTGGTGATGCTCCTCGCAATATTTCTTACATGTCTTCTAATATGGACCCCATGGTGTATCCTCTTTTATTTCCGCGAGGAGACCTTGCCTGGTCCTGAGATATGAAACATTGCTCTCAGCGCCAAACTGCAAAGAGGTGCAGGGTAACCATGCTACAGTTCTATGCATACCGATGTGCAGTTCGACGTGGCTTCAGTCCCATCTACTCTGGTGGGAAACTTTTTCAACAGTACTTGGTTGACTGTTATATCAAAACTGAAGCATCTTGCCTAGACTTCATCCGTCGTAATCAATCGTCTCTACGCATATAACTTTATCAGGGATTGATGGATCACGTTGGTCGACAAGCTGAATTGTCAGCATTGTCTCCTGGTAAAATTGTCATATTGCCTTCAACATTCCAAGGTAGTCCTCGGGCCATGGCACAGAAATACCAAGACGCAATGGCTATCATCTCCAAGTATGGCAAGCGTGACCTTTTTCTTACTTTTACTTGCAATTCGAAATGCAAGGAAATAACCGAAAACTTGGGTCAAGGTCAGAGAGTAGAGAATCGACCCGATTTGGTTGCTCGAGTTTTCAAACGTCACCTGGATGCACTTCTTGCTGACATAAAAGTACGTCATGTATTGGGTAAACCAGTCGCTACTTATCGAATATCAAAAAACGAGGCTTACCGCACTGTCATTTACTCATTGTACTTGATGCAGAAAGTAAGTTGCGGCATTCAGAGGACATTGACTCGCTTATATGTGCAGAAATTCCAGATCCAGCCATACAAGACCAGCTTTATGAGGTTGTCAAATCAACCATGATTCACGGACCATGTGGGATACTCACTCCCTGATCAGTCTGCATGGACAGTGGGGTTTGCACCAAAGACTATCCAAAACAATTTCGGCAACAAACCATGATTACTGCTGATGATTATCCCCACTACAGATGCCGGGATAATGGACGCACAATCAAGATTCGTAATGTGCAGGTAGATAACAGATGGGTTGTTCCATATAACCCATGGCTTTCCAAGAAATACAATGCACATATAAATATTGAAGCATGCATGTCAGTCAAAAGCGTCAAGTATTTGTTCAAATACATATACAAGGGGCATGATTGTGCTAATGTTGAAGTTAGACTAACGAACTCGCTCATGACGAAATATCGACCTACCTCGATGCGAGGTATGTTAGTGCTCCAGAGGCCTTCTGGCGACTTTCCGAGTTTCATATGCATCAGCAGTCACACTCCGTATTCGATTGCCTGTTCATCTTCCCTGTCAACAGCCAATATATTTTGAGCAAGGGCATGAGCAAGAGGCAGCACAAAGAGCCAGCGATACTCGTACCATGCTAACTGTGTGGTTTCTACTCAATTCGCATGATGAAAGTGCACGGCAGTGGATTTACACTGAAATTCCCAACCATTATGTCTTCACATCTGACAAAACGTGGCAGGCTCGGAAGCGTGGCGGAGAAAAAGTCATAGCTCGCATGTACACTGTCGGTCCCAAAGACATGGAGCGATACTGTTTTCGTCTACTGCTTTTACATGTACCTGGGGCTACCTGTTTCGATGACATTAAAACTGTTGGTGGCGTCATGGCATCTTCATTCAAGGATGCCTGTCTTATGCGTCACCTTTTGTCAGACGATGATGAATGGGACAGTACACTAACACAGGCTTCTTCATTCCGTTCCGAATGCCTTGTGAATTGAGGTCCCTCTTTGCCACAATATGCATCCATTGTCAGCCACAAGATCCAGTGACACTTTGGCTAAAGCACAGAGAATCGCTCATTGAGGACTTTCGTCGTTCCAGTGATTTACAAGTGGCTGAATTGCGTGGTCTGCAACACGTTCAAGCAATATTACTCGATGCTGGTCTTACTTGTGCTGCTTTAGGTTTTCCGAATCTCCCAGACGAAGCTGAATTAGACTCCGAATCTGGTTCCTTTCCACACGCTGAAATGGCAAAAGCTCAGATACCCCCTTCTGAACACTGAACAGAAGGTGCTATTCGAAGCTGTGTGTGCTGCAGTGGTGGAGGTTCAGAGTAAATCACCGCCACGACCTCGCTGTTATTTTCTCGATGGTCCTGGCGGTAGTGGCAAAACTATGCTTTACAATACGTTGATTTCATTTCTCCGTGGTCAGAATCTCAGAGTTGCTTCAAGTGCATGGACAGGCATTGCCGCCACACTGCTCAACGGTGGTCGGACTGTTCACAATCTGTTCAAGCTTCCAGTCCCTATCATTGATATGTCTACCTGCAATATAGCACCAAACTCTGCCCATGCTGAATTGCTTCGATCAGTCACCATGTTTATTGTTGATGGAACATCAATGGTCCCCTTACATGCTCTCAATGCCATCGATATAGCACTGAGAGATATAACTGCTACAGACGTTCCCTTCGGTGGAAAAAATTTTCTTCTTGGTGGTGACTTCAGACAGGTACTTCCAGTTGTCCCGAGGAAGCCGCGTGCAGTCATTGTCGAAAACTGTCTGAAACGTTCTCATCTTTGGCACCATTGTACTGTTGTAAAACTGTGGAAAAACATGCGAGCCAACGAGGACCAACAAGATTTCGCTAAGTGGCTGATTGAACTTGGCAATGGTCAACTTCACAAGCCTTTCCCCGACACTCACCCGGAATGTATCGCACTTCCCTCCCAATTTAACATTGTAAAGGGAAAAATAATTGACTATGTTTTCGATGATGTGTCAGAAGCAAATCTTGCTCAAACGGTTATTCTGAGCCCCACCAACGAACATACTCTGAAGCTAAATGATGAGGTCTTGGACAGAATTCCTGGTCCAAAGACAGTCTACTACAGCACTGATTGCGCCATTTCTGATGACAATGAAGAGGCTCAGAGCTATCCAATTGAGTTTCTCAACAGCATAACACCTTCGGGGATGCCGCCCCACCGTCTAAGCCTCAAACCAGGGGCTATTATAATGCTTCTCAGGAATCTCGATATTCGTCAAGGTCTTTGCAATGGCACTAGACTTCACCTTCACCATCTTCATTCTCACGTACTTGATGCAGAAATACTAACAGGTGCCCACCAGGGACAACGAGCTCTTATACCCCGTATCAGACTCGCCCCATCTGATGCCAGTTTACCCTTCGTTCTACAGCGAACTCAGTTTCCTGTTTGCCTGGCATATTCAATGACCATAAATAAAGCCCAGGGCCAAACATTCCGTAAACTGGGTATCTATTTGCCTGCTCCTGTCTTCTCCCACGGCCAGTTATATGTGGCATGTTCAAGAGCACGGTCGTTCAAAGATGTGTATATCAAGGTTGATAATACGAGTACGCAAGGAGTCGTCAGAGGCTTGACTATTACCCCAAACATTGTTTATCCAGAAGTTTTAAAATAATTTCAACCTCTGATACTGCGTTCATTGTATTATATTCCTACTGCTCTGCCTTGACATTGACGCTTACCAATGCGCCAGTATGGGGCTCATTCCAGTCGATTTACTAATTCGTTCATTTTTTTTAAGGTCTATGGTTCTACTGCTGTTCCTTTCCATTGACACATACCACTGCGCCAGTGTGGCCAGAGTGGTGCTATGCCGATTCCTATTACGAATCCATTCATTTTTCAAAAGTATATCGTAGCGTTGTCATTTAAGTAGATTGCAATAAATACGTTGTTCATATACGCACTCTTCATTCTCATCTTTCTTCCTAACTCTTACTCGGACAAGCAAATCCCCTATGCCATCCATAATGGTACACTCTATCCATACACCACATCCTCCCTTCCGTGGATGTTCCACGGGTTTCGGCTAGTTTATAATATTTATAAGTTTATAAAAAAAGGGAAAAAAATAATCTGCCGCTTCTTTCATACGCAGCACTTGGATATGGATAGTATCATTTGCTAGAGGGACAGCTTTGCCGCTGATGCAGTACCCCCTGTCGGTTAGAACGGAAATTTGGCCTGGGTGCCGATGATAGCTCACTGACTCTTCATGAAAGACATTGCAGGATGGTTAATGTCCACCAACAGATGTTGGCAGACGGGATGCCCAGGATGTTAACGTACCTCCGATGGATGATTTACGGCACACAAACCAAAAAATACAGGATGACAGTTTATAACAGGGTCAGGATTCAAACAAATTGCTCCATACTGACCCTCTTCAAATAAGGTGGAACATTACAAGAAAAAGGGATCCAAAACTTCATTTTTACCTCATGCAGGTTAAGTTTCTACCCCTGTCTGTCTGTCTGTTTGTTTGTTTGTTTGTGAACGAGATATCAAAAAAAGTTGTGGACAGATTGAGACGAAATTTGGCGGAGAGGTTCGGTATCCTGCTATGTATTGTTTTTGGCCATATCTCCCAATGGGGAAGAATCACTTTCAAAATTAAATAATTCTCATATCCGAATCCATATTCAGATATTGACTAAAATCTAATCGATTAGTCTTTGTCACACACACAACCAGTCCACAAAGTTTCATCCAAATCCATCAATAACTTTTTTAAATATCATGTTATTTATACAATCGCTTTTGGCCCGATCTCTGAATGGTGAAGAATCTGAAGAGATGTAGTATATGTGACAAAGACGAAATGATTACATTTTGATGAAGATCCTGATTCGGATCCGGCTACTATAATTTTTTTCAGTGATTCTTCACCATTGGGAGATCGGGCCAAAAACGATACATAGCAGGATATCTCAAAAACTTATGAATGGATTTGGACAAATCTTGGTGGAGAGGTTGGGTGTCTGACAAGGACGATTCGATTCGATTTTGGTGAATATCTGAATATGGATTCGGATCTGAGAATTATTTAATTTATACGTGATTCTTCACTAATGAGTGATGGGGCCAAAACCAACATATAGCAGGATAACTCAAAAAGTTAAGGACGGATTTGGACGAAATTTGGTGGACGGATTGTGTGTCTGATAAGGACGATTCGATTCAATTTTGGTGAAGATCCGGATCCGCATAGTAGAATTTTTAAAGTGATTCTTCACCATTGGGAGATAGGGCCAAAAACAATATACAGCACGACATCTCAAAAAGTTGTGGATGGATGATTTTGATTAAATGTGATTCTGCATTGTGATTTTTTGGTCTACTCTGGGAAACAAAACGTAAACTGTTCACCTGGCGGAGGTATGCTCGCTACCGAGTGCCGTTCTAGTTTGATACTAATTCTACTTATCGAGGGAATAACCCGAGGGGGAAAAACCTTACGATAAGCAGACAACCTCGGTAAGCCTGTTGGTTGAAATGTACATGTGCATTCCGATGGGTCAAGACCATCAAATTTTTCACCAGCCGAACAATTAGCAGCCTGATGAGGAAAAACACAACTCACCCGAATGTCGTCGCAGTAAATCGAATTGTCCACTCCGTTTTTCTCGAGAAAACAGCATTCGTCGTGTTGAAACTCTTCAGGTGAGAACTTCTGGATGAAGAGCTCGGCTCCCTGCTGCAGTTCAAGGCAATTGTGTGCCTCGGCGACATCCCTCATGGCCAGACAGTTTGAGGGATCAATCTGGCTCGCGAGGAACTCGCAGCAAGTCTGCTTCATACCTGCTCCAATAAATGGGCGAGGGAAGGACATAATGAGGTAGAGCGTTGCGCCAGGCAAGCTATGTAGTAATAAAAACTACAACTACTCTCTACGATGCCGCAACGTCGACCAATATGCCTCCGCTCACATTATTACATCATTAAACATACACGTTTGATTCAAATCCATTCAGCTGTTCTCCAGTATCACATTTTTACCTAACATGACCTCTGACCTTTGACCTCTTGATGCCAAAATCGAATCAGTTCATCTTCGCATCATAATATATACTTGTGCCAAGTTTAGTCAAAATCCCAATGTTGGTTAACAAGTTAGGTCGGTAACAGAATTTTTTTTAACCTAAAGGGACCTCTGACCTTTGACCCCTAAAACTGCATAATGTAGTCAGTTCATCTTTGCATCATTATACATACTCGTACCAAGTTTGACTTCGTTCCCTTCAGCTGTTCTTAAGTTATCGTGGTAACAAAAACCTATTACAGACTCTGACCTTTAACCTCTTGACCCCAAAATTAAATCAGTCCATCTTTGTTTGCATCATAACACATACTTGTACCAACTTTGGTCAGAATCCCCATCACTGGTTCACAAGTTAGCGCGGCAACAGGATTTTAACCTAACATGACCTCTGACCTTTGACCTCATGGCCCCAAAATCTAGTCAGTTCATATTTACCTCATTATACAAACCTGCACCAAGTTTGACTTGTATCCTGTCAGCTGTTCTTAAGTTATCGCGGTAATGAAAACCTATCACAGCCAGAAGGACGGACAGCCAGACGGACAACCCAAAAACAAGGCCTCCAGTGACTTTGTGGGGTTTTTTGCTCGTGTTTTTTCCAGCAAAAAATTGTGTTTTTTGGTTGTCCGTCCGGCTTACGTTTTTGGGTTGTCCGTTTGGCTGTCCGTCTGTCCGTCCTTGATAGGTTTTTGTTGCCACAACAACTTAAGAACGGCTGAAGGGTTCCAATTCAAACTTGCTACAGGCATTTATAAAGATGTAAAGATTAAGGCCTCAGTCACACTGGATCGTACGATTTCTGGATCGTGCGATTGATGGCAATCTGGCCGAGGTACGACCAATCGTCAACGTTTGCTACGCTCTCCATTTGCGATCGCAAACAGCGATTGGTCTTAGGGGTCACCGTACAATTGGTGGTACGCGTGGTTGTGCAACCAACGATTGGAGAAGATCGATCGCAAGATCAATCGTAGGTAATCGTGCGAATAGTGGTGGCGATCAGCGACCAATCGTACGGTCAATCGTGGCAACTTGCGACCGTTCGGACAATCAATCATGGCGACCTGCGAACGCTCGCACGACTGATCGTGGCAACTTGCGACCGCTCGGACAATCAATCGTGGCGACCTGCGAACGCTCGCACTAGCGATCGTGAGGTTGAATGACAGGGCGCACCACCAATCGTCAGGTGGCAGGACCAGTAGCACGACCAATCGTGTGACTACTTGACCCGCGATCATGCACGACTGGTGTTGCGTCCATGCACGACTGGTGGTACGACCACGTAAGACCTGTCTGCGACCTCTTACGATTTGGAATCGCAGGTCAGAAGTTTTGAACATGACCATCGACCTTGCTGCGACTGATTTTGCTCTGGTGATCACCCACGACCTCTGCGACCAGTCACGTGCTCTTTCTACGATTTGCCAGCGATTCACAAAATTTTCGGTCGCAGCTAGGTCGTAACCTGGTCGCAGGCCCGGTGTGACTGGGGCTTAACTGATTCGATTTTGGGGTCCTCAGGTCAAAGGTCAGAGGTCATGTCAGGTAAAAATGTGATAACTTGTGAACAGCTGAAGGGATTTAAATTAAAACTTGGTACAGGTATGTATAATGATGTAAACATGAACTGATTAGATTTTTGGGTCAAGAGGTCAAATGTCAGAGGTCATGTCAGGTAGAAATGTGATAACTTGAGAACAGCTTACTGGATTTAAATCAAACTTGGTACAAGTATTATAATGATGTAATAATGTGGGTGGAGGCATATCGATCAATGTCGCGACGTCGAAGAGTGCCATTGTAGTTGTCCCCCATTATGCTGCCTTTACCTCTGTCATCCCACGTTTATTGTGGTTGTGCCCTTCATGATGTCGATCACCGTGTGCACGGGAGCAGCCAAGAAAGCCAAGTGCAAGTCGAATCCAAAGCCATCCATCCACTCTCTGCTAATCACCCCATACTCTCCGATACCTACCCCTCTTCAGAAATGCTGATGTCATCCTTCATAACATTCTCAATTTGTTTACGGTATTTATTAAATGTGGATGATGAATATGTAAATACGAGCAAAAAGTCATCATTTACCGAGACCCTTAACCGTACAGGTTTGTTTTGCCACTACCTCTTGGGAATAGCATCCGAAAAGCAATTTCAATGAAGAAGTATGACAATAAAACTTGCATAGACAGAGAGTGGGGGAGTTGAAGTATCCAAACCGAAAATCTCAAAATGGCCATTTCTCTGCTCACGACTACCACGATTACCTCCGCCACCAAAGGTCGATGGAGGTAATGTTTTCTCCCCTGTCTGTCTGTCCGTTTGTGAACAAAAGATCTCAAAAGGTTGTGGACGGATTCAGACGAAATTTGGCGGAGAGGTTGGGTGTGTGACAAGGACGATTCGATTCGATTTTGGTGAACATCAGGATTCGGATACGAGAATTTTTAAAGTGATTCTTCACCATTGGGAGATAGGGCCAAAAACGATACATAGCAGGACATCTCAAAAAGTTATCGATGGATTTAGACGAAACTTGGTGGAGAGGTTGGGTGTCTAACAAGGAAAAATGGATTCGATTTTGGTGAAGATCTGAATATTGATTCGGATATGAGAATTATTTAAAATTTTTAAGTGAATCTTCACTATTGGGAGGTAGGGCGAAAAACGATACATAGCAGGATGTCTGAAAAGGTTATGGATGGATTTGGACGAAACTTGGTGGGCAGGTTGTGTTTGTGACAAGGAAGAATCGATTCAACTTTGGTAAAGATCCGGATCCGGATCCAACGAGTAGAATTTTTAATGTGATTCTACACCTTTGAGTGATATGGCCATCCAGGTGGAGGTATGCTCTCTATTGAGTGCCGTTCTCGTTGACAATAGTGAAAACTTGGCATGACCTCATACTCGTGACAGGTCACACGCACACACACACACACACACACACACACACACACACACACACACACACACACACACACACACACACACACACACACACACACACACACACACACACACACACACACACACACACACACACGTTTGTTGGCGGCCCCAATTATTCCC